>NC_143041.1:16089946-16413946 GCF_057628025.1 Oncorhynchus mykiss | reverse complement strand
GACGCCAAAAATCTACATTTGATCCATTTTAAATTCAGGCTGTAACAACAAAATGTGGAAAAAGTCAAGGGGTGCGAATGCTTTCTGAATGCACTGAACACAACTCCACACACCTCATGCTGAATGACACGCCTTATATAGACCACCGTAAGACCAGAGTACACACGCACATCTCATCCTTGGTCCTCTTGATCCTAGGTAAGAATGGTGACATCGACTATTGCGAACTGAACGCTGTGATTGGTTATAAGAGCATCGTGGCGGACCCGGTTACGTTCAGGTCACGGTCGAGCTACGTGACCCTGCCCACGCTCCAGGCCTACTACTCCATGCACCTGTTCCTCCAGTTCAAAACCACCTCCCCTGACGGACTCGTACTCTACAACAGAGGAGACGGAAACGACTTCATAGTGGTGGAGCTGGTCAAAGGGTACGGCATAATTACTTACTTAACTACCTATTGATACTGTAGTCTGTCTACTACTGATACTGTACAACAGAGCATAGCTAACTACCTATAGCTGCTATTTACATTACTGATACTGTACAACAGAGGAGATTGAAATTGTTTGGTGAAGGGACATGTCAGAGTGGGACAACTATCGACAACTCATGGATATACAGTTCATATTATAATATTCTAATCCTAATCACCCTCCCCAGCTACCTCCACTATGTGTCCGACCTGGGGAATGGGGCACACCTGATCAAAGGGAACTCCAACTCTCCTCTGAATGACAACCACTGGCACAATGTGCTCATATCCAGAGACACCAACAACCTGCACACTGTTAAGATAGATACCAAGGTCACTACACAGACCACTATGGGGGCCAAGAACCTGGATCTCAAAGGTAACACACACACACACACACACTGTACATACCATACTACCCTTCTACTACTATGGAATCTCTCTGCCTCAGCCCTTGTTCCCTAACAGCAGAGGGCAGTACTGTCAGCTAAGAGAGAGACTTTTTTTTTTATTGCTGCATGGAGCTGTCACTCAAGTTATGCTGTGTTCCTATAGGTGACCTGTACGTAGGGGGGGTGGCTAAGGAGATGTATAGGGACCTTCCCAAGCTCGTCCACTCCCGGGAAGGCTTCCAGGGTTGCTTAGCAACCGTTGACCTAAACGGCCGACTACCCGACCTGCTGGCCGATGCTCTAGCTACCACCGGACAAGTGGAAAGGGGCTGTGAAGGTACACACACACACACAGGTACACACACACACACACACACACAAACCATGAGTACCTACACAACAAAAAGTATAGAGACACACACATACCAGGATTTTCTCCTTACCAATGCATATCATAGCTTCTTCTTTTTTTTTTACTCATTCCTTCACTATTGCTCCAGCTAACAGCAGTTTTTATTATGTTGGAGATTGTCCCCCTTGTTTTGGCATCTGTCTTTCTCTTCCCTCTTTCTCTCTCTTTTGCTCTCTCCGTTTTTTTGTTTGTTTTGTTTTTTTTACAGGCATTTCTATGCTTTGCTTTTACTAACCATCTAACATATTTTGCTTGTCGTTGTTTTGTTTTTGTTTTCGGCTGGCGAAAGTTGCATTGATGAAAGCTGACTTGCAAGGTAGATCGCTCTGTGTGTGCGTGTATGTGTCTGTGTGCGCTTGTGATCGACTGGGTTCGAACCTGGGCCTCCTGCGCGCCACACGTCTGTGTTAGCCTGCTAAGCTAAAGTTTAGGCATTTGCTCAGCTAACGTATGTGCTCAGGTCTCAGGCAAGGGTACTCATTACGCAAGCCACCTCGGTTACATTTGTGGGTGCATGTGTGTGGTGTGTTCTGACGTAACCTGTCCAGGTCACCATAGTGACATCATCCCCTCAGTGACACCATTACTGTTTAATTTAGACCACACACCCTGCACCTCCTTCACTTGGAAGCATGATTCTAACCCCACCCCCTGCTTCTAACCCCACCCTCTTCTGTTTGACCTCTCCCTCCCTGTATCTAACCTAGGGCTGGCCAACCTCATGGACAGCTACAGGATGTCCAGTGAATTGGATATCCAATTCAACAATCCAAAAGTGCTATTCATTTTCAATGAGGATCAACTCTTAATGGAATGATTCACAAAGATTTTGGAATTAATATATTTTTTCTTGTCGATTTTAACCAGAGCATTTTTAAGGGCTTATTCTGATTATTTTCTTACTTTCAGCAGCCTCTGGTTGACATTAGCCTTCATCGTTTAGAAGTTAAAGGATTTGTCTTTCCAGGTCCCAGTACTACCTGTCAGGAAGACTCTTGCTCCAATCAGGGCGTGTGTTTGCAGCAGTGGGAGGGATTTAGCTGTGATTGCAGTATGACATCATTCGGAGGACCGCTCTGCAATGACGGTGAGTCACTTTTTTCTTCTTATATTCCTATGACCTATTTCCTGTTTACTACATCCTGTTTCTGCTCATTTGACAACAAGTAATGTAAATCTGTTGTCCACAGCGGGGACCACGTATATCTTTGGTCGTGATGGGGGTGTGATTGTGTACACCTGGCCTCCTAACGAGCGCCCCAGTACACGGGCTGACCGGCTCGCGCTGGGCTTCAGCACACAGCAGAAACACGCTACCCTGCTACGGGTCGACAGCGCCTCGGGACTGGGGGACTACCTACAGCTACAGATAGTAAGGATTACATTGTTTAACACTGGCCTCTACAAAAATCCCTGTGGAACTGCGCTCTGTCTTCCTCAAATCAGCACTCTGCTACACTACCAACTATAAATCCCTTTCTCCCTTCCTATCCTCTTTCTCTATCCCTTTCTGTCCCTCGATCTCTCTCTCTCTCTCTCTCTGTGTCTATTTTTCACTCCTCAGGATAAAGGAAATATTAGGGTAGTGTTTAACGTGGGAACAGATGACATCAACATTGAAGAGACTGCTAAATCCGTTAATGATGGGAAGTACCACATAGTTCGGTTTACCCGCAGCGGAGGCAACGCAACCCTGCAGCTGGACGACCTGCCAATCATAGAGCGTTACCCCTCAGGTAAGGACCGACCACAGCCTACACCCCGCCTGTCACAGCCAATCACACTACAGGGCTTCGCTTTACTTCCTGAATAAAAGGAAGTGACTGTATACCGTAAGTATTTATTTCAGTATTAATATAAGGGTGTTGTAATGTTGCTGTTGCTGATGTTATTACTACATCATAGCTACGTTACTATTAGGACTTTTGTTATGACTTGCTGAAGATCAAATGTCTATGTTATGATGTCATTTTCCTGTTAAAACATTAAAAAAAGACATATGTAGTAACACTTCCCCAGGTTGCCTTGACTCCAGGGAGTCTGTACTGACATGACTGGTAATTTATGTTGCTATGTTAAATAGTGTGATACGTAAATGAACCATGTAAACATTTAATACAGGTAGTAGTTGTGTTTTATTTATAAAAAAATAATAATAATAGCCATTGGGGCATTTGGCCAAACAGCAACACAATAAACATTTCATTTTCTGAGTAAACTAGACTGAAAAAAAAACAAAGAGAAAAAATGATTGTATTTAATTTTTTTTGCATTGGGTTTTTAAACATTTGTTGTTGTTTTTATATAAAAGTAGTAATCATATATTTTCGAGAGCTATTTAGTTAGATGTTAGCTAAACGGCTAAACACTAGACAGAGACAGGTGTATGAGGGTTGATCTGTTAGCTTTAACAATGATTATCGTTATTATTCTGTTGTTTTATCAAACTCTCTAAACTCCTGTCTGTCAGATGATAATTAACTGTTTAAATGTCTCTTTAAATCAAAGCCCATGAACAGAAAGTCAATGTCCGCTCGCTGGTTGCTGCTCCTGATCGTAACTCTTATTGAAATTAAGACACAGCAACAATGTTCGGACCGACTAACAGGACCTTGGTCAGGACTTTGACTTTCTCTTCATGGCTGTTCATTTTGTTGTCCAGCTCCTGTGCCAGGTGTTGATGTGCGTAATTACTGTGTTTTCATCTTTAAATTAAAGGCAACATTGATAACGAGCGCCTGGCCATCGCTAGACAGAGAATCCCCTATCGACTCGGTCGAGTAGTTGACGATTGGCTATTCGACAAAGGTAAAAACATCATTAAAATTACTTAAAACTTTTAGCTTAAAAGTCAACCTGAAGCAAGTTGAAACTGTGACCATCAACTAACATCTAAAATTCTAAATTCATAACTAAGTTTAAACATTATAGTAGCTGTTAGAGTGTAATATTGTCAGACTGTGTAAACTGTAGTGTAACTGTACTGTTCTGTAATACAGTAATTTACTGTAAACTGTAGCTAGAGAGAAAGGTTGATAATACCAGGTTAAAGGGACAATGGGAAGATTCATCTGAATAAATGTGAAACTAGTACAGATAAAAAGGTCTTTATTAAGATTCTGTCATAATGCTGTTTCTACAATTGTAAACATTTAAAGGCTTCGCTTTAGGGTAACTCCTCGTAATAAACCATTTATAATGGATTAGTGAATAGTTTATTCATCATTTATTAATCATTACTCCATTCATAAGATATTTAATGTAGGTCCTTATAAACCATTAGTTAAACATTAGTTAAGTCTTGTTGCGTGTCCTGATGAAAAGTGTTGAATACTTCTACTTTCGAAATGGTTTATAAGTGTTTTGAGTGACCGGTGTAATTTCTCACAAAAAGATGGACATACCATTGGTAGACATTCCAACAGTACCTGACGCTCCTTAAAAAGGTCCAATACAGTCATTTTTTATCTCAATATAAAATCATTTCTGGTTAAAAAAAACAATTAAGTACCTTTCTGTGATTGTTTTCAATTAAAATGGTCAAAAATGAACAAAAACAACAAAGAGCAATTTCTCAAACAAGAATTTAGCTACGACTGTCTGTGAGTGGTCTGAGTGGGGAGGGGAAAACTGATAACAGTAAGGTACACAGTTACCCAGAAATGATTTTAGGCTGTATTGAGATACAAAACGCCTGAATTGGACCTTTAAATGCTTCCAGTGCTTCAGTCTTTTAACCACAGACTATGTTCACACATGGCTTTGTTTGGCTGTACCTCTACTGGGCTTTTAAAAGGTAGTAACTCCTTTAAGCGTAATTGAATAGTTCAGCACGATAATGTATTCAGATATTTGTTTCCTTTACCTCGTCAGCAGTCTACGGACTGCTCCTCATCTTTCATGGAATCATTCTGCCGTTTAACCGGAATCTCCCGCGACGGCATGGAACGTGTGGGATAACAAGCCGCGGTAGTTCTGGTGTTTGGGTTTTCGTCACTGGTTATTTGGCCGCACCAGGATTGGGTGAAAGCGGTGCTTTAACTTTGACTGCTTCATGCACGCGGGGAAATTAGCGGGTGGGGCCGTTGGCTGAGGGTTTCCTTTTGCGAGGGTGGCGATTTCTAACACGTGTGGACCCACGGAGCTGACCAAATTCTAAGATTACACTGCTCTAAGGAGTGACTGCAATCCACACTTTGGTTTTGGTAGAAAAGTCACTGCCAAGAAATGCCTATGTTACCATATTTTACTCAAGTTACACATTACAATTGTGACTTTTGGAATAAAATGTTCAATATATTTTCTTGAACGTCCTCTTTATTTAATGCTTGTTGTTTAACCACTGATATGTCCTAGGGGGGGGGGGCATTTTGAGACCTTAAGGAGCATCAACCACTGTTAGAATGTCTACCAATGGCATGTCCATCTTTCTGTGAGAAAGTACACCAGTCACTCAAGATGTTTATAAAGTATCTATAAAGTATAAATAGCCCACACTTAAGACGAGGCCATGCAAAGAGTTGACTGATGATTAGTAAATGGTTTATAAGGACATATATGAAACATCTTCTGAATGGCCTTTATGAGTCAATATTAAATATGTTAAAAGGGGTTTAGAAATGTGTGAATAACTAGGTTACTAAAAATGTACAAATGTGGGAGTAATGATCAATAAATGATGAATAAACTATTTACTCCTCCATTATATAAATGCTTTATTGCGAGGAGTCATTCTGAAGTGATACCACATATCAGTGTTGAACAAAGTTCATAATCAGATATTACTTGTAAGACTTGAGAGATGTTAAATGCATAGTTTTTTTATTAACCTCAAACTTCAGCAGAGCTCCTTTAAATACCTGAAGTCCCTTTACCAGTGACCAGAGACAAAGCTATGACCTGTGCATGCTTCATAGAGCTTCATATGGCTTTATAATGCTTCATTTGGCTTCTTAGGGCTTCATAAGGCTGTAATAACCATATTCTGAGGGAAATCAATCGATATGTCCGATCAACATGATGACTTGCTCCTGATGCGTCTCCAAGAGCAACCATCTCTCAGCTATCTCATGTCCTCTCTCTTCATCCTACTCTTCCTTTCATTTTCCTCCTCCTCTCTTCCTCCAGCCCCCCATTTCCACAGTACATCTCAGCCTTTGTTCATACTTACAACACGCTAACATTCCGATTAACGTGTATATTATCATCACACCGGCGACTCATATGTATGCGTGTGTGTGTCTGTGTGTTTGTGTGTGTGTGTGTCCAGGCCGCCAGCTGACCATCTTCAACAGCCAGACAACGGTGACGGTAGGAAGAGGAAAGGAAGCAGGTCAGTTCCAGGGTCAGATGGCCGGTCTCTACTACAACGGACTGAAGATACTCAACATGGCCGCCGAAGGACACGCCCACATCCGCCTGGAGGGCAGCACGCGATTGGTTGGGGACATGCCCTCCTCCATCACGCCCCAATCCAGCGCTGCCGCCGGGGCAAACCGATCAGACCCTGCCGCCAATGCCGGCGACATCACCACGACAACCGCCACAAACAGGAAGCAAGGAGGAGGAGCTACGCAGCAGGTAGGAAACTAATCTATGACACTAAGGCATAAACAGGCTAATTGAGCAAATCATAACCTCACAGATACTATACTATAAACTGTATCTGCTATTACCTGTCAGGAGGTTATGGTGAACAGGCTCTCTTTGTTTGTGTGTGGAGAGGGATTCTGGGTTATGAAATAGTCTGACGCACTCTAAAAAATAATCATTTCCAATGATGCGAGTTGCCATGGAGATAGTGAACCCTCTTAGATATTCTTTCTCTCTCTCTCACTCTCACTCTCACTCTCGTGCTCCAAAGTGTATAGCTCCTTTGTGAATACCTCAGACATAAATAATGGAATGCAGAGCTGTGAGCAGAGCCTCAGGCATCAATAATATATCTAGATGGATGGAGGGTTTGAGTGATGGAGTGAGACACAGTGTTCCTTTTTACACTTCAGACGTGTGTGTGTGTAGTTGGTGGTGTAACTGGTTTGCAGAGAGCATTGCAAATGAGTCAATATCCCAAGATGGGAACTAGGTCAGACAGAATGTATGCTCGATATGCTGCAGTGTGTGTGTGTGCATGCGTGTGTGTGTGTGTGTTGCAGTGAGTGTGTGTTTAATAAGAAACACTAATCTGCTGCTGGGGTTACCTAGCAACCAAGCTGTATTCAACAAGTGTTCATGGACACACACAAACATATAGAGGTAACATATAGGCTGTACTTAGTTACAGTCGGTTGCAGCAGAGGGAGGAGCAGTGAAACCACTTAATGGTTAATCGATTTTGTGATTGTGTACATGTGACGTGTGTGTGTGTGTGTGTGTGTGCGGTGATTTTGAGTGTGTTTGATGTGTTTCTTCCTGCTGCCATGAGTTTAGTGAGACTCTCTCCTAGGAAATAAAGAGTTATTTATAATGTAAAATAGTGTGTGTTTGTGTTTTGCTACAGTCTGCTCTGACTCACTTTGCTCAGTTTAGTTTGGGTGTTATCGGTGTGTTTTTGTGTGTGTGTGTCCATGTGTGTTATATGGGTAGAAGCATCACTCTCTCTTTCTCTCTCTCTCTCTCTCTCTCTCTCTCTCTCTCTCTCTCTCTCTCTCTCTCTCTCTCTCTCTCTCTCTCTCTCTCTCTCTCTCTCTCTCTCTCTCTCTCTCTCTCTCTCTCTCTCTCTCTCTCTCTCTCTCTCTCTCTCAGCAGTGGTAGGTAGTCAGTGTATCAGTACATATGCAGAATAGCTCCTCTTCTCTCCGTGCTGACAGAGCTGCAGCCAACAGAGTGTGTGTGTGTTGAAGTAGAGCAGTGTGCGTACACCGTGTGTGTGTTATGTGTGAGCTAGGCAGTCAGGCAGGCATGGACGCTCGCTGGCATTGTTCGGCTGCTCAGGTACTGATTTTACTCCTTCAGCATGATACCATCTTTCGCCTTCATCTCTCCATCTCTCCCTTTTCCTCTCTCCCTCTTTCTTTCGCTATCCGTCTCTTTCCTTTTCGATTTTCTCTTCCCCTCTTGCTTTATCTCTCGCTCTCTACCTTTCTTCGTCTGTGCTGGAAGGTGGCATGCATCGCTGCCAGACAAAGAGAGGGAGAGATAAGGCTGTAGAGGAGAGACGGAAGACGGGAGAGAAAAAGAGATGAGGCTATAGGAAGAGGTTGGCATGCATTGTTCAGGAGTGTGAGTGTGCATCAGTGGAACAGACTTGGCTCACTTTTAATTGGCAACTTAAAGGGCTGTGGTTTGATTGGCAGGTCTGTAGTTTGATTGACATGTGAGTAGAGGTCAGCTGAGGAGACTGTTCCGTTTGGAGTCTAGAATGAGTCGGAGTCATTAGAATCCGTCTGGAATAGAGTTTGGAGGGGTTACAGTTAAAGGTGTCGAAAGGGCGTTCATCGAAACATACACATCTGCTTAGAGTTGCTCTTGACCAATCACGCTCAGGCAATTGGGATCATGGGCACCCTATAAGCAGACAGCGTTATGTTTACTTTTCTCCCGGGATTTTTGATTGTCTAATTAGCAAATGTGAAATCTATCACATCGTTGCAAGAAGTACCTGGCTGATGTAGCCATTAATGCGAGGTTAGCTTCTATAGTGCCTTTTACTAGACTTCAATAGTGCTGCATTTCTGTTATCTTGGGATGCATTACGCTAAATGTATTTGCATAGATTTTTTGTGAGGGTGTTTGTGGGTTCTAGTCCTGTTCTATGTTGGGTTCTAGACCTGTTCTAGATTTGGTTCTGCTGTTCTCTCCAGTTCCCATACTGAGGTTAGTTATGACTACTGCAATGCATCACTCTCCCATTTTAATACACCGCGGACTCTGTGTGGGTTTAAAACATGCACTCACACTCTCGCTCCCACACAAACACACACGCTTATGCACACACACACACATTTCTCAGCTGTAAAGTCGAAGCAGGCGATGTTTAACAAACTCATGAATATGCACACTCAATTAGCATGACGTTAACTTAAGCTGCAACACTTTGATCTCTCCTTCCTTCTCTCCTCATGCTTTTCCTTGTCCTATCCTTTGTCCATCTCTCCCTCCATGACTCTCTTCCTCCATCTCTTTCTCTTCTTCCATCTGTCTCTCTCCCAACACAGCTCTTTCTTTTTCTCTCCCTACCTCCATTACTTACATCACTCTCTCTCTCTCTCTCTCCCTCTCTCTCTCTCTCTTATCCTCTCTCTCTCTCTCTCTCTCTCTTATCCTCTCTCTCTCACTGGGAAATAACACAGAACGCTAGTCTTCTGTCATATATGGAGTCCAGATTAACGCCCTGATAATCTCTCTCTTTCTGTCTGGTGGTGAGTGCCAGTGTTTCAGGTCTCTCAGTGAAACACGCCCTTCGTTTTAACGGCCTGAACTTAGAGTTGCCACGGCAACAGGCGGGAGAGTAGGGGAAGAGAGAGGGCGCTGCCAATGAGAGAAAGGGTGGAGGCGGAGAGGAAGTGGAGAGGCATTGTTCAGCTGAGAGAGAGTGAGGAAGGAGGGGGATTGGCCAAAGGAGCATCTTCCCAACTTGTGTTGCTCAGAGAGCAGGGCATGGACATGAAGGATTCATAGTTACTGTACGGTACACTGTTGGTTAGTCACTTTATTATAGTTAACTTATATGTACACACAGTCCTCATAGATCAGCAATCAGCACATCAGTGGACCAGGGGAAGAGGAAGGAGAAAGGGGAGGAAGAAAGTGGGAAGGAATGTGGGAGAAGATGAGGAAGGGGAGAGCCGGAGGAGGAGGAGATGGATATGTGATCCCTTGTGATTAGATCCCAGCTCGTAACCAACACCTCTCTCCTCCTCTTCTGTCTATCTAACTTCCGTTCTCTCGCTTTCTCTCCACCTCTCTCTTCACAATTTGGCAGTTTGGAAGTTTGCCAGGACCCGGGGAAAAAACATATAGATTTCTGTAAATCCAAAGTATATTTGCCTTCAAGTTGAGAGTTTTTTGTGTTCTGTTTGCAGAAAGAGAGGAGCTCTCTGAAAATACTTTACACGTCAATAACATGTACATGAAAGGCTCCAGTGATCCATAAGTATTACAAAAAACAAAAGTGTGTGTTTAATGATACATTGTCTCTCTCCAGTCGACAGACGACCTGCTGGTGGCATCAGCTGAGTGTCCCAGTGATGACGAGGACATTGACCCATGTGACCCCAGCTCTGGTAATATATACCATATACAGTACATACTACTACTGTACTACCACACTACTACCCTCACACACTAACAGTATGGCTAGTAGACTGGAGAAACATTTACTACCCTCAGACACTAACAGTATGGCTAGTTGACTAGAGAAACATTTACTACCCTCAGACACTAACAGTATGGCTAGTTGACTAGAGAAACATTTACTACCCTCACACACTAACAGTATGGCTAGTAGACTGGAGAAACATTTTATTCCCTCACACACTAACACTATGTCTAATTGAATTGAAAAACATTTATTACCCTCAAACACTAACAGTATGACTAGTAGACTGGAGAAACATTTACTACCCTCACACACTAACAGTATGGCCCGTAGACTAGAGAAACATTTACTACCCTCAGACACTAACAGTATGGCTAGTAGACTGGTTAAAAATGTACTACCCTCACACACTAACAGTATGACTAGTAGACTAGAGAAACATTTACTACCCTCAGACACTAACAGTATGGCCCGTAGACTAGAGAAACATTTACTACCCTCAGACACTAACAGTATGGCCCGTAGACTAGAGAAACATTTACTACCCTCAGACACTAACAGTATGGCCCGTAGACTAGAGAAACATTTACTACCCTCAGACACTAACAGTATGGCTAGTAGACTGGTTAAAAATGTACTACCCTCACACACTAACAGTATGACTAGTAGACTAGAGAAACATTTACTACCCTCAGACACTAACAGTATGGCCCGTAGACTAGAGAAACATTTACTACCCTCAGACACTAACAGTATGGCCCGTAGACTAGAGAAACATTTACTACCCTCAGACACTAACAGTATGGCCCGTAGACTAGAGAAACATTTACTACCCTCAGACACTAACAGTATGGCTAGTAGACTGGTTAAAAATGTACTACCCTCACACACTAACAGTATGGCTAGTAGACTGGAGAAACATTTACTACCCTCACACACTTACAGTACAACTAGTAGACTAGAGAAACATTTAGGTTTAATGTGCGTTAGGTTTATCCTGAGATCACACACTTGCGCAATTAATGCAAGTGAAACTATGGAGCACTGTTCTATATCATTTTCCATGAATAATACTAATAATACATGGAATTTATATAGAGCTTTTCAAGAATCCAAATACGCTTTACAGTTTCAAACAGAACAAAAACCAAAGCAAAAACAACTGCAGACTAAACAGAAAGATGGACAATGATGGCAACTAACATGGAGAAAAATGTTGGACAATGCAGACAACTCTCACTGTCCCCCTTTCCCTCCCCCTCTCCCGTCATCCTCCCTCCAGCAGCCCACCCCCCTCTCCCGGAGGTCAAGCCGTTCCCAGGGACATCAGAGGGAGTGAGGGAGTCCAGCAGCACCACCGGCATGGTGGTGGGCATCGTGGCGGCCGCCGCCCTCTGCATCCTTATCCTGCTCTACGCCATGTACAAGTACCGCAACCGCGACGAGGGCTCGTACCACGTGGACGAGAGCCGCAACTACATCAGTAACTCTGCCACCCAGCCTAACGGCAGCACCAAGGACAAGCCGCTGGGCATCGCCAAGATCTCCAAGAACAAGAAGAACAAAGACAAGGAGTACTACGTGTGAGGATTGGAGGGACACCCTTATGACATTTACATATACACATATACACATCTACACTTATACAGACATATGCACACATACAGGAGGACATGCCCTGAGACGCCCACACACACACACACACACACACACACACACACACACACACACACACAAAAGAAACACACAGAGACAAAGAGACTGCCATGGGGGCAGAGACCCATCCTGTACAGTAATAATAACCACTAACCACATCCTCTCTGTGTGAGGCCTGTGTTCGACCAGAATAACCGTAATGACAAGCAGAGTAATCACCAGGTAGACTCCTGGTACAGGACCAGTAAAGAGCAGTTTTTTTTCAAGGACTAGCCCCTGTCTCTCCCTGCTATAAACTGTCCTGTAGACTCAGAGAGAGGAGGGGGCAGGGGGCAGACTGGGAAAGAACACCTAAAGAAAACACTAGTGTTCTGTCGTACGGAGTGAAAATCAGTATATCCAGATTAACACCCTGATAAACTCCCAGTTTCAATTTTGTGTAAGGCTGGTGTTGTCCAATGGGGGAACACCAGATTACCTGAACCCTGCCCCTAACCCTAGCCCACCAGTCAGCAGAATGGACGTTACCACGCCAATAAGACCGGAAGAGTCACACCCACCAGGGTTGCCATGGTGGCTCTGTTTGCCCGACTCGCTGGGGAGGGACGGAGTAGGGCGTGTACGAGGAAAAGGGAGCTGTGTGTGTTTGAAATGTTGCCGGGACATTTATTTTCAAACGTTATACAACGTTACAACGTTGTATCAACCCATCCAGACTATGAAAACGAGAGACTTTGACTCTGGAGAGGAGACCAGAGACACCAGAACTACCTACCTACCTACCTACACAACACACAACACACACACTCACACCTCCTACAACACCACAAGAGCTTCATTACCAGAGCTTCATCCCTGACCGGTGGCAACGATATCTGCGATAATGATGATATTATTATGATAATGCTGAAGTCGATGATGAAGAAAAAGAAGAATGAGGATGAACATGTGGGCAGTTTAGACTCTTTGGGGAAATTGTTGCACGTTGAATTATCTTACTCCATGTGTTTCTAACAGAGCAGAGACTACAGGGGTTACTCCTAAACCCAGTACAGCCATAACCTACCACCTGGCTCACCGAAGCCTACCACGTGATCCACCACCTGGGCTTATAATAACCGACCACCTGGCTCACCGAAGCCTACCACATGATCCACCACTTGGGCTTATAATAACCAACCACCTGGCTCACCGAAGCCTACCACATGATCCACCACCTGGGCTTATAATAACCGACCACCTGGCTCACCGAAGCCTACCACATGATCCACCACCCGAGGGCCAATTATTACAGGGCTTAATAGTGACAGACAGACAACACAACAGGATAAGCTAACTTCAGAACTAACATCATATAGCAATCATCAATAAGAAGACAGGACAAATGCTGTACACACAACAACGTTCCATCCCTTCCAACACACAGCAGAGTGTGACCAGGCTCCAGGGTCTCTGAGAGCCAGGTTGGTGTGTTTGTTTTGGATTGTGGTTTAGTGAGTAACCCTGGTGTAAAGGCTGGGTATGTCCTCCTGCCACAGGCCCAGCCCCGTTTTAAAGTCTGTCCTATAGACAACTATACGTGCTCTGATGAACGTTTTATATTACAAAAAAAAAATGTCTGTAAAATATTCAAAAACAGAATACTAAGTGTTATCATGTGTTTCTATAATGATAGAGCTGTTCATGATGCCATTGGCTAATAGAATTTGAGTTGCTTTACTTTCATTGGCCCTCCCTCTCCGAGCATCCTGTGTGTTCACATTGGTTGATTGTCCCTCTCGTTGTCCATGTGATCAATTCCAGCCAGCCAGGAGTAGGGGGGGTGGGGGTGGGCTCTGTGGAGAAGGTTAAAGGTGTGACTATGATGTCATTCAGTGCATGTAAGACTGTGTAGGTCTCAAATGGCAGATGTTTAAAGTAGTGCACTATTAGTGCTAACCCTAAAACTACATGGCTCTGATCAAAAGTAGTGCACAGGAAATAGGGTGCCATTTGAGACACAAACCTACTGTAAGAACAGAGTAGATAGAAATTCACTGTCCAGAACAGGCAGTAGTCTCCATTGTGACTAATCTGGACATTGTATTTCTAGCTTTTGTCGGCAAGCACGCTCCCCCGGGTCATCCAAGCAATATTGCCAACCAATCACATGCATGGGAATCAGACTGGGGGCGGGACATAAAGCATTAAAGACATAGTAGTAATAAAACCTAAAAATTTGACAGAAAAATGTAACTAATTGATTCCTTCTCTTTATCTATCCCTTTATCCCTATTTCTCTCTGTTCTTCTCTCCCTCTCGTCGACGCCTCTCTTCCTCTTTCTTTCTCCCTTTCTCCTCTCTCTGTTTCTATCTGAAGTGAAGGAGGAGCATTGAACTGTGGTGTTCTTCATCTAAGTGTTCATTTAGCCTTTTGATTTTATATATATACAATTTTTCTACAGTATTTTACTTTTATTTTTATTGTTACAGTTCTTTGAAGAACATAAAGTGGAACTTTATTATGAAAAATAGTTTTGAAGATCAAACGAGTCAATAAAATATTACCCAAGTGAAGTTACCTTAACTTTTATTATATTCTCTTCTATTCAAAAATATGACATAAGTGAAGTTATTTAGCAAATTTCCTACACAACAATATTGTCACGCCCTGACCATAGAGACCCCTTGGTTCTCTATGGTGAAGTAGGTCAGGACGTGACTAGGGGGTGTTCTAGTATGTCTATTTCTATCTTGGTGCTAATATGGTTTCCAATTAGAGGCAGCTGTTTATTGTTGCCTCTGATTGGTGATCATATTTAGGTAGCCATTTCCCCACCTGTGTTTTGTGGGATATTGTTTGTGTTTAGTTGCCTGTGTGCACGTCATGACTTCACGTTTCGTTGTTTCTTTATTGTTTTGTTTGTTTCACGGAGATTAAAAAGATGTGGAACTTTACTCACGCTGCGCTTTGGTCTGCTCATTACGACGATCGTGACAGAATATCCCACCACGCAAGGACCAAGCAGCGTGCCAAGGAGTTGGACATGGGAGGAAATCATGGAAGGACACAAGACCCTTCCTTGGCGGGAGTCGCCAAGGAGCATGGAAGGACAGCGACGACACCGAGGACCACGGCCACAAAAACCCCAAGGTTTGTTTTGGGGGGGACAATAGGGGTTGCCGGTCGAGCCGAGGAGAGTGCCAGAGCCCGCCTGAGAGTCGATGGAACAATGTGAGGAAGGATACCGGAGAGAGGGGTTAGCAAGGAGTAGGCTGCAGCTCTGGCGGGCTGAAGAGCGGGTCATCAGTCCAGTGCCATCTGTGCCGGCTCCACGCACCAGATCTCCAGTGCACCTCCCCAGCCCGGTATGTCCTGTGCCAGTTTCTCGCACTCGCCATGAGGAGCGTGTTGTCAGTCCGCTGCCAAAGAAACCCCAAGATTTTTTGTGGGGGGGGGGCACATGGAGCTGGCAGCTGAGCCGCGGGAAGAGACAGAGACCGTCAGGGAGGCGATGGAGAAGTTGAGAGAAAGATGAGCGAAATGTTATGTAGGTGTGTTCTGCATGGCATCTGACCTGAAGAGCCTGTCAGCAGTCTGGTGAGTCCTGTGCCAGCTCTCCGCACCCTTCCTGAAGAGCGGGTCATCAGTCCAGTGCCATCTGTGCCGGCTCCACGCACCAGCTCTCAAGTGCGCCTCCCCAGTCCGGTACGTCCTGTGCCATCCCCACACTCGCCCTGAAGTGTGTGTCACCAGTCCGGTATCACCGGTGCCGGCTCCACGCACTAGGCCTCCAGTGCGCATTCACAGTCGAGAGCTTCCGGTGACGGTTCACATTCCAGAGCTTCCGGCGACGGTTCACAGTCGGGAACCTCCTGCGATGGTCAACGGTCCAGAACCTCCCGCGACGGTCAACGGTCCAGAACCTCCCGCGACGGTCAACGGTCCAGAACCTCCCGCGACGGTCAACGGTCCAGAACCTCCCGCGACGGTCAACGGTCCAGAACCTCCCGCGATGGCCAACGGTCCGGAGCTTCTAGGCAAGGCATCCGGTCCAGCTCCAGGGCAGGAGCCTTCCTCTGCGCCGATGCCCAGTCCAGGCACGGCATTCAGCCCGGCACCATGGCCGGATCCGGGGTCTGGGCGGGGGCTACGACCTGCACCGGAGCCACCGCCGACACTAATTACCCCCCACCCTCCCCATTTGGTTTCAGAGAGACCTTGGTTCTCTATGGTGTAGTAGGTCAGGGCGTGACTAGGGTGTGTTCTAGTATGTCTATCTTGGTGCTAATATGGTTCCCAATTAGAGGCAGCTGTTTATCGTTGCCTCTGATTGGTGATCATATTTAGGTAGCCATTTCACCACCTGTGTTTTGTGGGATATTGTTTGTGTTTAGTTGCCTGTGTGCACGTCATGACTTCACGTTTCGTTGTTTCTTTGTTTTGTTTGTTTCACGGAGGTTAAAAGTATGTGGACCTATACTCACGCTGCGCCTTGGTCCGAAATATTCCTTTATCCTCCCTCTATCCCATTCTCTCTCTCCCTCTTTTTGGTTTCAGGTAAAAACCCTCCATGTAGAACGGAGGGTTCTACATGGAACCCAAAATAGTACTACCTGGAACCAAAAAGGGTTACTACCTAATAACCATTTTATGAGTTTTGTGTTAGAGAACATTATGTCCACATTGTTTCCCTCAGACACACACATACAAGCAGGCTAAACACACTCCCTGGTCGCAGTAGATATCCACAAGATCCTCTGGATTTAGGGGAACGGGGCAAAGGGTAGCGATCCAGGGGATTGGTGGATAAGTGAACAGCTAATCAACCCCATCTCCCAAGGTCTATGTCACACTGTGACCACCATCACACACAGACGCACACCACCACAGGAAGAAACCGCAGCCTCTTTCAATCTCTGTCTCTCTTTAACACACTCTTTCTCGCACACTGTCTCTCTCGCTCTCAAACTCACACACACTGCTGACCGTAGAGAGACGGAGAAAGGAATGGAGGGATGAGTATCTGGATAGAGGAGTGAGGGCAATGCTGAAGCACCTGTGTGCGTTTTTTTCCAGAGGACATCGTGTTCCTTTTGATGCTATCGCTACCTTTTTTTCATTATTTATTGACTTGGTGGAGGAGATGTGTTGCTGATTGAACATGGAGATCAGGGCAGGGTTCATAGTTACCACACTGTAGTGACTGTTGGTTAGTTACTGTGTTGTAGTTAATAATATTTTCCACATTGTGTTATGCTGCAGCCTTATTCTAAAATGGATTACATTTATTTGTTTCCTCATCAATCTACACACAATAGCCCCGTAATAACAACAAATCAAAAACAAGTTCAGAAATGTTACATCTGTATTGCTCTTTGGGGGTTTTAGGCTGGGTTTCTGTATAAACACTTTGTGACATCTGCTGATGTAAAAACAAACTCCATATACTTTACAATGACTAAAACCAAATCGAAACTGTGTAGGAAGGGTAATGGACCTATTGTATATTCATACTGTTTATCGACTGTGTCCAGCTTGCTAATAATCACCAAAATGAAAGTTAGACAGTCAGAGAGCATCGAAAATCCCCAAAACAATGGACAGAGGACTATTTTCTGAAAAGTGCGGCCCTCCGGACCTTGTTGTCACGTTGGTAAAGGGATCGGAAGACAGGCGCAGGAATGCGTAATAGAGGTTTTTATTGACCCAAATTACAGCGTGCCATGTAAAGGCACGGGGACGAAGACCAAACAAACACGCACAGAGCGAGGAGTGCCTCTAATAAATTCACGGGACGAGGCCCGAACACACACAAGCACACAATGACTACCACACGGGACGAGACCCATAATCATCTGCGCAATACAAGTGGCAAGAAAGGCAAAACAACACAGCACAGGTACTCACACGACCAACGGACATGGGAACAATAATCGACAGGACAATGGTAAACAAAGGGCACACTTATACAATTACTAATCAATGGGAATAGGGACCAGGTGTGCATAATGACAGTTCCGGAGGGATCCGTGTCACTTGTTGAAGGCCGAATGCGGCCCCCAGGGCAAAATTAGTCTGACACCCCTGCTTTACACACACCTCACCCTCAACGGCATGCCCCCCAGACCTCTGTAAGAACAGAGTATTCAGCTACCATCACTACTTATACCCACACACCTTAAACATACACAACTGCACTTACGCTGAATGACACGCCATACGTAGGCCGCTGTAAAACCAGAGTTCAGACACGCCTTACATGCACCTCACGCTGGTAGGCATTCCCTATAGACCTCTGTAAGGATAGAGAACACACGCCTACACACACCTTACACACACATACAGTGCCTTCGGAAAGTATTCAGACCCCTTGACTTTTTCCACATTTTGTTACGTTACTGCCTTATTCTAAAATTGATTACGTCCATTGTTTTCCTCATCAATCTACACACAATACCCCACAATGACAAAGCAAAAATAGTTTTTTAGACATTTTTTTTTTTAGAAATTTTCACATTATTTATGTAATAATAATAAAAAACAGAAATCCCTTATTTACATAAGTATTCAGACCTTTTGCTATGAGACTTGAAATTGAGCTCAGGTGCATCATGTTCCATTGATCATCCTTGAGATGTTTCTACAACTTGATTGGAGTCTACCTGTGGTAAATTCAATTGATTAGACATTATTTGGAAAGGAACACACATGTGGTCCCACAGTTGACAGCGCATGTAAAAAAACAAAAACAAGCCATGAGGTTGAAGGAATTGTCCGTAGAGCTCCAAGACAGGATTGTGTCGAGGCATAGATCTGGGGAAGGCTACCAAAACATGTCTGCAGCATTGAAGGTCCCAAGAACATAGTGGCATCCATTCTTAAATGGAAGAAGTTTAGAACCACCAAGACTCTTCCTAGAGCTGACCGCCAGGCCAAATTGAGCAATCAGGGGAGATGGGCCTTGGTCAGGGAGGTGACCAAGAACCCGATGGTCACTCTGACAGAGCTCCAGAGTTCCTCTGTGGAGATGGGATAACCTTCCAAAAGGACAACCATCTCTGCAGCCCTCCACCAGTCAGGTCTTTATGGTAGTAGGCAGATGGAAGCCACTCCTCAGTAAAAGGCACATGACAGCCCGCTTGGAGTTTGCCAAAAGGCACCTAAAGGACTCTCAGACCTAGAGAAACAAGATTCTCTGGTCTGAGGAAACCAAGATTGAACTCTTTGGCCTGAATGCCAAGCGTCACGTCTGGAGGAAACCTGGCACATTCCCTACGGTGAAGGATGGTGGTGGCAGATGATTTTCAGCTGTTTGTAGCAAGTTTGTAGCATCATACCCAAGAAGACTGAGGCTGTAATCGCTGCCAAAGGTGTTTCAACCAAGTACTGAGTAAAGGGTTTGAATACTTATGTATATATTTCCGTTTTTATTTTTTATAAATTTAGGGTCTGCAAAGGGAATTATTTTTATTTGCCCTGTACACGAAGAGACAACACACATTATGTTAACCCTTTGTGCAGTTCTAGCTCTCAGGCACCTGCGCAAGCACATGGACACTCACTCAAACACTGTCCCAAGAACTCACAAGTTACAATAGATACCCTAGTTAGCGAGCTTTGTGAAACTTGTTGACATAAATCTTTATACACTGCTCAAAAAAATAAAGGGAGCACAAACAACACAATGTAACTCCAAGTCAATCACACTTCTGTGAAATCAAACTGTCCACTTAGGAAGCAACACTGATTGACAATACATTTCACATGCTGTTGTGCAAATGGAATAGACAACAGGTGGAAATTATAGGCAATTAGCAAGACACCCCCAATAAAGGAGTGGTTCTGCAGGTGATAACCACAGATCACTTCTCAGTTCCTATGCTTCCTGGCTGATGTTTTGGTCACTTTTGAATGCTGGCGGTGCTTTCACTCTAGTGGTAGCATGAGACGGAGTCTATAACCCACACAAGTGGCTCAGGTAGTGCAGCTCATCCAGGATGGCACATCAATGCGAGCTGTGGCAAGACGGTTTGCTGTGTCTGTCAGCGTAGTGTCCAGAGCATGGAGGAGCTACCAGGAGACAGGCCAGTACATCAGGAGACGTGGAGGAGGCCGTAGGAGGGCAACAACCCAGCAGCAGGACCGCTACCTCTGCCTTTCTGCAAGGAGGAGCACTGCTAGAGCCCTGCAAAATGACCTTCAGCAGGCCACAAATGTGCATGTGTCTGCTCAAACGGTCAGAAACAGTGGTATGAGGGCCTGACGTCCACAGGTGGGGGTTGTGCTTACTCCCCAACACCGTGCAGGACATTTGGCATTTGCCAGAGAACACCAAGATTGGCAAATTCACCACTGGCGCCCTGTGCTCTTCACAGATGAAAGCAGGTTCACACTGAGCACATGAGACAGACGTGACAGAGTCTGGAGACGCCGTGGAGAACGTTCTGCTGCCTGCAATATCCTCCAGCATGACCGGTTGGCGGTGGGTCAGTCATGGTGTGGGGTGGCATTTCTTTGGGGGGCCGCACAGCCCTCCATGTGCTCGCCAGAGGTAGCCTGACTGCCATTAGGTACCGAGATGAGATCCTCAGACCCCTTGTGAGACCATATGCTGGTGCGGTTGGCCCTGGGTTCCTCCTAATGCAAGACAATGCTAGACCTCATGTGGCTGGAGTGTGTCAGCAGTTCCTGCAAGAGGAAGGCATTGATGCTATGGACTGGCCCGCCCGTTCCCCAGACCTGAATCCATTTGAGCACATCTGGGACATCATGTCTCGCTCCATCCACCAACAGACTGCCAGGAGTTGGCGGATGCTTTAGTCCAGGTCTTGGAGGAGATCCCTCAGGAGACCATCCGCCACCTCATCAGGAGCATGCCCAGGCATTGTAGGGAGGTCATACAGGCACGTGGAGGCCACACACACTACTGAGCCTCATTTTGACTTGTTTTAAGGACATTACATCAAAGTTGGATCAGCCTGTAGTGTTGTTTTCCACTTTAATTTGAGTGTGACTCCAAATCCAGACCTCCATGGGTTGATAAATTTGATTTCCATTTATAATTTTTGTGTGATTTTGTTGTCAGCACATTCAACTATGTAAAGAAAGAAGTATTTAATAAGAATATTTCATTCATTCAGATCTAGGATGTGTTCTTTTAGTGTTCCCTTTATTTTTTTGAGCAGTTTATTATCCACATAGTAACAAACTTATGGTAGCATAACAGTACATTGTGTAACATTATGACGGTTTTATATTAAACAATTTCGGAGCCAAGGACAACATACCTTGCTAGCCGAAGATGGGGCAAAATAGAACAATAAGGGGGTATGGAAATACAGATAACCCGTGATGGGCCAAACCAAAATATACAAAACTTTTACAATCACATGTATGTACAATATTGATATGAAAAAGTGTTTGAACACCAAAGAAAAACATTAGCTATGCAGCTGTAATTAAATTTTAAAAATACACTGAATTATTATTATTATTATTATCAAATAATTAACATCCCCTCTTGACCTGGCCTATTTGAATTGGTCCTTGTGTGCAATTTGGTGCATAATCTAGGGGAACAACATCACACTGCTATACAAGCCATGCCTCTTCGCCCAACATCAGCACCCGACCTCACTAATGCTCTTGTGGCTGAATGGAAGCAAGTCCCTGCAGCAATGTTCCAACATCTAGTGGAAAGCCTTCCCAGAAAAGTGGAGGCTGTTATAGCAGCAAACGGGGGGACCAACTACATATTAAGGACCATGATTTTGGAATGAGATGTTCAACGAGCAGGTGTCCACATACTTCTGGTCATGTAGTGTATGTTCTGATTTATAAAACATTCTAAGGTTTGTATCATTCACAACTAAAGTTGCCAAATAACTCTAAATATGTCATATTGAACCTGTTTCAAATGATCACTTTTATGCTCATCATACAGTGCCTTGCGAAAGTATTCGGCCCCCTTGAACTTTGCGACCTTTTGCCACATTTCAGGCTTCAAACATAAAGATATAAAACTGTATTTTTTTGTGAAGAATCAACAACAAGTGGGACACAATCATGAAGTGGAACGACATTTATTGGATATTTCAAACTTTTTTAACAAATCAAAAACGGAAAAATTGGGCGTGCAAAAGCCCCTTTACTTTCAGTGCAGCAAACTCTCTCCAGAAGTTCAGTGAGGATCTCTGAATGATCCAATGTTGACCTAAATGACTAATGATGATAAATACAATCCACCTGTGTGTAATCAAGTCTCCGTATAAATGCACCTGCACTGTGATAGTCTCAGAGGTCCGTTAAAAGCGCAGAGAGCATCATGAAGAACAAGGAACACACCAGGCAGGTCCGAGATACTGTTGTGAAGAAGTTTAAAGCCGGATTTGGATACAAAAAGATTTCCCAAGCTTTAAACATCCCAAGGAGCACTGTGCAAGCGATAATATTGAAATGGAAGGAGTATCAGACCACTGCAAATCTACCAAGACCTGGCCGTCCCTCTAAACTTTCAGCTCATACAAGGAGAAGACTGATCAGAGATGCAGCCATGAGGCCCATGATCACTCTGGATGAACTGCAGAGATCTACAGCTGAGGTGGGAGACTCTGTCCATAGGACAACAATCAGTCGTATATTGCACAAATCTGGCCTTTATGGAAGAGTGGCAAGAAGAAAGCCATTTCTTAAAGATATCCATAAAAAGTGTCGTTTAAAGTTTGCCACAAGCCACCTGGGAGACACACCAAACATGTGGAAGAAGGTGCTCTGGTCAGATGAAACCAAAATTGAACTTTTTGGCAACAATGCAAAACGTTATGTTCGGCGTAAAAGCAACACAGCTGAACACACCATCCCCACTGTCAAACATGGTGGTGGCAGCATCATGGTTTGGGCCTGCTTTTCTTCAGCAGGGACAGGGAAGATGGTTAAAATTGATGGGAAGATGGATGGAGCCAAATACAGGACCATTCTGGAAGAAAACCTGATGGAGTCTGCAAAAGACCTGAGACTGGGACGGAGATTTGTCTTCCAACAAGACAATGATCCAAAACATAAAGCAAAATCTACAAAATAAACATATCCAGGTGTTAGAATGGCCAAGTCAAAGTCCAGACCTGAATCCAATCGAGAATCTGTGGAAAGAACTGAAAACTGCTGTTCACAAATGCTCTCCAGCCAACCTCACTGAGCTCGAGCTGTTTTGCAAGGAGGAATGGGGAAAATTTTCAGTCTCTCTATGTGCAAAACTGATAGAGACATACCCCAAGCGACTTACAGCTGTAATCGCAGCAAAAGGTGGCGCTACAAAGTATTAACTTAAGGGGGCTGAATAATTTTGCACGCCCAATTTTTCAGTTTTTGATTTGTTAAAAAAGTTTGAAATATCCAATAAATGTCGTTCCACTTCATGATTGTGTCCCACCTGTTGTTGATTCTTCACAAAAAAATACAGTTTTATATCTTTATGTTTGAAGCCTGAAATGTGGCAAAAGGTCGCAAAGTTCAAGGGGGCCGAATACTTTCGCAAGGCACTGTAGCTACTCCTTAATTATATTTATTTGATTTATTTCACATTTATTTAAGCAGGTAGGCAAGTTGAGAACAAGTTCTCAATTTACAATTGCGACCTGGCCAAGATAAAGCAAAGCAGTTCGACACGAAAAACAACACAGAGTTACACATGGAGTAAAACAAACATACGATCAATAATACAGTAGAAAAATGAGTCTATATACAATGTGAGCAAATGAGGTGAGATAAGGGAGGTAAAGGCAAAAAAGACCATGGTGGCGAAGTAAATACAACATAGCAAGTAAAAAATAAAATAAATAAATGGGAAACATATCCTTTCTATTTTATTCAGCTAAGTTAAATTATATTATTCTTACTATAAAATCATGTTGAATAAAAGAATGACCAAGGATTTATAAGCATACATTGTCAGCTAAATGAACAAGCCTACAGCCTATGGCATGGCACATAGACAGATAACATATTCTGTTCATCTAAAATACATTTTCTTCATATCAAAATGTTTCTTTAGACTTGACTAAAATAAATAATGGATTTATTGTGATGGTGTGTATTACATTGATTACACCCCCAATATTGCGTCACGCCTATAATTTTGTGAGATTCCACCGTCATAATCATAACCAATGCCAACCCTCTTGAATTACGTCACATAGCTAGCTAGTAAAATGGTTCACAGTCGCTGATGTTACACATGTTTGCTAACCAGTTACAAACGCAAGGCGTGGCGCATAACAAGTTAGCAGGTGCCAGGCTAGCTAGCTAGCCAGCCAGCCAACTCCAGTCATGTGCTAACGTTTGCTGGTAAACCTAGCTTTAGGTGGCTGGTTGTAATGTAGGTAGCTGTTTAGTAGCTATATCTATAAAAAGAGAAGAGGTTTTACAATCGAGGTACAATAGATATCTGATTGTAAAACCACTTCTATTTTTAGCCATAGATATGTTTATCTGTAGTTGTTTAGCTAGCTAGCTAGCTACCTAAGTTAGCAATCAGAAAAATAATTTGATTTCCCCCCACTGTAACACAGTAGTATGTTAGCCAGCAATACACAATATGGGTTTCAGTAGATAAACTGAAGTTACCTAGCTAGCTAGGTGGCTTGCAGGAAAATGACTTTCTTAGCTAGCCACCGTATTTGTCATCTGCCCTTTTACAGTAGTGCTGGCATCAGCTGTAGCTGAGCTTCTAGCTAAATCCAACTCTTTGTTTCAAATCCTTTTCGCTTTATTCTGATTGAAACATGTATGGTTGAATGTCACCATGTAGCTAACAGAGCATCAAACAATTCTTCATTGTCGAATTTGTGTTGATCAGAGGAATCACTTGAAGCCATTGTGGTCTGGTCAGTTCTTTTAGTTTTGCCCAAAGGATTGTGACGTTAGTGTCTGCCTCCCTTTCAAAAAAGCCTGCCTTGTGGGAGGGACAGGCCAGAGCACAAAGCACCACCCCACATGAATTGTAGTTTTCGGAGACTGGAGAATAAAATGTTTTTGCTTGTATATTTAGCAATGAATCCTCTGATAAGAACATAGCTGAAAGAGGTTCAATGGCTCTATCGAACAAGGACAGCCATATCTACAAGCACAAAAACATATAGTGGGATCAGTATAACATATAGCCTTTGAGATGTTATACTGTTATAAAGCAGGACTACATGTATTTTCCGATCTCAGCCTCTCTCCCCGTCAGTACACCATCATATCATTCAGCGTGCAAAGCCCAGACCTTCCTCCTGGGCAAATATGTATGAAAAAAAGCCCAGAATCCCCCAGGGTGAGATTCTCCTTTAATTGGGGTCATGGTAATGGCCGGAGCGGAATTTGGCAATGGTATCAAACACATGGTTTTCTATGTGTTTGATGGCATTCCATTCTCGTCGTTCCAGCCATTACTATGAGCCAGCCTACTCGGAAAAAAGAAAAAAATCAGGACAAACATGTATGGTGGTGAAAAATTTTGGAAAATGTGAATACTTTCTTTATGAAACACCATTTTCCAAAATGTTTCACCAATTGGTAGTTACAGTCTTGTCCTATCGCTGCAACTCCAGCACGAACTCGGGAGAGGCGAGGGTCGAGAGCCATGCATCCTCCGAAACATGACCCCGCCAAGCTTCTTGACACACTGCTCGCTTAACCTGGAAGCCAGCCGCACCAATGTGTTGGAGGAAACAACATACAGCTGGCAACCGAATTCAGTGTGCATGCGCCCAGTCCGCCACAAGGAGTCGCTATAGTGCGATGGGACAAGGACATCCTAGCTGGCTAAACCCTGCCCTAACCTGGACGACATTGGGCCAATTGTACACCACCTCATGGGTCTCCGGTTCTTGGCCGGCTGCGACACAGCCTGGGATCGAACCCGGGACTGTAGTGACGCCTCTAGTACTGCGATGCAGTGCCTTAGACCGCTGCACCACTCACTTATTCTATTTTCTATTATCTATATTCATATTATTATCACTGCATTGTTGGGAAAGATCTCTCATGGTATTTCACTGTGCTGTTTTACACCTGTTGTATCCTGTGCACATGGCGAATAAACGTTGAAACTTGAAACACTGACACACACATACTCACACTCACACCCCTCCAGCTCCAGAACAACACAGGTGCATGGAGGAAGGGGAAAAGAGGAGGAAGAGATAGAGGAGCGAGGAATGTAGGGAGAAGAGAATGGGGGAGAAGAGGAGGACAAAATACAGTGTGTGTGTGTGTGTGTGTGTGTGTGTGTGTGTGTGTGTGAGTGCTTGTAGGGCAGTAGGGTTAGAGAATGTTATGTCCACATTGCTCCCTTCAGACACAAATATGACACATCAGACTAAACTAAACACACACACATACAAACACACAGACTAAACACACTCACTGGTCCCAGCCAGGGCCTCTTTCAGCCCCTAACTCCTATCCTCAACACATTACAGCTCCTACTCCCTAACCCCTAGCGGCTTATACAATGGAGTAAGTGATTGGAAAGGTGTACGTGATTTAATCCAGCCTATCAGAGAGCAGGGTTACTGTATTACAGTAAGAGTTACTGTATTTACATATTGATTGACCTATTTAATTTAGATATTAAACAATATCCTCTGGAGTTAGGGGAAGGGGACAAAGGGTAGGGGTTAGGGATCCAAGAGATTGGTGGATAAGTGAACAGTTTATCAACCCCGTCTCCCAAGGTCTATATTATACAGGTGGCTGGTGGCACCACAATTGGGTAGGCCAGGCTTATAGTAATGGCTGGACGGAATTATTGGAACGGTCTCAAACACATCAAATATACAGGTTCTACAGTATGTGTTTTAATACCATTCCATTTCTTCAATTTCAGCCATTATTATGAGCCGTCCTCTCAGCCTCAGCCTACAGAGACTCCCAGCAGAGACATTCTCTCTCACACACACTCAACAGCAGTTCACACACCCACACATACAGGAAGAAGCGCCAGCCTCTTTCAATCTCTCTCGCTCTCTCCCTCTCTCTCTCTCTCGTACACACACTCTCTCAAACTCACGCACACGCACTGCTGAGGAGGGAGAGACGGAAAAGGGAAAGGCGGGCTGAGTTTGTGGGCACTGCTGAAGCACCTGTGTACATGTAAGCATTTACGGCGGAGAGGAGATAGGGATCTGAAAAGAGAGGACAAGAAGACAGAGAAGAAGAAGACAGAAGAAAGAGGAGAAGAGAAATAACCGGAGAGGAGGAAAGAGAAGAGGTGCTGGGACGAGAAAAAGACAGGCGAGTTGAAGCCATTCTGGACACTTTAGAACAGAGAAGAGAGGTGGAGGAGGGAGATGATGAAGATGAAGAAGATTATGAAGATGCTGCTGTGTATGTTGGGCTGTGTGTGTGTGTCTCAGGCAGAGGTAGCAATGGTAAACTCTGGGACAACATTTACCTACCTCTGTATGGGTAACACCATCACACATATGCCCACACACATCCCCAAGAACACCACTGACCTGTGAGTACACACACACACATCCCCAAGAACACCACCGACCTGTGAGTACACACACACACACACACCCCAAGAACACCTCCGACCTGTGAGTACACACACACACACACCCCAATAACACCACCGACCTGTGAGTACACACACACACACCCCAAGAACACCACCGACCTGTGAGTACACACACACACACCCCAAGAACACCACCGACCTGTGAGTACACACACACACACACACCCCAAGATGCAAGAGGGGATCCAGTTTTGGCTGTTGATGTTGCTGATGGAAATTCTACTGATTTGAATTATTGTCTGTTTGATTGTATTAACAGCTGCTGATGTGGAGGTTGTTGTTGTTGTTGTTGTTGTCATTATTGTCTCTTTGTGTTGTCATGATGTCGTTGGGTTGGTGTTATGGTGTGAAGAGGTGCGGGGGGAGGCGATTGTAGTAGACTGTGGTAAACTCTGGCCTCATGCTTTTATAGTTGAAACATTTCTGAAGGAATCTCAAGGCTATCACCACAAATGGGCAACAGTGCTTGTCTCCTACAAAGACTTCCAGCAGAGACATTCTGTAATGTAACAGTAATACAGTATATGCCACTTAGAATTGAACCCCCCCCCCCCTCTCTCTCTCTCTCTCTCTCTCTCTCTCTCTCTCTCTCTCTCTCTCTCTCTCACATACATACACACACACACTCGCACTCACACTCACACTCACACGTATGTGTAAATACAGGTCTTAAGACAATCACAGCCAAAGAGGATGTGACAGAGATATCAGGTCCCCCTAACACACACACACACACACAGACTGCTGTATCGTTCCCAGCAATAATGTGAACTCTTTGTGTGTGTTCTGTTCTCAGGTCAAGGCCAGGGAATGTTTTTCATTGATTGGCTAGTTAGTGAATGAGGTACGACCTACAATCTAATTTGTTGTTGTGTTTTACAGGGAGTTCAAACAGACGCACATCAGAGTGTTTCCCCGAGAAGCCTTCACCAACCTACAGCAGCTCACTGCCATGTAAGTGTGTGTGTGTGTCGGTGTGTGTGTTTAGTCCGACTATGTGTTTAGACTGATGTGGAACACGATGAGTAGAAACACTGTAGATTTTGATCACCCAAACAGAGGAGAGGAAGACAGGAATACCTTATAATAGGCCTATGTTATGGAAAATATGATTTGTCATTTAATCTTCTGTCTTTGGTTTGTCTCCTTAGGAACGACTACAGCTAGGCTACTTAAAGTAACTGTCCATTGAAAAGCTAACTTTTAAAAGTTAATATTCTGTTTAACTCATGCCCAAATAATGTTGTTGACATCTCCACCAAAAACGGAAGGTTTAAAAAAAATGCTAGCTATGTTGTCATCCTCCTCTGGCCAATCAGCTGACTACTCGCATTCATATTTTTAATGACCGGTATACGCCCACACCCGTCTGTTGTTTAGGTACGCTCACACCATTCCAACACAGAGAATATGCTTTTCAACATACTTAATTACTTTGGATGTATTTTTTGGAAGGAAAACTATTTCAATCATATTGTAATTAATTATAGCTCACATTTCATAGAAATCTGGAAACACTGGACAGTTACTTTAAAACCAAGTGTGCTATATATAGATAGGTCAACCACTCTCACTGCTATACTCCTCTGTCCATTTCTATCTTTTCCAATCTCTCTTCCTTTGTCTCCCTAACTCCCTCTCTCATTTTCTCTGACCATTTCTCTCTCTCAGTATATGCCACTTAGAATTGAACCCCTCTCTCTCTCTCTCTCTCTCTCTCTCTCTCTCTCTCTCTCTCTCTCTCTCTCTCTCTCTCTCTCTCTCTCTCTCTCTCTCTCTCTCTCTCTCTCTCTCTCTCTCTCTCTCTCTCTCTCTCTCTCTCTCTCTCTCTCTCTCTCTCTCTCTCTCTCTCTCTCTCTCAGTGTGCTAACAGAGAATGGTATGTTAGAGAGCATCGGGGCTTTTGCATTTGCTAACCTCCCCAGACTAACTGAGATGTAAGTATTAGTCCTACAGTACCACAACACAACATTTATACACCCCTCAACACAACATTCATACCCCGCTCATACACCATTCAAACACATTCATACCCCGCTCATACACCATTCAAACAGCATCAATGCACCATTCATAGGCAACTCAAACACCACTCTCACACCATTTCATGCATCATGTGTGTATTTCAAATGTTGCGTGTCTGCTCCAGAACCATCACCAAGTCAAAACACCTGGTCATCATCCATCATCAGGCTTTCATTGGACTTCCGAAACTCAGTCACCTGTGAGTTCCATATCCCCTAACCCCTAACCTCTTATCCCTTATACCTAACATTAACCCCTAAACTCTAACCCTAATCCCTAAGCCCTAAACCTAGCCCTAACCACTACCCCTACTTCAACAGGCTTTCATGGGAAAGCCCAAACTAATATACCTGTGAGCGCCAGTGAACCCTAACCCTTAAACCCTAAGAGCTAATCCTAAATCAGTTGGCTTTGACGGGACTGCCCTGTTTTTCAGGACGATCTGCAACACTGGACTGAGGGTTCTACCTAACTTCTCCCGGATCCACTCCGCCGCCCTGACGTTTCTGCTGTAGGTCACCATGCTCTCTTACTGTAGTGTTTGTGAGTGTGTATTCACTAGTTCATATGTTACTGTATTGTGTGGGAAACATGAGCTGCTTCTCTTACAGATGCAGAATCTTAATTTAATCACACTTTTGTACATTTGAATGCACAGCAGGAAATGTTATAATCCACATAATAATTGTACAATTCCTGTTGCTGTAGCAAACTGGCTCTAGATTAAGATTTGTACATCTGTAGCTGTAGGAGTTTGGTTATTTTATTTTTGTGAGTGTGTGTACTCTGTATGCGTGTGTGTGTGTGTGTGTGGTGCAGGGACCTGCAGGACAATGTACACATAGTGATCATCCCCAGCAACGCTTTCCTCGGCCTCACCACTAATACCATCGATGAACTGTGAGTAGTAACAAACACACACACAGAGTACACTACCCACACACACACACACACAGGGGGATTGGTGGATAAGTGAACAATTTATCAACCCCGTCTCCCAAGGTCTATATTACACTGTGACCACCATCACACACACACACACACACACACACACACACACACACACTACATATGGCTGGTGGCACCATGGTTTGGAAGGCCAGGCTTATAGTAATGGCTGGAACAAAATTATTGGAACGATATCAAACACATCAAACACACAGATTCTACAGTGTGTGTTTTAATACCATTCCATTTCTTCAATTTCAGCCACACACACAGAGCACACCCACACATACAGAGTACACACACACAGAGTACACAGACACACAGAGTACACACACCCAGAGTAGCCACACATCTCCCTGGAAATATGACATTTTCATGGAATGACTTTATACATCGTTCCTCTTCCAGACGACTGACCAAGAACGGCATCAGTGAGGTGGAGAGTCACGCCTTTAACGGAACCAAGATACACAAACTGTGAGTCCACACGCCCACACACATACACACACGCATACACACACGCATACACACGCATACAGTGGGGCAAAAAAGTATTTAGTCAACCACCAATTGTGCAAGTTCTCCCACTTAAAAAGATGAGAGAGGCCTGTAATTTTCATCATAGGTACACTTCAACTATGACAGACAAAATGAGAAAAAAAATTCCAGAAAATCACATTGTAGGATTTTTTTATGAATTTATTTGCAAATTATGGTGGAAAATAAGTATTTGGTCAATAACAAAAGTTTATCTCAATACTTTGTTATATACCCTTTGTTGGCAATGACAGAGGTCAAACGTTTTCTGTGAGTCTTCACAAGGTTTTCACACAATGTTGCTGGTATTTTGGCCCATTCCTCCATGCAGATCTCCTCTAGAGCAGTGATGTTTTGGGGCTGTTGCTGGACAACACGGACTTTCAACTCCCTCCAAAGATTTTCTATGGGGTTGAGATCTGGAGACTGGCTAGGCCCCTCCAGGACCTTGAAATGCTTCTTATGAAGCCACTCCTTCGTTGCCCGGGCGGTGTGTTTGGGATCATTGTCATGCTGAAAGACCCAGCCACGTTTCATCTTCAATGCCTTTGCTGGTGGAAGGAGGTTTTTTCTCAAAATCTCACAATACATGGCCCCATTCATTCTTTCCTTTACACGGATCAGTCGTCCTGGTCCCTTTGCAGAAAAACAGCCCCAAAGCATGATGTTTTCACCTCCATGCTTCACAGTAGGCATGGTGTTCTTTGAATGCAACTCAGCATTCTTTGTCCTCCAAACATGACGAGTTGAATTTTTCTATTTTAGTTTCATCTGACCATGACATTCTCCCAATCTTCTTCTGGATCAACCAAATGCTCTCTAGCAAACTTCAGATGGGCCTGGACATGTACTGGCTTAAGCAGGGGGACACATCTGGCACTGCAGGATTTGAGTCCCTGGCGGCGTAGTGTGTTACTGATGGTAGGCTTTGTTACTTTGGTCCCAGCTCTCTGCAGGTCATTCACTAGGCCCCCCGTGTGGTTCTGGGATTTTTGCTCACCGTTTTTGTGATCATTTTGACCCCACGGGGTGAGATCTTGCGTGGAGCCCCAGCTCGAGGGAGATTATCAGTAGTCTTGTATGTCTTCCATTTCCTAATAATTGCTCCCACAGTTGATTTCTTCAAACTAAGCTGCTTACCTATTGCAGATTCAGTCTTCCCAGCCTGGTGCAGGTCTACAATTTTGTTTCTGGTGTCCTTTGACAGCTCTTTGGTCTTGGCCATAGTGGAGTTTGGAGTGTGACTGTTTGAGGTTGTGGACAGGTGTCTTTTATACTGATAACAAGTTCAAACAGGTGCCATTAATACAGGTAACGAGTGGAGGACAGAGGAGCCTCTTAAAGAAGATGTTTCAGGTCTGTGATAGCCAGAAATCTTGCTTGTTTGTAGGTGACCAAATACTTATTTTCCACCATAATTTGCAAATAAATTCATTCACTACAATGTGATTTTCTGGATTTTTTTTCTAATTTTGTCTGTCATAGTAGAAGTGTACCTATGATGAAAATTACAGGCCTCTCTCATATTTTTAAGTGGGAGAACTTGCACAATTGGTGGCTGACTAAATACTTTTTTGCCCCACTGTACATACATACTATAATGGTTTCTCTTTCTCTCTTTGCTCAGGTTTCTCATGGGCAACCTGCATCTTTCTCATATGCATAATAATTCCTTCAAAGGAGCAGAGGGGCCGGGGTTCCTGTAAGCATGGCTCCACAACGACACGTCAGTGACATCATCAGCTGTCATTTGTTTTTGTGTCCAAGTGTTGTTGTTGTTGTCTGTGTGTATTTAGAGACATCTCTCGTACAGCGCTGAGTTCCCTGCCAGAGTCAGTGCTGGGTGAAGTTGAGCATCTGTCTGCTGTCTCGGTGTTCTCACTCAGAGCGCTGCCTCCCCTGTCCCTATTCACAAAGCTACGACAGGCTAACCTCACCTACCCATCTCACTGCTGTGCCTTCCATAAACACCAGAGGAACAGGTACGAAGACAAACACACACTCCAAGATAGAATATATCTGTGTATATTATGTCACATATACAGTGCCTTGCGAAAGTATTCGGCCCCCTTGAACTTTGCGACCTTTTGCCACATTTCAGGCTTCAAACATAAAGATATAAAACTGTATTTTTTTGTGAAGAATCAACAACAAGTGGGACACAATCATGAAGTGGAACGACGTTTATTGGATATTTCAAACTTTTTTAACAAATCAAAAACTGAAAAATTGGGCGTGCAAAATTATTCAGCCCCTTTACTTTCAGTGCAGCAAACTCTCTCCAGAAGTTCAGTGAGGATCTCTGAATGATCCAATGTTGACCTAAATGACTAATGATGATAAATACAATCCACCTGTGTGTAATCAAGTCTCCGTATAAATGCACCTGCACTGTGATAGTCTCAGAGGTCCGTTAAAAGCGCAGAGAGCATCATGAAGAACAAGGAACACACCAGGCAGGTCCGAGATACTATTGTGAAGAAGTTTAAAGCCGGATTTGGATACAAAAATATTTCCCAAGCTTTGAACATCCCAAGGAGCACTGTGCAAGCGATAATATTGAAATGGAAGGACTATCAGACCACTGCAAATCTACCAAGACCTGGCCGTCCCTCTAAACTTTCAGCTCATACAAGGAGAAGACTGATCAGAGATGCAGCCAAGAGGCCCATGATCACTCTGGATGAACTGCAGAGATCTACAGCTGAGGTGGGAGACTCTGTCCATAGGACAACAATCAGTCGTATATTGCACAAATCTGGCCTTTATGGAAGAGTGGCAAGAAGAAAGCCATTTCTTAAAGATATCCATAAAAAGTGTTGTTTAAAGTTTGCCACAAGCCACCTGGGAGACACACCAAACATGTGGAAGAAGGTGCTCTGGTCAGATGAAACCAAAATTGAACTTTTTGGCAACAATGCAAAACGTTATGTTTGGCGTAAAAGCAACACAGCTCACACCATCCCCACTGTCAAACATGGTGGTGGCAGCATCATGGTTTGGGCCTGCTTTTCTTCAGCAGGGACAGGGAAGATGGTTAAAATTGATGGGAAGATGGATGGAGCCAAATAGAGGACTATTCTGGAAGAAAACCTGATGGAGTCTGCAAAAGACCTGAAACTGGGACGGAGATTTGTCTTCCAACAAGACAATGATCCAAAACATAAAGCAAAATCTACAATGGAATGGTTCAAAAATAAACATATCCAGGTGTTAGAATGGCCAAGTCAAAGTCCAGACCTGAATCCAATCGAGAATCTGTGGAAAGAACTGAAAACTGCTGTTCACAAATGCTCTCCATCCAACCTCACTGAGCTCAAGCTGTTTTGCAAGGAGGAATGGGAAAAAATGTCAGTCTCTCGATGTGCAAAACTGATGGAGACATACCCCAAGCGACTTACAGCTGTAATCGCAGCAAAAGGTGGCGCTACAAAGTATTAACTTAAGGGGGCTGAATAATTTTGCACGCCCAATTTTTCAGTTTTTGATTTGTTAAAAAAGTTTGAAATATCCAATAAATGTCGTTCCACTTCATGATTGTGTCCCACTTGTTGTTGATTCTTCACAAAAAAATACAGTTTTATATCTTTATGTTTGAAGCCTGAAATGTGGCAAAAGGTCGCAAAGTTCAAGGGGGCTGAATACTTTCGCAAGGCACTGTAAATTAGTGTGTGTGTCTGTATTTTCGTATTCTTGCGTGCATTTGTCAGGACCTTCCGGATGACCTCCGCGTGCTTTAAACCCGGGGCTCAGAACAACCTCCACTTCTTTATGGACTTCTGTTTAAATTGGACGTCTGTGGCCTGTAGTCCCGCCCCCGATGCCTTCAACCCCTGTGAAGACATCATGGGCTCCGCCCCTCTACGTGTCCTCATCTGGATTATCTCTGTGCTCGCACTGTTAGGCAACACCATCGTGCTGCTTGTGTTGCTAGGTCAGTAAAAAAAAAAAAAAACATTTTTATCGCAATAACAGTTTTTATCACAATAACTGTTTTTATCACAATACAAATGTGTGAATGACGACAAATTTTGTAATGAAAGCAGTTATCGTATTAAAATACGTTCTTGTGATAAAAGTTATTACTAAACTTTCCCCTCTCCATTCTCCGTTGCTAGGCAGCCGAGCGAAGATGACGGTGCCACGCTTCCTGATTTGCCACCTGTCCTTTGCCGACTTGTGTATGGGCGTATACCTGGTGGTCATAGCAACAGTGGACGTGCGTACGAGAGGTCTGTACTACAACCACGCTATCAGCTGGCAGACCGGGGCGGGCTGTGACATCGCCGGGTTCTTCACTGTGGGTATACTGTATACTGTAGAGGAGGGTGTGTGTGTGTGTGTGTGTGTGTGTGTGTGTGCGCGCCCTAGCCTTCGTATATTGAAGTGATCTGAACGCTTAGAACTGATGCTCTAACAGAGGCGCTATACTGAATGTGCAGGTGTTTGCCAGTGAGCTGTCTGTGTTTACTCTGACGGCCATCACCCTGGAGCGCTGCCACACCATCACCCACGCCCTCAGACTGGACCGCAAGCTCCGCCTCCGACACGCCTGTGCTGTCATGGCTACCGGCTGGGCCTTCTCCTGTCTAGCGGCTCTGCTACCCACTGTAGGGGTAAGCAGCTACAGCAAGGTGAGGGATGTGTGATGCTACCTGTTTTTCTACACGTATTATATTGCACAGCTACTATGCTAATTTGGGTATTGTGTGTGTGTGTGTGTGTGTGTGGGTGTGGGTGTGTGTGTACGTGCGTGCCTGCGTCGGTGTGTGTGTGTTTCAGGTGAGTATCTGCCTGCCCATGGATGTGGAGTCGCTGCCGTCTCAGGTGTTTGTCATGTTCCTCCTGCTGCTGAACGTGGTGGCCTTCCTGTGCGTGTGTGTATGCTACCTGAGCATCTACCTGTCCGTCCGTAACTCCTCCTCCCCCCCAGCCAGTGCTGAAACCCGCATGGCTCAGCGGATGGCCATCCTCATCTTCACGGACTTCCTGTGCATGGCGCCTATTTCCTTCTTCGCCCTCTCTGCCGCGCTCAAACTACCCCTCATCACCGTCTCCGACTCCAAGCTGCTATTGGTCCTCTTCTACCCAATAAACTCATGCGCCAACCCCTTCCTGTACGGATTATGCACCCGGACATTCCGCCGGGACTTCTTCCTGCTGGCAGCGCGATATGGCCTGTTCACGACCAAAGCCCAGGTCTACAGGACAGAGAGTTTCTCCGTCCAGCAGGCTGCATGGATCCAAATGTCGCCCAAAGTCTCCCACGGGACGCTGTGTTAACTGGTTCAAATCAACCAAGCCACCGGACCCCTACTGAAACCCTGACCTTTAACCCCTCACCCCTGAACCCAAGACCAGGCACGGGACACTGTGGCTGGTTTAAACAACAACAGCTTCTCTGAGAGGGATGGGACCCTGATGCCTCAGAGTACACACACACGTGTACGCACTCATACACACATGCACACAGACACACACAGGACTGCAGGAGTTGTGCGCAGTGACAGGCTGCTGTTTAATAGTAGCAGATGGCTGTTTAGTAGTACTTTAGTTAGTGTTTGACTTCACAAATTCACCCGATCGCATCAACATACTGAACCTTCTCTCTGCTCTCTACCTCCTCCCTCTCTCTATCTCTCTTTCCCCTCCCCCAGTCTTCTCAATATAGAGTAAATACAGTTCAAGATTTGTTAAATGTTTTTAAGAGATATGTAAAGATGTTTTTTTGTTTGTTGTTGCTTCCAGACCTGGGTCAGATACAGACACAAAGAGGTGCTTTGTGTTTTTGAGGTGTGCCTAATGTAGATTAGAAAGTTTGCATTCCATTGAGCAGGGCAAACCAAACCAACGGCAGTAGTATTTTACACTACTTTAAATTGTTTACTTAACCCAGGTCTGGTTCTTTCATGAGTTGCGTTTATTGGTTGTAGAAAAAAATGTGTCTATATGAGTTGTGCATCTACTGTTGTTGATAAAGCTCTATGATTGTGCATTTTACCAAGAGTGAGAATGTTACTGAGACTCGGAGTTTAGGTATAGTGTGTAGTGGCTGCACATAGAGAAGCCAAAAACGAACACATGAACACAGGCACACACACACACACACATTTCTGAGCAGTTTCTTGTGTTATCAGAAACATTCTGTCCTTCAGCACATCCAGTCTGTTCAAGGACAATGACCAATCCCCCAACCCTTCTGTGTGTGTGTGTGTGTATGTGTGTGCGTGTTTGCGTGTGTGTGTGTGGGAGGAGAGGTTACACAGCTGCACTCAGCCCGTTCATCAGGAAGAGGGAAATGGCTGGTAGATGGTTTATCAAACACACACACACACTCCAAAGATGTTATTTCAAGGTTGCAGGTGCGAGGCAGGTCCATGGGTCCATCTCAATGTCGAAACACTCTCATGCCCAGACCCAAATCAACCCCTGGCCTAGCCCCTGAGCCTAGCTCTTACCACTTACCATGTACTGTTTTGAGCCCCCGACCTGAAGATCAGCAACGTCATCGTGATTCGACCTTGTTTTTTTCCGAGTTCCCAGTTGTCTTGAAAGAACCATAAATCCAGAGAATGCCAGATTTTGATGACAGTTTGATGACAAAATTTGCCCTTGAAGGACCACCGAGCCACTTTCCTGTTCAAGTGAGCACAGCACAACAAGGTGAGTTCAAAAATGTATTGTATGCTGATGCATAAATGATGTAATATGGCAGGGAGATGGCGCCGGAGGAGATGGCTGCCATTTTACGGGCTCTTAACCAATTGAGCTATTTGTAACTTATTTTGTACATAATGTTTCTGCCACAGTCTCTTATGACTGAAAAGAGCTTCTGGAAATCAGGACAGTGATTACTCACCTTGTACTGGAAGAAGATGTTTTCTTTAACGAGTCGGACGCAAAGAATTTACTTCAGACACCTGACAAGGCAAACATCCCCGTCACTCGCATGAGAAAGAGATGGGGGTATCGGGGATCTAGGTCGGATGCCTTGTAAGGATCCGACGGAGAGTGGGTAATCTTCCTCTACAATCAGTCCTATTAGCCAACGTACAATCATTGGATAACAAAATAGATGAGCTACGATCACAAATATCCTACCAAAGGAACATTAAAAACTGTTGTGACTGAACGTCGACATAGATAAAATACAGCTGGCGATGTTTACGCTGCATCGGCAAGATAGAACAGCTGCTTCCGGTAAGACAAGGTGGCGGTCTGTGTATATTTGTAAACATCAACTGGTGCATGAAATCTAACATTAAGGAAGTCTCTAGGTTTTGCTCGCCTGAGGTAGAGTCTCTCATGATAAGCTGTAGACCACACTACTAACCAAGAGAGTTTTCATCTATATTTTTCATAACTGTCTATTTACCTCCACAAACCGATGCTGGCACTAAGTCTGCACTCAATGAGCTGTATAAGGCCATAAGCAAACAGGAAAACACTTATCCAGAGGCGGCACTCCTAGTGGCCGGAGACTTTAATGCAGGGAAACTTAAATCAGTTTTACCTCATTTCTATCAGCATGTTAAATGTGCAACCAGAGGGGAAAAAACTCTAGACCACCTTTACTCCACACACAGAGACACGTACAAAGTTCTCCCTTGCCCTCCGTTTGACCATAAGTATATCCTCCTAATTCCTGCTTACAAGCAAAAACTAAAGCAGGAAGCACAAGTGTCTCGGTCAATAAAGAAGTGGTCAGATGACGCAGATCATTTTGCTAGCACAGACTGGAATATGCTCTTCGGGTGGCATTGAGGAGTACACCACATCAGTCACTGGCTTCATCAATAAGTGCATTGATGATGTCATCCCCACTGTGACAGTACGTACACACCCCAAACCAGAAGCCATGGTTACAGGCAACATCCACACTGAGCTAAAGAGTAGAGCTGCCGCTTTCAAGGATCGAGACTCTAACCCGGACACTGATAAGAAATCCCGCTATGCCCTCAGATGAAACATCAAACAGGCAAAACGTCAATAGAGGACTAAGATTGAATCGTACTACACTGGCTCTGACGCTCGCCGGATGTGGCAGGGCTTGCAAACTATTACAGACTACAAAGGGAAACACAGCCGCAAGTTGCCCAGTAACATGAGCCTACCAAATGAGCTAAATTACTTTTATGCTCACTTCAAGGCAAACAACACTGAAGCATGCATGAGAGCATCAGCTATTCTGGACGACTGTGTGATCACGCTCTCCATAGCCGATGTGAGTAAGACTTTTAAACAGGTCAACATTCACAAGGCTGCAGGGCCATGCGCTGACCAACTGGCAAGTGTCTTCACTGACATTTTCAACGTGTCCCTGGCTGAGTCTGTAATACCAACATGTTATAAGCAGACCACCAAATCAAATCAAATTTTATTTGTCACATACACATGGTTAGCAGATGTTAGTGCGAGTGTAGCGAAATGCTTGTGCTTCTAATTCCGACAATGCAGTAATAACCAACAAGTAATCTAGCTAACAATTCCAAAACTACTACCTTATAGACACAAGTGGCAGGGGATAAAGAATATGTACATAAAGATATATGAATGAGTGATGGTACAGAGCGGCATAGGCAAGATACAGTAGATGGTATTGAGTACAGTATATACATATGAGATGAGTATGTAAACAAAGTGGCATAGTTAAAGTGGCTAGTGATACATGTATTACATAAAGATGCAGTAGATGATATAGAGTACAGTATGTACGTATACATATGAGATTAATAATGTAGGGTATGTAAACATTATATTAGGTAGCATTGTTTAAAGTGGCTAGTGATATATTTTACATAATTTCCCATCAATTCCCATTATTAAAGTGGCTGGAGTTGAGTCAGTGTGTTGGCAGCAGCCACTCAATGTTAGTGGTGGCTGTTTAACAGTCTGATGGCCTTGAGATAGAAGCTGTTTTTCAGTCTCTCGGTCCCAGCTTTGATGCACCTGTACTGACCTCGCCTTCTGGATGATAGCGGGGTGAACAGGCAGTGGCTCGGGTGGTTGTTGTCCTTGATGATCTTTATGGCCTTCCTGTGACATCGGGTGGTGTAGGTGTCCTGGAGGGCAGGTAGTTTGCCCCCGGTGATGCGTTGTGCAGACCTCACTACCCTCTGGAGAGCCTTACGGTTGTGGGCGGAGCAGTTGCCGTACCAGGCGGTGGGTGATACAGCCCGACAGGATGCTCTCACATAGTCCATGTGCCCAAGAACACTAAGGTAACCTGACAAAATAACTACCGACCCACAGCACTCACGTCTGTAGCCATGAAGTGCTTTGCTGGAGCACACCCCAGCGCCACTTTTCACAATGGCGCTTGTTTAGTAAAGTTAGATCAAAGCTGAATCCACATCTTGGAAGATCACAACAATAGTATAATGTTACTGTTACACCAAAAACACCACCTAACTTCTTCTGAGATTTTAGGATGGTTGGCTGAACAGTCCCCAAAAATGATCATGTTGCCAAAACTCCACAGAGAGCACACACTAGGCAGAATGTGCTTTGATTGAAACAAAATACAGGAAGTCCATATAGTTTTTTAACACAATCTGCTCTAATTTGCTCACGAAACAGTCATTCAAGAATATTAACATGCATATTCCCATGAAAAACTGATTTAGATCAAATGATTGGAATGCAGATGCAGTTTGGACATTTCACTGGTAAAATCAGAAGAATCCTCATTCACAACTGACAGTGATGGTGCCATGGTCTATTTTGAAGTTAGGTGTGCCTAACATGGTGTGCTGCCAAATCATCCTGTTGTCCCGCATTTGGGCATTTTAAATGTGGTCATCCTAACCCTGACGCTACACTCAGACACAGGCAGTAGTGCTGACACATAACATTGTTAGTAGAGTACTGTGTTTCTCAACCATTTCTGTGCCAGTGACTAGCGAGACTTGGTCCTCCTCTTTTTAACCATTTTATACTATAGAGATAAATTACAAACACATTTATGTTCACTAATATCATAGGCTAATTAAGTTGGGGTTCAACACCCAAGGAACACATGCTAACTAGCTAGAATGCTAACTCTAAATATACTCTCCACTGTTAGTAGCTATGTATTCATCCAACAGTAAATGCAATGTCCAAAAAAAAACATTGCAGTTGTAGGCTACTACCCATTAGACCTATAGGCCTATGCCCTCGCAATGGCCAGTGTGCATTTAGCGCATGTGTCAATCCATATCTTAAAGCCTTATCAAATATCTTGGTTGTAAAATAGTTGCTATTGAGCTGAATATTGAGATTTGAGAAATAAAACCTATAGAATGCTTGCCTGTTTTGCATGTTATTTTGGCATTAATACATGTCACATATCAGTTTGCAAATGTAAAAAAAAAAAAAAAAAAGAATTGCGCTTGTAAAGTCTCCATACAAACATGGTCTCTTTTTTTGCTTTCTTGAGTAAGTCAGCTCCAAAATGCAGGTGTTTCAGCCTAGCTCAGTGCCTTCAGTTGGTGGTGGGGCAGACAGCAGAAAATATGTGTGTAAGGCTTGGTAATGTTCTCTAGTTGTGCTGTGATTGGCTTAGTGTTCTGTCACTGCCAAATCTAAGGGTAGAGCTCAAAAAGTTACATTAGTTACATTAGAAGTGCCCATCCAAGAAGGCTCCAGGTCATTGGCCACAGATAAAATGACGTCAAATTACATTATATCATTTTTTTTATATATATTCTTTTTAATTTTTTACCCCCAATTTCGTGGTATCCAATTGGTAGCAGTTACAGTCTTGTCTCATCGTTGCAACTGCTGTACGGACTCGGGAGAGGCGCAGGTCGAGAGCCATTCGTCCTCCGCAACCCAACCCAACCAAGGCGCACTGCTTCTTGACACAATGCCCATCCAACCCGGAAGCCAGCCGCACCAATGTGTCAGAGGAAACACAATACACCTGGCCACCATATCAGCGTGCACTGCACCCGGCCCGCCACAGGAGTCCCTAGTGCTAAGACAAGGATATCCCTGCCGGCCAAACCCTCCCTAACCCGGACGACGCTGGGCCAATTGTGCACCGCCCCATGGGCCTCCCGGTCTCGACAGGGACTGGACTCAAACCCAGAATCTCTAGTGGCACAGCTTGCACTGCAATACAGTGCCTTAGACCACTGGGAGGCTTATCTACAGTAGCTTTGATTGGACTCTGTCATGTCAACATCATACTTTCAAAATCTTAGCTAGCAGTCATCATCATGAATCAAGTCGACAATTTACTGGTAAATCCTTTTAAATCCTTGTCATATGAAGACAAAGAATGAAGAGAAATTATAAACATGAAATACCTCGGACCCCACTTTGAGAACCCATGCTCAAGAGGACATGTCTATTATTGGCCACAGGAGGTCGCTGTAAGCTCATGATTAGTGGCAGACATCCTCCGACTGTCCCTGTGTGAGTCAATGGCTCCTCCTGCTTGATATAGAGACAGAGCTGGTAGAGAGCTGTGCAGGAGGGAGCAGTCCGAAAAAACATAAACTACACCTCGGGTAGCTAGCTAGCGCGGTGGGTGGTTTGAGAGAGACCGGCGCACGGGGTTGTAGTCGAGGCCTGGTGTTAAAGCGCAAAGTGGACGGTCGAGGAAAGCGTTTTGTATTTTAACAACCGACTCCCCAAATGAACTCCGTCAGAGCCACCAACCGGAGACCCAGGCGAGTCTCAAGGCCGCGCCCGGTGCAGCCCGACCAGAACGAGGGCGACCGAGGTGAGAGGGACCACGGTCAGAGTACTATGGGACTGTAGTCGTGTCAGGGCGGCAAGGTTCCACTGTGACCCCCAACCTCAGCTGTCTGGGTGTTATTTAGGAAAAGCCGACGCTTGTAGCTTTTTGGCCCGGGCCAGGCCGCGCTTTGTTTGGCTTGAGTGTCTGTGGCTACCAGTGGGGCTAGGGGTAACGACGTTAGTGAGTGCTTTGCCTGTGTAGCTAACGTTACCTCGCTAACTAGTCAGCTAGTAAGGTGACTAGCCAAAGAACTAGCCCACACTACGCAACCATAACGACGACCATGGCGGAACCACAGTGACCACATTTTTATATATATTTGTTCCGACTTTGCCAGGACGTGTCATCATGGTCATGGCAGTAACGTTACTAGCTCACTAAAAGGTTAGCTATTAGCTGTAACGCTTCGGACGAAATTAATCTGCGTTGCGTTTTTGGACTGCCATTTTGGGGTGTGTTAGCCAGTCGCCATCCTCCAGCAACTAAGTTAGTTAACCTTACTAGCCAACTGATATGAATATATCATCCGCAATTTAGACAGGTTAATTTTCCTGCTAACGTTAAGCAGTCGGCAGCTAACGGTAGATAACTGCGTGGATCACATTCATCGGCTACCGTTAGTTATTTAATTTAACTAACTAGCTAGTTAGTGAACTACTAGTTCAAGCTAGCTAAAAATTTGTGTCTGGTTGATCGCTAACGTTAGCTGGCTAGCTGTATGTTTGTTTACACGTCGGATTTACGAACTAGTTAGCTACGTAACTAACGTTAGTTGCGTTTTGACTCTGGTCGCCCGCGGTAAAAATCTGCGGCCAGGTTACCTTCAGGTTAACTGTTCAGGGCTGTGACTTTTAGTATCAGTGTGACGGGGCAGAGGCCGGTGTCCAGCTAGAGAAGGGAATGGTATTATAGGGCTCTGTTGGGCGGCAGGGACACATCTGTGGTTGTCAATCAACCAACCTTTGTCTGTCAGCCACACACACAGCCAGTCCCTGTCATATGCAGTCAATCAAACACAACCACGACACCCAGTCTGTGAATGTCCTGAAAGCGTTTTGATAAAAGGCAAACTAGAATGCCAGTGATCAGCTGCCATTATTAACCTGTGTTTTGTAATCAGTCTGTATTCCCCTACCAACTGCAGTACAGTAGATATGTGTGGGTGGATGGTGTTTAAATGTCATCTGCCTGACGGTGTTTGTCTGTCGAACTGCAGAGAGAGGATGCTGCCAGTCAGTTGAACTGTGCTGAAAGAGAAGACGTTTCTTTGTGCTGTATCTGTCAGACTGTGTTCTGACTGCGTCCTCTGTGTCCAGCAGATGAGGAGGCTCCAGCTGCAGCAGCGGAGGTGGCTGTGGAGGAGTCCGGGCCTGCAGCTGGGAACAGCCCCTACCAGCTCCGACGCAAGTCTCTATTGCCCAAGAGAACAGCCTCCAGTACTGCAGTGGCCTGTCCCAGCAAGACTGCTATGGAGGTCAGAGAGAGAGAGCACCTTTATGTGCTTGTTCACTTTCCTTAATTGGTTTATAAGGAGAGGACTGGTTTTTGAAACGTGGTGTATATCCCACTAGCACCAGTGTATATTTCAGGAGAAAGGTAGACAGTGTAGTTGAGTGAAACAGAATGTTTAAGTGTGTGTGTCTCAGTCACGTCACTGGGGGAGGTAACAGTGTGTGTTGCTGATGTGTGTTATTCTGACACAGGGAGCATCCACCTCAACAACCGAACCCTTCGGCCACCGAGCCAAACGGGCCAGAGTCTCCGGCAAAAGCCACGACCTGCCAGGTAACAATGTGTGTGTAGGTGTACAAGTCACGAATGTGACGTGTCTGCACGGCTCTTTCTACAACTGTGTATGCATCATCTGTTAATGCTAAGTGAAACTCTGCGTGTGTGTAGCGGCTCCAGCAGAGCAGTACCTGCAGCAGAAGCTTCCAGATGAGGTGGTTCTGAAGATCTTCTCATACCTCCTGGAGCAGGACCTCTGTCAAACTGCCTGCGTCTGCAAGCGCTTCAGCCAGCTAGCCAACGACCCTATACTCTGGTACACACACACACACTTCTGTGATCCTATACTGAAGGTACACAAACGCTTCAGCCAGCTAGCCAACGACCCTATACTCTGGTACACACACACACACTTCTGTGATCCTATACTGAAGGTACACAAACGCTTCAGCCAGCTAGCCAACGACCCTATACTCTGGTACACACACACTTCTGTGATCCTATACTGAAGGAACACAAACGCTTCAGCCAGCTAGCCAACGACCCTATACCCTGGTACACAACAGGCACACTTCTGTGATCCTATACTGAAGGAACACAAACGAGCATAAACCTAACCTATATTTTGTGGCCCGTTATAGTTAACTGACATGTCACCAAAAAAAATCTAGTCGCTATCGACCATTACTGGTCCATACTGTTACTTTGTGCAAAACCTTTTATGCCCGGGGTGGTTGACATTTGCCCTCTCTCTGTGTGTCCAGGAAGCGTCTGTACATGGAGGTGTTTGAGTACACACGTCCCATGATGCACCCTGAGCCAGGAAAGTTCTACCAGGTCAGCCCTGAGGAACACGACCACCCCAATCCCTGGAAGGACAGCTTCCAACAACTGGTGGGTAAAGTGTGTGTAGTTAGATAAGCGTTGTGTTAATGTTATTTTAACATTGTTTTAACATTTTTGCAGTATAAAGGAGCCCATGTGAAGCCAGGCTTTGCTGAACATTTTTACAGCAACCCTGGGAGGTACAAAGGCAGGGAGAATATGCTGGTAAGACACGTGCACGCACACACTCATGGTCCATTGAAAATACATTTTCAATATGGCTGCCCGTCGGCTCCAATTTTGCGTAAATGTGTTTCTGTGTTTCCAGTACTATGACACAATAGAGGATGCATTAGGAGGGGTGCAGGAGGCTCATTTTGAAGGGCTGATCTTCGTGCACTCTGGGATTTACACTGATGAGTGGATCTACATCGAGTCCCCCATCACCATGATCGGAGCAGGTATTGTGTGTGGTCTGTCTGTGCGTGTGTCTTGCTCTTTCTAGTCTGTGTATGTATGCTCTACTACTTATGGTAGAAACAGACTTTCTTTTTGTGTGTATGTAGCTCCGGGTAAAGTGTCTGATAAGGTGGTGATTGAGAACACCAGAGACTCAACGTTTGTCTTCATGGAAGGATCAGAGGACGCCTACGTGGGATACATGACTATCAGGGTACGCTGCAAACACAAACCCAGCAAACACAGACCCCATTACACACACACACACCTCCCCTCCCCTCTAACCTCCTGTGTTTCCTATACAGTTTAACCCAGATGATAAGTCGGCTCAGCACCACAATGCCCACCACTGTCTGGAGATCACTGTCAACTGTTCTCCCAACATAGACCACTGTATCATCAGATCTACCTGCACAGGTAATGCAAACAGTCTGCAGTTGGGCATGTTTGTTTCTCCTGTGAATAATGTAATTCAGGGTTCCCTTTTTATTTATTTATACACTACCGGTCAAAAGTTTTAGAACACCTACTCATTCAAGGGTTTTTCTTTATTATTTCTGCATTGTGGAATAATAGTGAAGACATCAAAACTTTGAAATAACACATGGAATCATGTAGTAACCAAAAAAGTGTTAAACATATCAAAATATATTTTATATTTGAGATTCTTCAAATAGCCACCCTTTGCGTTGATGACAGCTTTGCACAGTCATGGCGTTCTCTCAACCAGCTTCATGAGGTAGTCACCTGGAATGCGTTTCAATTAACAGGTGTGCCTAGTTAAGTTAATTTGTGGAATTTCATTTTTTCTTAATGCGTTTGAGCCAATCAGTTGTGTTGTGACAAGGTAGGGATGGTTTACAGAAGATAGCCCTATTTGGTAAAATACCAAGTCCATATTATAGCAAGAACAGCTTAAATAAGCAAAGAGAAACAACAGTTCATCATTACTTTAACACATGAAGGTCAGTCAATATGGAACATTTCAAGAACTTTAAAAGTTTGTTCAAGTGCACTCACAAAAACCATCAAGCGCTATGATGAAACTGGCTCTCAGGAGGACTGCCACAGGAATGGAAGACCCAGAGTAACCTCTGCTGCAGAGGATAAGTTCATTAGAGTTACCAGCTTCAGAAATTGCAGCCCAAATAAATGCTTCGCAGAGTTCAAGTAACAGACACATCTCAACATCAAATGTTCAGAGGAGACTGTGTGAATCAGGCCTTTGTGGTCGAATTGCTGCAAAGAAACCCCTACTAAAGGACACCGATAAGAAGAGACTTGCTTGGGCCAAAAAAACACACGCAATGGACATTTGTCCTTTGGCTTGGAGTCCAAATTGGAGGTTTTTGGTTCCAGCTGCCGTGTCTTTGTAAAACGCGTTGTGGGTGAATGGATGATCTCTGCATTTGTGGTTCCCACTGTAAAGCATGGAGGAGGTGGTGTGGGGGTGCTTTGCTGGTGACACTGTCGGTGATTTATTTTGAAGGCACACTTAAACAGTATGGCTACCACAGCATTCTGCAGCCATCCCATCTGGTTTGCGTTTAGTGGGACTATCCTTTGTTTTTCAACAGGACAATGAGCCAACACAACTCCAGGCTGTGTAAAGGCTATTTGACCAAGAAGGAGAGTGATGGTGTGCTGCATCAGATGACCTGGCCTCCACAACCCCCCGACCTTAACCAAATTGAGATGGTTTGGGATGAGTCAGACCACAGAGTGAAGGAAAAGCAGCCAACAAGTGCTCAGCATACAGTTGAAGTTGGAAGTTTACATACACTCAGGTTGGAGTCATTAAAACTAGTTTTTCAACCACTCAACAAGAAATTTGTGAACTATGGTTTTGGCAAGTCGGTTAGGACATCTACTTTGTACATGACACAAGTAATTTTTCCAACAATTATTTACATACAGATTATTTCATTTGTAATTCACTATCACAATTCCAGTGGGTCAGAAGTTTACATACACTAATTTGACTGTGCCTTTAAACAGCTTGGACAATTCCAGAAAATTATGTAATGGCTTTAGAAGTTCTGATAGGCTAATTGACATCATTTGAGTCAATTGGAGGTGTACCTGTGGATGTATTTCAAGGCCTACCTTCAAACTCAGTGCCTCTTTGCTTGACATTATGGGGAAGAAATCAGCCAAGACCTCAAGGAAAAGCCGCCTCAGGCTAGACCTCCACAAGTCTGGTTCATCCTTGGGAGCAATTTCCTCACGTCTGAAGGTACCACGTTCATCTATACAAACAATAGTATGCAAGTATAAATGGGACCACGCAGCCGTCATACAGCTCAGGAAGGAGACGCGTTCTGTCTCCTAGAGATGAACGCACTTTGGTGGGAAAAGTGCAAATCAATCCCAGGACAACAGTAAAGGACCTTGTGAAGATGCTGGAGGAAACGGGTACAAAAGTATCTATATCCACAGTAAAACGAGTTCTATATCGACATAACCTGAACGGCCGCTCAGCAAGGAAGAAGCCACTGCCCCAAAACTGCAATAAAAAAGCCAGACTACGGTTTGCAACTGCACATGGGGACAAAGATCGTACTTTTTGGAGAAATGTCCTCTGGTCTGATGAAACAAAAATAGAACTGTTTGGCCATAGTGACCATCTTTGTGTTTGGAGGTAACAGGGGGGGAGGCTTGCAAGCTGAAGAACAACATCCCAACCGTGAAGCACGGGGGTGGCAGCAGCATGTTGTGGGGGTGCTTTGCTGCAGGAGGGACTGGTGCACTCCACAAAATAGATGGCATCATGAGCAAGGAAAATTATGTGGATATATTGAAGCAACATCTCAAGACATCAGCTTGGTTGCAAATGGGTCTTCCAAATGGAGAATGACCCCAAGCATACTTGTAAGGTTGTGGCAAAATGGCTTAAGGAGAACAATGTCAAGGTATAGGAGTGGCCATCACAACGCCCTGACCTCAATCCCATAGAAATTTTGTGGGCAGAACTGAAAAAGCATGTGCGAGCAAGGAGGCCTACAAAGCTGACTCAGCTACACCAGCTCTGTCAGGAGGAATGGGCCAAAATTCACCCAACTTATTGTGGGAAGCTTGTGGAAGGCTACCAGAAATGTTTGACCCAAGTTAAACAATTTAAAGGCAATGCTACCAAATATTTAATGTTAACTTCTGACCCAGCTGTGCCACCAAAGACCCTGGGTTTGCGCCCAGGCTCTGTCGCAACTGACTGGGAGGTCCGTGGGGCGACGCACAATTGGCCTCCGTCGTCCGGGTTAGGGAGGGCTTGGCCGGTAGGGATATTCTTGTCTCACCGCGCACCAGCGACTCCTGTGGCGGGCCGGGCGCTAACCAAGGTTGCCAGGTGCACGTCGACACATTGGTGTGGCTGGCTTCCGGGTTGGATGTGCGCTGTGTTAAGAAGCAGTGCGGCTTGGTTGGGTTGTGTATCGGAGGACGCATGACTTTCGACTTTCAACCTTCGTCTCTCCCGAGCCCGTACGGGAGTTGTAGCGATGAGACAAGATAGTAGCTACTAAAACAATTGGATACCACGAAATTGGGGAGAAAATTAAAATAAAAAAAATATATTAAAAAAAAATAAAGTGGTGATCCTAACTTAGGGAATTTGTACTAAGATTAAATGTCAGGAACTGTGAAATTGAGTTTAAATGTATTTGGCTAAGGTGCATGTAAATGTCTGACTTCAGCTGTATATGGGAACTCTTTCAAGGCTGTTGGAAAAGCATACCAGGTGAAGCTGGTTGAGAGAATGCCAAGAGTGTGCAAAGCTGTCATCTAGGCAAATGTGGCTACTTTGAAGAATCTCAAATATAAAATATATTTAGATTTAACACTTTTTTTTGGCTACTACATGATTCCATTTGTGTTATTTCATAGTTTTGACGTCTTCAATATGATTATACAATGTAGAAAATAGTAAAAAATAAAAAGACTTGAATGAGTAGGTGTTCTAAAACTTTTAACTGGTAGTGTGTATAACAACAACAAAAAATACACTTTTCTGGACATAAGACTTAGAGGAAATCAGCTCAATGATTTTCATTTTTTATATCTGTTCTAAAATATTCCCACACTTAGTGAGATATGGGATTGTATATAAATGTAATCAAGGTTTGAAATTGTGTTTTAGTCAAATATCTGTTTGGGCTTATTGCGGGCAATTTGCATTCTACAAAAAAATGTAATTATTTTCTGTCCTCCAGACCAGCTGCTCAAGAAGAATTAGGCCTGTGGCTGAATCTAGTTGATGATCCCTGATGTAGGTTGTCTCCAGTGGGGCATGTCGGGTAATGTAGTTTGTCCCTATTCTAGTTGGCTCGGCTGTCTGTGTGAGCGGCCAGGGGGCGTGTCCTAGCATCAAACACTGCAACATCAGCGACTGTGAGAACGTTGGACTTTACATCACCGACCATGCGCAGGTAAATGCACACTTCATCACTGACCATGCACACACATCACTAACCACACTTAAACACCCTCTCTGACTGTGTATCCCTGCATGGTATCTATGACAATAATGATGTGATAATGTATTACAGGGTATCTATGAGGATAATGAGATCAGTAATAATGCATTGGCGGGAATCTGGGTAAAAAACCACGGCAACCCCATCATCAGACGAAACCACATCCACCACGGCCGAGATGTAGGAGTCTTCACCTTCGACCATGGAATGGTATCTCACTTTGACCTTTAACGTCAAACCTCTTACAACTGATATCCACAGCCACGGTCAAAATTGGCTATATTGTAAAAATGTATGAAAACAAAAATGTGCTTTTTGATCTTAATGGAAAAATCCACCCAAAAACACTTGGTATTTGTTTCATTCGTCAATTGCAAAACGCAGCATCATATGATTATTATTATGTTCAGTTGTGCTGAACATGGCAATGATGATAGTATCGCTCTCTCTCCTTCTCCCCCAGGGTTATTTTGAGAGTTGTAACATCCACCGGAATCGCATAGCAGGCTTTGAAGTGAAGGCGTATGCTAACCCTACAGTGGTTCGCTGTGAGATCCACCATGGCCAAACAGGGGGAATCTATGTGCATGAGAAAGGACGGGGACAGTTCATAGAAAACAAGATCTACGCCAACAACTTCGCTGGAGTCTGGATCACCTCCAACAGTGACCCTACGATACGGTACACACACACAATCAGTGGTGTAGAATACTTAAGTAAAAATACTTTAAAGTACTAATAAGTCATTTTTGGGGGGTACTTTACTATTTATAGTTTTGACAACTTTATTTTTCTCTACTACATTCCTAAACAAAATAATGTACTTTTTACTCCATACATTTTGAATGCTTAGCAAAAATGGTCAAATTCACCCACTTATCAAGAGAACATCCCTGGTCCTAATGATTTGTATTGCTTTCAAATAGGCACATTCTTCTCCTCTCCCCTGCAACTCCTCCCCAGGTCCTTAGTGTACAAGAGAAAGTATTGCATTATGTTTGCTGTCAGTACACCTGGTAAAATAACGGTTTATAAACCACTCTAAGGGGGCCCTATAAAACCCCAATTCTGTTGTATATTTTCCTATAATATGTTTCATCTGTTTTGTTTTAGATTAGTTTTTTTACTCTCAAAATTACAATTGTTCATAAAGAAAGAACAACATTGAATGTTCTGAGTTCATGTCAATGCTTAAATCACATCAGAAGACTAGTTTTCCTCCAGACCCCCACAAATATCAAATAGATTTGAGTGTAATTCCCCTTCAATTCCGCATCTGGCCCTTTTTTAATTGCGCATCTAGCGAGTGAGGAATGTACCATCTGTGAAGGTTCTGTACTGCTGCCCCTGATTTCATGGCAAAGTTTGCAAATAATATATACAGATTATATACACTCAGCACAAAAAAAAAAAAGAAACGTCCTCTCACTGTTAACTGTGTTTTTCAGCTAACTTAACATGTATGAATATAACAAGATTCAACAACTGAGACATAAACTGAACAAGTTCCACACACATGTGACTAACAGGTATGGAATGTGTCCCTGAATGAAGGGGGAGTCTAAATCAAAAGTATCAGTCAGTATCTGGTGTGGCCACCAGCTGCATTAAGTACTGCAGTGCATCTCCTCCTCATGGACTGTGCCAGATTTGACAGTTCTTGCTATGAGATGTTACCCCACTTTTCCACCAAGGCAAGTTCCCGGACAGTTCCCTAGCCCTCACCCTCCGATCCAACAGGTCCCAGACATGCTCAATGGGTTTGAGATCCGGGCTCTTTGCTGGCCATGGCAGAACACTGACATTCCTGTCTTGCAGGAAATCATTCACAGAACGAGCAGTATGGCTGGTGGCATTGTCATGCTGGAGGGTCATGTCAGGATGAGCCTACAGGAAGGGTACCACATGAGGGAGGAGGATGTCTTCCTTCTAACGCACAGCGTTGAGATTGCCTGCAATGACAACAAGCTCAGTCCGATGACGCTGTGATACATCGCCCCAGACCATGACGGACCCTCCACCTCCCTATCGATCCCACTCCAGAATACAGGCCTCGGTGTAACGCTCATTCCTTCGACGATGAACGGGAATCTGACCATCACCCCTGGTGAGACAAAACCGCGACTCCTCAGTGAAGAGCACTTTTTGCCAGTCCTCTCTGGTCCAGCGGCGGTGGGTTTGTGCCCATAGGGGATGTTGTTGCTGGTGATGTCTGGTGAGGACCTGCCTTACAACAGGCCTACAAGCCCTCAGTCCAGTCTCTCTCAGCCTAATGCGGGCAATCTGAGCACTGATGGAGGGATTGTGTGTTCCTGGTGTAACTCGGGCAGTTGTTGCCATCCTGTACCTGTCCCGCAGGTGGTATGTTCGGATGTACCGATCCTGTGCAGGTGTTGTTACACGTGGTCTGCCACTGCGAGGACGATCAGCTGTATTTGTCATCAACTGGCTACACACGGAGTGATAGAGCAGTGTGCACACCACACAGAGTGGCAATTCATTGGCTTAGGTTTAGCTTTTTAAGACAAAAGTGGCTAACCAGGGGTGGGATAATGTTGATGTTGTGTTGATTAGATAGTAGCTGGGAGCTTGTCGTGTCTAGTACTTGTAAGATTTGTTTGACAGTTTCCAGTCAAACACTTAAATTGCATGTGCTTTCAGAATTATTTGGCGAGTTACTCGTAGTTGGCCTGCGAGCTACTGGTAGTTTGCGATCGACCTGTTGGAGACCCCTGCAATAACTCCTCTCAGTATTATGGGCTGTTTGTTGACGTTCCGTTCTGTTATTCTCCAGGGGCAATGCAATCTTCAACGGTAACCAAGGGGGCGTGTACATATTTGGCGATGGGCGTGGCCTGATCGAGGGGAATGATATCCATGGCAACGCTCTGGCTGGAATCCAGATCAGAACCAATAGCTGCCCAATTGTACGCCACAACAAGATCCACGACGGACAGCATGGTGGCATCTATGTGGTAAAGACACACATACTGTTTAGATTTTTTCAGTCCTTTAGATGTTGATTAAACAATCTAATCGTGTGTGTGTGTGTGTGTTTGCAGCATGAGAAGGGCCAGGGTGTGATCGAGGAGAACGAGGTGTACAGCAACACGCTGGCAGGCGTCTGGGTGACCACCGGCAGCACACCTGTCCTCCGCAGGAACCGCATCCACAGCGGCAAACAGGTAAAACACACTCATCTGTTACCGTTGTTTAAAAAAATAAAATAAAAACTTTCTGTGAAGATTGGAGGCCTGTCTCATTGTGTCTACATGATATATTCTGTAAAAAGTCAGATTTAACCCTCTTTCTCCCTCAGGTAGGGGTGTATTTCTATGACAACGGTCATGGGGTGTTGGAAGACAACGACATCTACAATCACATGTACTCTGGCGTTCAGATACGGTACGTCCTGCCTCTTCTGTCAAATGCAGGACACAGTGGTTATGATAACGTTTGACTAACGTTCGATGAAGGTTTCACTAATATTGTTGGTTGTTTTACAGAACTGGCAGCAACCCCAAGATCCGACGCAACAAGATCTGGGGAGGGCAGAACGGAGGCATTCTGGTCTACAACTCGGGTCTGGGTTTCATCGAGGACAATGAGATCTTCGACAACGCCATGGCGGGCGTGTGGATTAAGACTGACAGCAACCCCACGCTGCGACGCAACAAGATCCACGACGGGAGAGACGGAGGCATCTGTATCTTTAACGGAGGGAGAGGTCTTCTGGAGGAGAACGATATTTTCAGGAATGCCCAGGCAGGAGTTCTGATCAGCACCAACAGCCACCCTGTGCTCCGCAAAAACCGTATCTTTGACGGCTTTGCTGCAGGTCAGCTGCCCATGTGTACACTAACTTTACCATGCTGTACTGACTGGTCAGTACTGTTACCTACTCATCCACCTGTGTTGATAATGTCATTTCCTGTCTCAGGTATCGAGATAACCAACCATGCCACGGCGACTCTGGAGGGAAACCAGATCTTCAACAACCGTTTCGGTGGCCTGTTCCTCGCCTCGGGGGTCAACGTCACCATGAAAGGTAACTAGTTCTACTGTAGCGCTACGGGTATGTGAGGAGTTGGAACGATTGGAAATCTCGCTCATGGATGTTAGCTCCTTGCTTTAGCTACTGTCATGCACATGGCTCCAGTGCTCCACGTCCTTTCCAAACGCCCAGCTGAACACTGCTTCGCGCTCGCAGGAAAGAAAACTGCCGCTCCAAATTCGCGCCATTCATTAAAATCACAATTGAACACATTTATTTTTGTGACTACCTGAATGAACATAAAGGTGAATTAAAGAGGCGCACATCATTTCAAATAGGCTACATGTCATAGTAAACACTAAATAGGACAGGAGCCAGACAGGGAGCCTAAGAAGGAACGAAAATGAATTATTTAGGCTATATTATTTCAAGGGTAATAGCCTACAAATTAGGCTGGCAGGAACAAAGCGCTCAGCATTTAAACGTTTTGTTGTATTAAATCATTTAGTCTATACATTGCACATATAGGCTGTGACTAACTTAGAATAAAGGAAAAATGCCCTTGAATTTATTTTTTAGAAACAAGCGTTTGGCCAGTCTGCGGCTTCAGGCTAATCTAGACAATGTGTCAAGAAGCGAAGGTGCCTGGAGAGCCAGCCAGCAGTAGAGAATATCCTGTCCACACTTGCAGAGCCCCTCGGGATGCTAGACGTCCTTTTGGCCATCCTTGACAGGTTGGGCATGGTTGTTTATCTAATCAGGCCTCCCGAGTGGCACAGCATTGCATTGCTTGAGGCGTCACTACAGTCCCGGGTTCGAACCTGGGCTGTGTAGCAGCGAGACACAATTGACCCAGCGCCGTCCGAGTTAGGGCATCGTTTGGCTTGCCCTGGATGTCCTTGTCCCATCGTGCTCTAGCGACTCCTGTGGCAGGCCGGGCGCATGTATGCTGACACGGTTGCCAGGTGTATGGTGTTTCCTCTGACACGTTAGTGCGGCTGGTTTCCGGGTTAAGTGAGCAGTGTGTCAAGAAGCAGTGCGGCTTGGCAGGTTGGTGTTTTTGAGAACACATGGCTCTCGACCTTCGCCTCTCCCGAGTCTGTACGGGAGTTGCAGCTATTGGACACGACTAACTACCAATTGGATACCACGAAAATGGGGTAAAAAGTAAACAGACAAATGTCCTGATTGAAACGGAAACCTCCTTGAATCAATTATGGCCTAGTATAGATAATACATCAAAAATGAACAAAACGTTTAAGAGATCTGATTTTTAGTTTAGAAATATTTTGCTACAATGACACACTTAGTTATCTACCCACCTCATTCCTTTCTTTTAGCATGTGCAAGTAGTAAGTACACCATGTTTTTGGAATATTTGTCTTTTCATATTCCACTATGATTCTTTAGTTGTGGACACTACATCACCACACTCACTCTCTTGCTCTTGATCCTCATCTTTATAAGTCACCTTGATTTAGCACCTGTGTTTTATCAGTTTCTTTATGAAAATATTTAGCGAACTCCATGACAGTAGCTAAAGCAAGAGGCACACAAGTAGACTACAAATGCATGCTGAGCCGGGTGTGACGTTAGCGCTATTGGAGCGGGCAAGAAGGCCGTCACTCCAGTCAAATTGTGATCGCTCCGCTCCAGCTCCCATCCGCTCACATACTCTAAGAGCTAAAAACACTGCTATTACGTTATTGGACATTAGCCTAGCCTGTCAGCGGCACTAACGTAATGTAGCACTTGGGCTAATGCTAATATTATTTCAGTCTGTCAGTTCTTGAAATAGACCAGTGGTAGTCACTAATATTTCTGAAGGAGCCACTTTTGTGAAACAACCTATATATCCTACCCTTTGGAGAAGGGGGGTTGGGGGGGGGGGGGGGTCACGAATTCAAATGGATTCATACATGATATTTAAGATACATGGCCCATCAAGCTATTTCAATCTCTATTGTAGGACACTTGAGTATCAGAAACCAATGTGTAAAATACATTTGAGGCAGCTTTTGAATATGGCCTTATTTCCATTAACTTAAAAGTTATGGCACAAGATCTGTTAAACCAGGTAATGGAAGGAAGTATAGGCTTTAATCAATTAATTTCCCCAGTCATTCATTCTGTGCAGATTCATCACTCTACCTTCTAACGAGTCTTACACAGCTTGTGTGTGTCAGAGATGGAAACAAGACTCGTACGAGTTCCTGAGAATCTTGGCTTTCGGGAATGGGGTCATATTCGCTAATAGCTTCAACTGTTGAAAAGCTTTAACCACATTCGTATTACCGCTCCGTTTGGCCCAGTTGCTAATAGTGGATATCGAAGGTTACTTACGTAACCACTGTTCTATGAACTAAATCAGTGGCACATTCAGCAACTGAGGAAAATAACTTGCACAACACATTCATTCAGATTGTTGCTGAGAGACGCGCAATGACTGTTTGGCTTAGACTATATAAAATAGGTTCTTGGTCAGAGCAGTCTCTTCCTCTCTTCCAGATAATAAGATATTGAATAATCAGGATGCCATAGAGAAAGCTGTGAGCAGAGGACAGTGTCTCTACAAGATCTCCAGCTACACCTCCTACCCCATGCACGACTTCTACAGGTACACACACTCAACTAGCCAAAGCATGACTTTCAGTTAGTTACACAGCAGTTACACCAGTGCTGATTTTCTGTGACCTATGTGTGGTGTCAAGGTGTCACACTTGCAATACGACAGACAGGAACGCCATCTGTGTGAACTGCATCAAGAAGTGTCACCAAGGACACGACGTGGAGTTTATACGGCACGATAGGTGAGTAGCGCACACCAACCATTTATTACTGACTAGACGCTCCCATTTGTGGCTTGCCATGACTGTGTCTTGACTATAGAATTTTTTCTAGAATACCAGGCTGACCACTCAATTATATATTTTCCTTGTTTTGCCCTGTATTCCATGTTAACCCTCATCTCTGTAGGTTTTTCTGTGACTGTGGAGCGGGAACTCTTTCCAACCCCTGTACGCTGGCTGGAGAACCAACGCATGACACAGACACACTCTACGACTCCGCTCCGCCCATAGAGTCCAACACGCTGCAGCACAACTGAACACAACGCACACCCACACTACATAAACACACACCCTATAGTCTACACACATACCACACTCTGTCACACACCACTCGCAAACACTCAGAACTGTGGCCATAAGGAGGCAGAATACGGTGTTCTCAGCAGTGACACGGTTATAGGGACCCTGAAGCTCAGCCACTGCTGTACTGGGGGGGGGGGGTCTCTTCTAAAGGGATTTGTCTGGTCTACTGTAATGAGAAATGAACTCTTAACAGCCACCAAATGGACGGGTAGAGTGAGCTGGAGTGGGTTATGGCTGCTCTGTTGGAGAGTGGCCAATGAGACTTCCTTTGCCTGTGGCCCTTCACCTCTCTGCGACTCGCTGCGGTCCTGGAAAACAAACTTCCTCCCCAGACAGGAAGAGGATTATATTTAGCCCCGCCCACTGAGACACTTCTGGTCCCAAGGCATTGTAGTCCTTGTGGCAGCGGATGGCTGATTAACAGCTGTACATGTACAGCTCACGGGAGAGAGACTGATCGAGCACTTCAGCTTTTATATTATTTTAATGCTTTCTCATGTAGTTTTGTATTTTCAAGCAAAAATCTTACTGTACTTGAATGTCTTTATATATTATGTTAATTATTATTTTTGTTAGCCCCAGGCTTGCTGCAGTAGCTCTTCATGTCCCAGTTCTTTCTGTGAAAGAGAATCGCGTTTAACACTAATGAAGACCCTCTCCAGGTTATAGATATCTATAGGACCGGTGGAACAAGGTAGGTATGGCTGGCTGTTGTGGATTGTTGTTTAGTGGGTGCATGTGTATGGTTGTGTTCATATTCAGCCACTGGAGAGGGTCAGACATGAGGTATCGGGACATGAGTAATTCTGCAGTCTCCCACCCGCTCCCTACTTCCCTCCCTGTGTATTGTGGTGACTGTGGCTCTTCAGGCAGCCTGGATTGTAAGCATGTGTACCATAACATCTAGACTTAATATATTGTGAAGTATTAAAAACCATTATGTAGATGCTAGTATGAATTCAAAAAGGGTTTTAATTTCCTAGAAAGAAAAAAAAGAAAGGAAACTGGTCATTTGTAAGAAAATAAAACTATTAGATCAGTGTTGTGTGTCTGATTAACCTCTACGGTTGTTGCTAATGTGACTGGAATGACTTATGGGCAGAAATGTTCTTGTTAATCTAACTGCACTGTCCAATTTAGTGGGAAAAAAATACCATGCTGTTTGATTTGTCATCATGATGGTCCTACAGTTTGAATCCCAGCTGTCTCCCCACCCGGCCATCAAGAAGTGAAGGTTAGTGTTTTCTATGGGGAAGTTAATTACTACCATAGTATTATGTTCTCCAGTACCAATTTAGCAGACTGTCTAATAGTTTAATGCTTCACTGGATCAGTCTGAGACTTTACGCATATTACCTTTCTCTTGCTTTTCAAAGATGAATAACACAAATGTAAATCATTTTTTGTTCCATTTCACATTGCCACAAACGGTATCAAGAATATGCAGAAATTTGAAAAGGATTCTGCATCATTTTTAGCCAGAAGCGCTTAAGACAACCATGGTACCTAGAAATTGTGTTTTGACAGATGCTTTCATAAAATATTCAGACCCCTAGACTTTTTCCACATTTTGTGATGTTACAGCCTTGTTGCAAATGTTATAAAAAAATAAACACATTATTTACACAAGTATCCAGATGCTAGGGAACTTGAAATTGAGCTCATGTGAATCTTGTTTCAACTTCATTGGGGAAAGGCAAAGTCTATAATTGCAAGTCAAAGGAATTGGCTCTAGGGCTCTGAGACAGGATTGTGTCGATGCACAGATCTGGAGAAGGATACCAAAACATTTATGCAGCATTGAAGGTCTCCATTTTTTAAACGAAAGAAGTTTGGAACCACCTAAAGCTGGCCGCACAGCCAAACTGAGCAGAAGGGCGATGAAGAACTCAATGGTTGTTCTGGAATGTACTCCTATGCAGCACCACCACTCAGGCCTTTATGGTAGAGTGACTAGACATGCCACTCCTCAGAAAAAGGCACCTAAAGGACTCTGACCATGAGAAACAAGATTTTCCTGTCTGACGAAACCAATAATGAAATCTGGCCTGAAGGCCAAGTATCACAGTCTGGAGTTAACCTAGCACCATCTCTACGGTGAAGCATGGTGGTAGCAGGATCGAGGGAAAGATGAACGGAGTAATCCTTGATATAAGCCCATGTGGTGGAAAAACAATTCCTTGTTTGAAAGCAACGGAGATAAAAAACTAATTCTGCTCATAGGTTACACATGAACCACACATCAAAATCAAATGTTATTGGTCACATACACTTGGTTAGTGAAAGCCTTGCGCTTCTAGTTCTTACAGTGCAGTAATCGCTAACAATTCCAGAACACCCTAATATACACATCTAAAGGGGTGAATGAGAATATGGCCGAGCAGCATAAATAAAGGTGCAATAGATGGTATAAAATACAGTATATACAGTGGGGAGAACAAGTATTTGATACAAAGCATGTAGAGGTCTGTAATTTATATCATAGGTACACTTCAACTGTGAGAGATGGAATCTAAAACAAAAATCCAGAAATATCACATGATTAAGTAATTAATTTGCTTTTTATTGCATGACATAAGTATTTGATACATCAGAAAAGCAGAACTTAATATTTGGTACAGAAACCTTGGTTTACAATTACAGAGATCATACGTTTCCTGTAGTTCTTGACCAGGTTTGCACACACTGCAGCAGGGATTTTGGCCCACTCCTCCATACAGACCTTCTCCAGGTCCTTCAGGTTTCGGGGCTGTCGCTGGGCAATACAGACTTTCAGCTCCCTCCAAATATTTTCTATTGGGTTCAGGTCTGGAGACTGGATAGGCCACTCCAGGACCTCGAGATGCTTCTTATGGAGCCACTCCTTAGTTGCCCTGGCTGTGTGTTTTGGGTCGTTGTCATGCTGGAAGACCCAGCTTCAATGCTCTTACTGAGGGAAGGAGGTTGTTGGCCAAGATCTCGCGCTACATGGCCCCATCCATCCTCCCCTCAATACGGTGCAGTCGTCCTGTCCCCTTTGCCACAGTTGAAGTGTACCTATGATACAAATTACAGACCTCTACATGCTTTGTAAGTAGGAAACACTACCGATTTTGCAGGTTATCAAATACTTATTCTCCCCACTGTACATGTCATGAGTAATGTAAGATATGGTGGCATTATTTAAAATTAATAATGGATCACCAGCCAAAGTGTCCAGTGATTGGGTCTCAATGTAGGCTGCAGCCTCTGAGTTAGTGATTTCCGTTTAGCAGTCTGATGGCCTTGAGATAGTGACTGAAGTACAGCTTCTCGGTCCTAGCTTTGATGCACCTGTACTGACCTCGCCTTCTGGATGATGGCAGTGCCTCGGGTGGTTGTTGTCCTTGATTATCTTTTTGGCCTTCCTGTGACATCGGGTGCTGTAGGTGTCATGGAGGGCAGGACGTTTGCCCCCGGTGATGCGTTGTGCAGTCCACACCACCCTCTGGAGAGCCTTGCGGTTGAGGACGGTGTAGTTGCCGTACCAGGCTGTGAAACAGCTTGACAGGATGCTCTTGATTGTGCATCTAAAAGTTGGTCAAGGGTTTTAGATGACAAGCCAAATTTCTTCAGCCTCCTAAAGGTTTAAGAGGCGCTGTTGCGCCTTCACCACACTGTTTGTGTGGGTGGACCATTTCAGTCCGTCTGATGTGTACGCCCAGGAACTTTCCACCTTCTCCACTGCTGTCCCTTCGATGTGGATAGGGGGGTGCTCCCTCTGCTGTTTCCTGAAGTCCACGATCAACTCCTTTGCTTTGTTAACGTTGAGTGAGAGGTTGTTTTCCTGACACCACACTCCGCGTGCCCTCACCACCTCCCTGTAGGCTGTCTCTACTGTTGTGTTGTCTGCAAACTTGATGATTGAGTTGGAGTCCTGCATGGCCACTCAGTCGTGGGTGAACAGGAAGTACAGGAGAGGGCTGAGCACACACCCTTGTGGGGTCCCAGTGTTGAAGGTCAGCGAATATGTTGTTTCCTACCTTCACCACCTGGGGATGGCACAGGGCAGGGTTGGAACCCAGGGCCTCCAGCTTGATGAGCTTGGGAGGGTACTATGGTGTTGAATGCTGAGCTGTAGTCAATAAACAGCATTCTTACATAGGTATTATTTTTGTCCAGATGGGATTGGGCAGTGTGATGGTGATTGCGTCTGTGGACCTGTTGGGGCGGTATGCAAACTGGAGTGGGCCTAGGGTGGGTGGTAAGGTGGCGGTGATATGATCCTTGACTAGCCTCTCAAAGCACTTCATGATGACAGAGTTGAGTGCTACGGGGCGGTAGTCAGTTCAGTCCTTGGCCTTCTTGGGTACAGGAACAATAGTAGCCATCTTGAAGCTTGTGGGGACAACAGACTGGGATAGGGAGCGACTGAATATGTCCGTAAACACACCAGCCAGCTGGTCTGCGCATACTCTGAGGATACGGCTAGGTATGCCGTCTGGGCCAGCAGCCTTGCGAGGGTTAACACATTTAAATGTCTTACGCTAGCCACGGAGAAGTAGGGGGGGGGTGCAGTTTTGGTTAGTGAGCCGCGACAGTGGCAATGTATTATCCTCAAAGCGGGCAAAAGTGTTTTAGTTTGTCTGGACGAGTGACGTCGGTGTCTGTGACGTGGCTGGTTTTCTTTTTGTAGTCCGTGATTTCCTGTAGACCCTGCCGCATACGTCTCGTTTCTGAGGCGTTGAAATGCGACTCCACCTTGCCCCTGTACCGGCATTTCGCTTGTTTGATTGCCTTGCGGAGGGAACAACTACACTTTCTATTCAGCCATATTTCCAGACCTCTTTTCATGGTTAAATGTGGTGGATCGCGCTTTCAGTTTTGCACGAATGCCGCCATCCATCCACGGTTTCTGGTTAGGGTAGGTTTTAGTCGTCACAGTGGGTACAACATCTCCAATGCACTTCTTTATAAAAGCACTCACTGAGTCAGTCGTTTTAGGTTAATGTTGTTCTCTGAGGCTGACCGGTACACAGAAAAATCTTGAAGCGTAGCTTCCAATTGGCCAGATCAGTGTTGAATGGTTCTCGTCACTGGTACATCCTGTTGGGAGTTTCTGCCTATAAGATGGCGTCGGGGTCAGATTTGCTGAGGGGAGGGTTTTGTATGCATCGCGGAAGTTTGAGTAGCAGTGGTCAAGTATTAGCCCTGTGTGTCCTGCAATCAATATGCTAATAGAATTTAGGTAGCCTTCTTCTCATTTGCTTTCTTAAAATCCCAGCTACAATAAATGCAGCCTCTGGATATATACAGTCATGGCCAAAAGTTGAGAATGACAATAATATTAATTTTCAAAGTCTGCTGCCTCCGTTTATGATGGCAATTTGCATATACTCCAGAATGTTATGAAGAGTGATGATTAATTGCAAAGTCCCTTTTTGCCATGCAAATTAACTGAATCCCCAAAAAACATTTCCACTGCATTTCAGCCCTGCCACAAAAGGACCAGCTGACATCATGTCAGTGATTCTCTCTTTAACACAGGCGTGAGTGTTGACGAGGACAAGGCTGGAGATCACTCTGGCATGCTGATTGAGTTCGAATAACAGACTGGAAGCTTCAAAAGGAGGGTGGTGCTTGGAATCATTGTTACCTGCAAGGAAACATGTGTTGTCATCATTGCTTTGCACAAAAAGGGCTTCACAGGCAAGGATATTGCTGCCAGTAAGATTGCAACTAAATCAACCATTTATCAGATCATCAAGAACGTCAAGGAGAGCGGTTCAATTGTTGTGAAGAAGGCTTCAGGGTGCCCAAGAAAGTCCAGCAAGCGCCAGGATCGTCTCCTAAAGTTGATTCAGCTGCGGGATCGGGGAACCATCAGTACAGAGCTTGCAGCAGGCAGGTGTGAGTGCATCTGCACGCACATTAAGACTTTTGGAGGATGGCCTGGTGTCAAGAAGGACAGCAAAGAAGCCACTTCTCTCCAGGAAAAACATCAGGAACAGACTGATATTCTGCCAGGGTTTGGACTGCTGAGGACTGGGGTAAAGTCATTTTCTCTGATCAATCCCCTTGCCAATTTGTTTGGGGCATCCTGAAAAAAGCCTGTCCGGAGAAGACAAGGTGAGCACTACCATCAGTCCTGTGTCATGCCAACAGTAAAGCATCCTGGAGACCATTCATGTGTGGGGTTGCTTCTCAACCAAGGGAGAGGGCTCACTCACAATTTTGCCTAAGAACAAACGCACCTATGAATATATTATGGTACCAACACATCCTCCGAGAGAAACTTCCAACCATCCAGGAACAGTTTGGTGATGAACAATGCCTTTTCCAGCATGATGGCGCACCTTGCCATAGGGCAAAAGTGATAACTAAGTGGCTCGGGGAACAAACATCGATATTTTGGGTCCATGGCCAGAACTCCCCAGACCTTAATCCCATTGAGAACTTGTGGACAAACAGAAACCGACAAACTCCACGCATTAATTATGTCAGGATGTGGCCCAGAAGTTCATTGACAGCACGCCAGGGCGGATTGCAGAGGTCTTGAAAAATAGTCAACACTGCAAATATTCACTTCATGTAATTGTCAATAAAAGCCGTTGACGCTTAAATGCTTGTAATTATACTTCAGTATTCCATAGTAACATCTGACAAAAATATCTTGAGGCAGCAGACTTTGAAAATGTATATTTGTGTCATTCTCAAAACCTTTGGCCACGACTGTATAGTTTACATAGAGTCCAGTGAAGTTCCTGGAGGGCAGTCTTGGTGTTCGCTTGAGGGGGGAATGTCCACAGCTGTGATAACTGAAAAGAACTCTCTTGGTAGGTAAAACATTTGATTGTAAGGAATTCTAGGTCGGGTGAGCAGGACTTGGGTACCTGTATGTTATGATTACACCATGATTCGTTAATCATAAAGCATACACCCCACCCTTCCTCTTTCCAGAGAGGTGTTTCTCTGTTGGAGAGATGCATGGAGAAGCCCGGTGGCTGAACCGATTCCGACAACATATCCCGAGAGAGCTATGGTTCCGTGAAACAGAGAATGTTACTCTGGAAGACAACCCTGGCTCGAATTTCGTCTACCTTGTTTTCAAGAGACTGGGCATTGGCGAGTAGTATACTAGGGAGTGGTCTACGGAGCCTGACCAGGAGGCCGCTCCACCTTCTGCGGCTCCATTGTTTTGGGTCGGCTCCTGGTATTAGATCATTTGTCCTGGGTGGTGGTCCGAACAGAGGATCCACTTCGGGAAAGTTGTATTCCTGGTCGTAATGTTGGTAAGTTGGCGGTGCTCCTATATCCTATAGTTTTTCCCAGGGTAGAAAATGTAAGAAATAGTACAACAAAAATACGGCATAGTTTCCTAAGAACTCGAAGCGACCATCTGTCGGAGTTATTCTTACTATCCAGCACAAAGAGTGAAAAAAACAACTTAGTTGCCAAAGTTTCAGGCCATGTCTTTTTTTCTGTCAGGCATCCGGAGCTAATCTGGTTGAAGCCAAATTCAGTATTTCTGACTTCCGAGTCTGGAAATGCTCCTTGATGTAGGTATGAAGCGTCTAATGAAGGGACCTGAGCTTTCTTACTAATTGTTTTGCCCTCCCCCCCTCCGTCTCTCACTCGAGCGCTGCCCTATACCAATCCAAAGCATGATAGATCTCAACCCCACCCCCAGAAAGAAAAACAAGCTGTGTGTCGCTGGTCATGGCTAGAAGGGTCCAGGTTGTCAAACTAAGGGCAAAATTCTACTTTTGCCATTAATTTGACAAAAGCTGGATCCCTTCTAGCCATGACAGCCAGGCTAAATAAAATCTCTCAGATTTGATGCGTGTTAAAACCCACACCAACATTATTTATAGCTTGAACTTGATCTGAAAAAATATTTATTCTGTTAGTGATGTGTTAATGACTTGTCTGTATGATTTACCCAATGTATTTATTCATAGACTTTCAATAAATAGTTTCTTCAAATTTGAACTGAAATGCAGTGTGCCTATAAAACTGGAGGGACCTACCCGAATTAGTCCAATAGAAACTAATGATTTCAGCTACGAGGGATGGGGTTTATTCATGCAACCATCATTACTTTCAAGAAAACACAATGATTTGCACTTATTTAAAGAGGTTTATTTTATTGGTAACATAACGAGAAAGATGGTAAGGGAAAATTGACCAAACTACTGTAGATGACACCTCACTAGGGTATGTGTGTGTGTACCGTACGACCGGTCTCAGGTTGTGTGGATAGGGGTGGAGCGTGCCAGGAGCTCAGTAATGTAGGCGTTGTTATGGGCAACAAGCTCCTGCTTCATGGCTCTAAGCTCCGCCTTCACCTCCTGGTCAGTCATGGTGACTGCCGGCAGAGATTTCACCTTCTCCAGAAACGACTGGATCAATACCTCTCCCTCCTGGAAAGAGATGGTATTAGAAGGTTGGAGTAATTATGAAGCCAAGTCATTCTACACAGAACAAATACATAAAAGCAACATGTCGTATTGGTCCCATGTTTAATGAGCTGAAATAAGAGATCCCTGAAGTTTTCCATTAGCTTATTTCTCTCTCATTTTGTGCAAAAACGTGTTTGTGAGCGTTTCTAATTTGCCAAAATAATCCATTCAGCTGACATATCAAGAAGCATGATTTTGTGCTGGGGACAAATGTCTCAGGTTGAGGGGGCGTGCAATTGGCATGCTGACTGCAGGAATGTCCAACAGAGCTGTTGCCAGAGAATTGAATGTTTATTTCTCTACCATAAGCTGCCTCCAATGTCATTTTAGAGAATTTGGCCTCAACCACTAACCACGCCAGCCCAGGACCTCTACATCCGGCTTCTTCCCCTGTGGGATTGTCTGAGGGGGGTTGGGGGGGGTGGTGCTGAGGAGTATCTGTCTGTAATAAAGCCCTTTTGTGGGGAAAGAAATATGGATTGGCTGGGCCTATGCCCTCAAGCTACACGCCTGCCCAGTCATGTGAAATCCATATATTAGGACCTAATTGAATTGACTGATTTCCTTATATGAACTGTAACTCAGTAAACTCTGAAATTGTTGCATTTATATTTTTGTTCTGTATAGTTAGTTCTACATGCCAAAACGATCTTGTCTTAGTGTGTGCGTTTACCCGTTTATCGCTGCGTCGTTTCTTGGCCTCTGGCCCCTCCTCCCCACTCGGCTCCTCCTGAAACTCCTCCAGTTCTGCAGCCTTCTGCTTTGCCATGGCAACCACCGCCGGCGGGAAACACGCCAACTCCGCCACATGGATCCCAAAACTCTGGTCACACACACCTAAACACACACATACTTTGTCAACCGCTGTTCTGATGTTGTTGTGACGTTTGTGTGTATATACTGGATACTACAGTGTCGTGTGTGTGTACCTGGTTTGACCCTGTAGAGCATGGTGAGTGTGTGTTGAGTGGTCAGAGCGGTGACGTGCAGGTTGCGGACGGTGGGGTGGTGTGTGGCCAACGCCGTAAGCTCATGGAAGTGAGTGGCAAACAGACAGAAGCAGCCAATCTTCGAGGCGATGTGTTCACTGATGGCCCAGGCCAGACCAAAGCCATCGAATGTAGATGTTCCGCGACCCAACTCATCGATTATTATTAGAGAGTTCTTCGTGGCAGCGCTAGGGAGAGAACAGTAACAGTTGAGTCAATGTACAGGCAACTGCCAAAAATAATGGATACAAAGTACATTTAAAAACAGGTGTGGTTGCTGAGTTAAGCAATTAACATCCCATCATGGTTAGGGTCATGTATAAAAAAATGCTGGGCAGGCTATTATTTTGGCTATGCCCCCACAGGATGACAATGCCTCCTTCCACAGGGCACTAGTGGTCACGGAATGGTTTGAGGAGCATGAAAACGATGTAAATCATTTGCCATGGCCATCTCAGTCACCAGGCCTCAACCTAATTAAAAACATATGCACGTGACAGCATTTTCTACCACCATCAAAAAAAACATACAATTATGGAATTTCTCGTGGAACAAATGGTGTCGCATCCCTCCAATAGAGTTTCAAACACTTGTAGAATCTATTCCAAGGTACAGTGAAGCTATTCTGGCTCATGGTGCCCCAAAGCCCTATTAATACACTGTTGCTGTTTCCTTTATTTTGGCACTTTGATCATGTAATCAGGGAGAGCAAAGGATTTGACTAAACTAAAAGAGAAAAGAGCTGCAGAGATGGTGGTGTGTGCGTGCGTGCTCTCACCGGAGAATAGCTGCAGTCTCCAGCATCTCGGACATAAATGTAGACACGCCCTTGAGCTGGCTATCCCCCGCCCCCACACGGCACAGACAGCTGTCAATCATGCTTAGCTCCGCCTTCTCACAGGGGACAAAGCAGCCAATCTGAGCCATCAGAGAGATCACGCCCACCTGCCTGATGAAGGTAGACTTCCCGCCCATATTAGGACCTGTGGAGGGGAGGGTTAGTGTATGTAAATCTGTACGTCAGGCCAGAGGGGTGTGTGTTTATACTAAAATGAACGTAGCACATACAGTACAGAAGAGCATTGTGCATTTCTCGGGCTAAATGTATCAAGACAAATGCACACGTCTCCATGGTGTGCTCAGTTTATGGGTATTGACCCTTATAAAGTCTATGGTATGGACACTAGTGTTGTCCTGATACCAGGTTAACTATTGGATTTTGAATTTTAAGACTCCTTAAGATACAAAAATAAAAAAATGATTGGATGAAACATTGAATTTGGCATTACTGCCATTAGCCAATACAAACGCAATGAATAACAGATGTCAGTCCAAAACAAAGTTTGTTCTGAAGTGTCTGTCCTATATCTGAGATAAGATCAGGAAACCATGTGTTTATTTTCATTTACATGTACTTATTTTAGGCACTCATTCATTTTTTAAAATCTGGTACCGGGGATCTTAAGACGAGTCTTGTTGGCATCCTAGAGCAAAATGGAGAACACCATCATGTTCGTGAGGGTCATCTTTCAATAAAGTGGTCATAAGTTTTATAGGCCAAACCGTTGTTCGGATGCCACAGACGTTTTCGTGAGAAAATAGATTTTTCGTTATGTCTCACGGTCGGACAAACACTGCTCTAGCTCTGCCACCTTTCACCACAGACGCGGAAGGGCAATATCGGCAATTGAGACGCAGCCATGCAACAACAAAAAAATAAGATTTCCATCTTAAACTGACAGATTTTGATGCCGATTTTTTTTTATGATGTTACTTTGATTTCCGATTGTAGTCCACGGGTTAATTCATCAATTATCCAGTCAATTGACTTTTTACCAATCTAACTCCAAAACATAACGATAATCAATTATTTGAATGGTACATCCCTTGATGAACTGGGTAAATCAAGATGTAGCCTAGGTCTACTCACAATACAGGTGAAGGCATATTATTGAGTTTGTTTTAGCTAATTTCATGGGGCTACAGATGACAAATAGTCCCTTCAAGATTTATTTAATTGGCGACTGCCAGGAGAACTTATTGTGTTGTCCTGACCAACAACATTTGCGTACAAGAAGCACCCTGATAAAAGTGTGCGCCGGCTCTAAGAAAGTAATGAGACATGAGGAGAGGAAGTGGAATCTGACTTTATGGGAACCAGAAGACGAGGAAGATTAAGCAAATTTGTTTTTGTTGGCGAGGGAGACCAAGTGAATTAATAACGCTTTTGGTGGCAATCAGCTTTGAAAATCAGCATATTTTGCTGATTTTATGGTTTCACAAACAAAGTACGAGGGTAGTGAATTCAGCTGTAAATCAGCAGAGAAAGTTAGCCTACAATTAAAGCTGGAAGCTACCAGTATCTTCTTGCATTGTGAAAGTGTTTTAGCCAGTGTGAACATTGTTTTGCGAACAGTAATTAACAGTTTCAACATTTCTACATGCCGTGTTGCATTATCCAAGTGTGCCAACTTGCGTGCAGCATGAATTGGGGGCTAACAATGCAGCCCAGACAGCTCTAGCAATGAATAAGTGTAGCGGGATCTTACCTCTTCGCGCTATAGACTTGATCCTCTCAATCGTGTGAGAGACGCGTGACAGAAGTACCAAACGCAACAAAAATTATAGTACAGAAATGGAGAACGCGAATGGAACTTAGCCCTTGTCCTCCGACTTGGTGTTCAGTCAAATCCCGTTTAAACGGGTGAATGAACGGCTTGCAGCCTCCTCTGAAATCGTCTCAAAATAAAAGAGCTGTGCATGTGTACCTGTGATGATATAGAAGCTCTGCTCCCCCTGTATGAAGGTTATATCATTAGGTATGAAGGCTGTGTCTGCGTCCGACTCCAGGCAGGGGTGTCTGGCCTGTTGGAGCTCCAGGCGCCTGCGGTCCGCAGCCAGGAGGCGTGGCCTGACGTAGGGGATGGGGGCAGAGACTGACGCCACAGAGAAGCTGACCACCGCATCCAGCTGGGCGATGACGTCACTCAACGACTGCAGGGGGTCCACGTAACCTGGGGACGTCCAAGGGTATATTTAAGAAACGAAAAAGGAGACTCTGTTCCTACATTCATTTCTACTAAAAATGCTACATCAAACCTGATAGGAAGTTGCAGTGTGTGTGTGTGTGTGTCCTCACCCGCGGCGATGCTGATGATCTCCTTAACGATGGCGTTCTGAGCCTCCTCATACTCCTCTCTGTTCCTGGTGTAGTCTTCATTCAAAGAACTCAGCTTACTACACACACACAAAGAAAGTTAGCTCACCGCGGGGCAAATTGTGTGTATGTGTGTGTGAGCGCGCCAGACCTGTTGGTGAACCGGACTCCATTCTTCTGGACGTCCAGCGTTGTGAACGTTTTGTTGTTCCTCAGACTCTTCTCCTCTTTACAGGTCACCCTCAGGTAATACCCCAACACACTGTTACACTCCAACTTCACTGTCTTACCAGCATCCAGACCTATACACACACACACACACAATTAAATACACTGGTGTGCGTCTATTCTGTGTGTTTGTGTGTCTGTCTGTGTCTGTGTGGTGTACCCAGTTCCCGTGCTGCGCTGTTCAGTACACTCTGCATGCTGTTCTCCAGTGTGTCCATCTTCTCCCTCAGCTCAGAGAGCACCGGGTCAAACGACGCCTTCACCAGGAACTCATGGTGCTCCACCTACAAAAACACACACGGTTCACATCTAGTGTATTCTAACACGGAACACTCACACACACACCCTACCTGGTTCATATCCAGTGTAGTTTCTATCATCTCCTGGTACTTAATGAAGTCAGCCTGCAGGTCTCTGAGAGGAGAGATGAATACGGCCTCCAACAGCATCTGGTGACTTCCTACAACACAGGATGGTGCTAGGGAGTTAGTGTGTGCGCGCGCATCTTAGTATGTGTGTGCGTGCGTGCACGTGTGTACCTTGGTGTTTCTCCAGAGCCAACAGAAGTGCAGGGATCTGGCCCACAGCCTGGTAACCGCGGTAACAGTCCTGCAGTGTTGCCGAGAGCCGGTGAAACTTTTTGGACAAGCGGTGGAGATCTGGGAACCGCCGCAACAGATCGTCCTGAAGAGTCTGTCTGGCCTCACCGTCATTCACGAGGCACTCTACCAGGTCCAGTCTACACACACACACACACAATGAGAATTCACAGGTAGTGTCTGCAGTACTAGGAAAGACCAGAAGGTGGAAGCAGAACAGAGGGCTACAGGAAACACTGCTAATACTTCTGGGAACGCCTCGGAGCAGGCTCGACAGACCAGGGGGTTGGGAAGTCAATAGGAGAGGTGAAAAATGTATCCTTAGTTATTTTTCTCTCAAATCTAAAAAGGCACAACCCACAGTCGAGCCAGTAGCTAAGTTTCCATTAACTTGTCCAGTGATTTTTTTTTTTGACATTTAGAAAGTTTGCATAGGAAGTAGATGCGACAATTGCTTGCCATGGTGCGTTTCCATTGAACTGTTATCAAAACATACATTTTTTAAAAATCTAGAATGTTGAATAAAATTAAAGTGGTTTAAGTGTTTCCATTTCAGCAAATTGTGCATTAGTAAAGTGGCGACACGCTGTATGCCCTGCCCACCCATCGCAAAAGCCAGCATGGATACAATGCAAGAAAAGCCTAATATTCATGGCGTACCTTGCACTCATGAAGGCCTAGTAAAAATCTAACAATTTGATTGGTGAAACTTTGAATTGCAGTATGAAGCATTTGGAATTAAATGTGGAGCTTCATAGTTACAGTTGAAGTCGGAAGTTTACATAGACCTTAGCCAAATACATTTAAACTCAGTCACAATTCCTGACATTTAATCCTAGTAATAATCCCATTTTAGGTCAGTAAGGATCACCACTATTTTAAGAATGTGAAATGTCAGAATAATAGTAGATAGAATGATTTATTTCAGCATCACATTCCCAGTGGGTCAGAAGTTTACATACACTCAATTAGTATTTGGTAGCATTGCCTTTAAATTGTTTAACTTGGGTCAAATATTTTGGGTAGCCTTCCACAAGCTTCCCACAATAAATTGGGTGAATTTTGTCCCATTAAATCCTGACAGAGCTGGTGTGACTGATGTTTTGAGATGTTGCTTCAATATATCCACATAATTTTCCTTGCTCATGATGCCATCTATTTTGTGAAGTGCACCAGTCCCTCCTGCAGCAAAGCACCCCCACAACATGATGCTGCCACCCCCGTGCTTCATGGTTGGGATGGTGTTCTTCAGCTTGAAAGCTTCCCCCTTTTTCCTCCAAACATAACGATGGTCATTATGGCAAACAGTTATTTTTTTTGTTTCATCAGACCAGAGGACATTTCTCCAAAAAGTATGATCTTTGTCCCCATGTGCAAACCGTAGTCTGGCTTTTTTATGGCAGTTTTGGAGCAGAGGCTTCTTCCTTGCTGAGCGGCCATTCAGGTTAGGTCGATATAGGACTCGTTTTACTGTGGATATAGATACTTTTGTACCTGTTTCCTCCAGCATCTTCACACGGTCCTTCGCTGTTGTACTGGGATTGATTTGCACTTAACCCACTAAAGTACGTTAATCTCTAAGAGACACAATGCACCTCCTTGTTGTTTATATTTGCGTACTATTGTTTATACAGATGAACATGGTACCTTCAGGCTTGAGGAAATTGCTCCCAATGATGAACCAGACTTGTGGAGGTCTACAATTTTTTTTCTTGGCTGATTTCTTCTGATTTTCAAATGATGTCAAGCAAAGAGGCACTGAGTTTGAAGGTAGGCCTTGAAATACATCCACAGGTACACCTCCAATTGACTCAAATGATGTCAATTAGCCTATCAGAATCTTCTAAAGCCATGACATAATTTTCTGGAATTTTCCAAGCTGTTTAAAGGCACAGTCAACTTAGTGTATGTAAACTTCTGACCCACTGGAATTGTGATAGTGAATTATAAGTGAAATAACCTGCCTGTAAACAATTGTTGAAAAAGGGTATTGTGTCATTCAAAGTATATGTCCTAACCAACTTGCCCAAACTATAGTTTGTTAACAAGAAATTTGTGGAGTGGTTGAAAAACAAGTTAATGACTCCAATAAGTGTATGTAATAACATCAATTACAAATTGATTTGTCAATCATCAGTCGCAGGGTAGCCTAGTTAGAGCGTTGGACTAGTAACCGGAAGGTTGCAAGTTCAAACCCCCGAGCTGACACGGTACAAATCTGTCGTCCTGCCCCTGAACAGGCAGTTAGTTAACCCACTGTTCCTAGGCCATCATTGAAAATAAGAATTTGTTCTTAACTGACTTGCCTAGTTAAATAAAGGTTAAAAAAAATAAGTAAAAAGTTGGACGATAGAATCCACCGGTCGAACGGATAACAATGTATTCTAGCTTTAGAAAATGTATCCTACATCTGTGGCTTCCATTACAATTGACGCGATGATATTTTGTGACATTGCTTTTGTTGAATAAAACGTGTCAATGTACTAATGTTGGACGTCCACTCACAGCAGGGCGACATGACTTGCTTTGAAGATGTCATATTGAAGGCCATGTTAGCATATTCAAATCCTGCAGTTAACTTGATTTTCCTGTGTTTTATATATTCCACACTATGGAGGTTGGAAGAACGCTGTGAAATGGCCAAAATGCCCTTTTAGTTTAAGAGCCGTTTGAAGAGACAGCCTGAAATGTCAGCCTGTTCAGATGAGATGCAGTATTGACCTGCCTGGTGACATTAGTTGATAGATCAATAATGCCGCTTTCAAAACAACTGGGCACTCGGGAACTCTCCGACTTTGGTGCTTTCAAGACAACTTGGGAACTTATAACAATTAACTCTGGAAAAAAAATATCACTTTGAACTGTCATCCAACTCGGAAATTCAAGCATCTTTCTAGAGCTCCGACTTTGCAACCTGAAGATCACTGACGTCATAACTTGATGGCACACACCCCTGCATTGGTCCTTAAAAGAAAGATTAACCCATTTTGAATGTTATATCATATGTGAATCTCTGAGCGGTGTTCTATCGATTCCAGGGGTCATTTCATGTGTATTGGAGCTATTCACCATTCAAGCAGGCAGTAAGTTGGTATGATACATTTTTTATCATATGATTAGTCATTACTACAACCTTGACAAAACGGACTCTTCCATTTGTCAAAAACAACTTCATATCGAAGGAGTGCCTTTTATTTGATGGCTTGCACAACACAACCGTTAGACCTGATGACACATTCATGCGCATGAGCTTAGCGAGCTAAAGTCGCCATGACGCCGCCTACAAACCTGATCAGGGATTTCTATTGTCGAAGCAGTTTCTGGAGTTGTTCATGGACATTCTCTTTGGTAGAGTACTGAGATGAGTGAAAGAGAAAGGAAGAGAGGGTTGAAGAGATGTTGGACCTCACCTCTCCTCAATCCTGTTCTTGTCCATGAGTGGCTGTTTGATCCACTGGTTGACCAATCGCTGGCCCTGAGGGGTGCGGCACTTATTCAGAAGCCCGGCCAATGAGTGGGCTCCACTGGCGTCATCGGGAGAACCCTGGGGAGAGCGATCCTATCAGGACAGACTCAGACTGCTCGGAATCAAGACAAATACCAGGAGCACAATGTTTGGGGTTCCCCGCACACTGAACTGCAACGTATACTCACTAAGTCGATTAAATAGTATGTAGTAACCATGGCTCGAGACTAACGTTTTTTCCTCAACGTCCCGGTCCCAAAGCGCAATTGCTGCCCCTTTAAAACATAACAATATACCATAAAGAACAGGTGTGCGGGTTCCCCAGCCTTCAATTTCTCTGCTTCACCCTCCTTCAGTCACTGAAGAATGTTCGCCTTGACCTTTTTGAGCACCACCGCTTGCTAACGGCCAGGGCTTAAAATGTACTTTTTGGTAGACCAGCCACCGTGGCAGATAGATTTTTTAATCTACTAGCCACTCAGATTTTTATCAGTCAAAAAAATAAACATTTAGCAAAAATTAGAACACAAAAAAAAGTTAAGCTTTGTAATGTTTCTAAAACAATACATGTATTACTAGTAAGGAGTAATGTTGTATATTGTTTAATTTCATTTTTTGTGACCTAAGATTTTTATCCAACATATCAGATGAGACAAATGCTCACCTGCTCACCTGTGGAAGGTTACCGGGGTTGCGCAACTTGTCATGTTTGTGCCTGTGGGATTGAGAATCTGACTAGTATCCGTGTTGCTTCGCTTCTGGAGGTCAACCGATTATGATTTTTCAACGCCGATACCGATTATTGGAGGACAAAAAAAGCCGATACCGATTAAATAGGACGATTTTTTAAATGTATTTGGACTGTGAACACTTATGAACACTTATTTTAACTTAATATAATACATCAATAAATCAATTTAGCCTCAAATAAATAATGAAACATGTTCAATTTGGTTTAAATAATGCAAAAACAAAGTGTTGGAGAAGAAAGTAAAAGTGCAATATCTGCCATGTAAAAAACGAACGTTTCAGTTCCTTGCTCAGAACATGAGAACACATGAAAGCTGGTGGTTCCTTTTAACATGAGTCTTCAATATTCCCAGGTAAGAAGTTTTAGGTTGTAGTTATTATAGGACTATTTCTCTCTATACCATTTGTATTTCATATACCTTTGACTATTGGATGTTCTTATAGGCACTTTAGTATTGCCAGTGTAACAGTATAGCTTCCGTCCCTCTTCTCGCTTCTCCCTGGGCTCGAACCAGGAACACAATGACAACAGCCAACCTCGAAGTTCTGTATTTTATCTAACGGGTGGCATCCATAAGTCTAAATATTCCTGTTACATTGCACAACCTTCAATGTTATGTCATAATTACGTAAAATTCTGGCAAATTAGTTCGCAATGAGCCAGGCAGCCCAAACTGTTGCATATACCCTGACTCAGCGTGCAATTAACGCAAGAGAAGTAACACACTTTCACCTGGTTGATATTGCCTGCTAACCTGGATTTATTTTAGCTAAATATGCAGGTTTAAAAATATATACTTCTGTGTATTGATTTTAAGAAAGGCATTGGTGTTTATGGTTAGGTACACGTTGGAGCAACGACAGTCCTTTTTCGTGCATGCGCACTGCATCAATTATTTGCAACGCAGGACACGCTAGATAAACTAGTAATATCATCAACCATGTGTAGTTATTATGCCCAGTGATTATGATTGATTAAGTTTAATGCTAGCTAGCAACTTGCCTTGGCTTCTTACTGCATTCGCGTAACAGACGGGCTCCTCGTGAGGCAGGTGGTTAGAGCGTTAGACTAGTTAACAGTAAGGTTGCAAGATTGAATCCCTGAGCTGACAAGGTAAAAATCTGTTGTTCTGCCCCTGAACAAGGCAGTTAACCCACCGTTCCTAGGCCATCATTGAAAATAAGAATGTGTTATTAACTGACTTCCCTAATTAAATAAAGATTGAAGGTGTAAAAAAAAATGTTTTTTTTTAAATGAAAATAAAAACTTTTTTTTTTCTCCCCGGCAAAATTCGGCATCCAAAATTACCGATTTCCGATTGTTGGGAAAACTTGAAATCAGCCCTAATTAAATCGGCCATTCCGATTAATCGGTCGACCTCTAGCAGTTGAAACTCAAATGAAACTTTATGCCTGTGCACAGCGCTTCTAAAAATGAATCTGTCACTCAGCTCTTCACGTGTGCTCGCACAGCCCCCAGCCAGGCAATGTTGCAGCGTGATGCAGAAATACTTAGCATATTTTACAGTGTGAATTCAGTTCAGGGAGATACAACCATATTTTCTACAATACCCTAGTAGCTAGTCACAGCCTACAGCTAATAGCCATAGCCATAGCAACTCCCGGCACAAAACCTCAATTCTGGGCCTGCTGGAGGCAGGTAGCCTAGTGGTTAGAGAGTCAAATCCCGAGCTGACAACGTAAAAATCTGTCCTTCTGCCTCTGAACAAGGAAGTTAACCCACTGTTCCTAGGCCATCATTGAAAATAAGAATTTGTTATTAACTGACTTACCTAGTTAAATAAAGGTCAAATAAAATAAAGAAATACAGGCTGGGAGAGAGTCAAAAGTGCATTCTAATAGGCCTATTTGCTTAACATTGGAATGATATTCTAAAATTATATTTTTCCATAACCTAAATAATTACATATGCCATGACTAACCAGCCATATCATTGATGGAAACCTGGACATTTTACATAGCCTATAGCATAGCCTATAGCTTCTTCTGTCAGTAAGGCACAATCCTATTGTTGCATCTTCAGATATTCCCTCCAAGTTTCTACTATTACGCTGTATATCCATCTCTGTCGCATTATTTAAAAAACGTGCGCATCAGGTGCATGTTTGAGAACGGTGTTCGCCCGTAATAGCATTTTGGAACATTGACGCATTTGGCCCGCGCTTGTGAGGTGAATTATTCATAGTTGATCAACTTAAATGCTAAATGTTACCTGAAATAGGTTGAGGGCTTGTACAGCAGCGTTGTCCAGCCTCATGTACTGGCTCAGGTCAAGGGTCGTCAAGCTGAAGGAGCTGAAGTTTGATTGGTCAGACAGCAACTCCAGGTAACGAACCACTGCTGCCAAGCATGACATAGCTACCTGGAACACACAGACATGTCATTTTACTACTAACAGAGTGGGTTGTGTTTGGAAACAGTCATATTATCCCATGTGCGACGCAGTTCTATAAATAACTTTACCAATGACAATGCACGCTGGCATAACAAACTGCTGCAACCCGGACCGACCCACAGCGTTAACAACAATTGTTTATTAAGACTCATCCTATACGAGTAGGTTTGTGTGTGTTACCTGTTTGTCTAGTTCAGGCAGAACGTTGCAGGCGTTGGCCTCCCCTTTCCTGGTCCGTAGCAGTCGGTTGAGGTCCTGGGTCATGTCTTTACTACTGAACTCTGTTCTCTTTCTGTCTGACAGCAACACACCACCACGCTGCACCACCTACACACATTATATACACAGTGCCATCAGAAACTATTCAAGACCCCTGGACTTTTTCCACATTTTGTTGGGTTACAGCCATCTCCTCTACAATGGCTCCGAAGGACATGGCTGTCATTTCACGGTCTCCTAGCCAATTGTGCTTGTGGGTTTTCGCATTATTTGTAACTTGTAACTTGTTTTTAGATAATGTTTCTAATGATGGAAAAGAGCTTCTAGATATCAGGACAGCGATTACTCACCTCGTACTGGAAGACATTTTTATCCTTAAAGAGTGATGCGAAGGATTTACTTCAGACAAAGGCCTTCATCCCCCGTCATTCGCAGGAGAAAGAGAGATATCGGGACATAGGTTGGGGTGCCTTGGAAGGATCCGACGGCGAGTGGTTAATCTGCCTTCACCATCCGTCCTATTAGCCAACGTACGATCATTGGATAACAAAATAGACGAACTACGATCACGTATATCCATCCCATCAACGGGACATTAAAAATGGATATCTTATGCTGAACGATGACATGGATAACATACAGCTGGTGGGTTTTACGCTGCATCCACTCCAGCCCCGTCCATGAGAGTATGGGCGTGCTCGGTCCTCCTTTTCCTGTAGTCTACAATCATCTTCTTGATCACGTTGAGGGAGAGGTTATCCTGGCACCACACGGCCAGGTCTCTGACCTCCCTATAGGCTGTCTCACCATTGTCGGTGATCAGGCCTACCACTGTTGTTGTCGGCTAACTTGATGGTGTTGGAGTTGTTCCTGGCCATGCAGTCATGAGTGAATAAGGAGTACAGGAGGGGACTGAGCACGCACCCCTGAGGGACCCCTGTGTTGAGGATCAGTGTGGCGTATGTGTTGTTGCCCACCCTTTCCACCTGGGGCTTTGTACGCGCCTCTGTGTGTGGAGTAAAGGTGGTCTAGAGTTTCTTCCCTCTGGTTGCACATTTAACATGCTGATAGAAATGAGGTAAAACTGGTTTGTGTGCCTGCATTAAAGTACCCGGCCACTAGGAGTGCTGCCTCTGAGTGTTTTCCTGTTTCCTTCTGGCTTTATACAGCTTGTTGAGTGGGGTCTTAGTGCCAGCATCGGTTTGTGGTGGTAAATAGACAGCTACGAAGAATATAAATGAAAACTCTCTTGATAAAGTGTGGTCTACAGCTTATGAGATACTCCACCTCGGGCTAGCAAAACCTTGAGACTTCCTTACTATTAGATTTTGTGCACCAGTTGTTGTTTACACAGACCGCCACCCCTTGTCTTAACGGAGGCAGCTGTTCTATCTTGCCGATGCAGCGTAAAACCCACCAGCTGTATGTTATCCATGTCATCGTTCAGCAGAAGATATCCGTTTTTAATGTCCCGTTGATGGGATGGATATACGTGATCGTAGTTCGTCTATTTTGTTATCCAATGATTGTACGTTGGCTAATAGCTGTGCAGCAACGCACCCCATCCAACCTGACAGAGCTTGAGAGGATCTGCAGAGAAGAATGGGAGAAACTCCCCAAATACAGGTGTGCCATGCTTGTAGCGTCATACCCAAGAAGACTCAAGGCTGTAATCGCTGCCAAAGGTGTTTCAACAAAGTGCTGAATGAAGGGTCTGAATACTTATGTAAATGTGATTTCAGTTTATTTTTACTAAATTAGCTAACATTTCTAAACTAGTTTTTGCTTTGTCATTAATGGGTATTGTGTGTAGATTGAGGGGGGGGGTCCCTCCAGAGATCGGTTTCAAGTCCGGGCTCTGGCTGGGCCACTCAAGGACATTGAGACTTGTCCCAAAGCCACTCCTGTGTCGTCTTGGCTGTGTGCTTCGGGTCGTTGTCCTGTTGGAAGGGGAACCTTCGCCCCAGTCTGAGGTCCTGAGCATGTTTTAATTAAGCATCTCTGTACTTTGTTCCGTTCATCTTTGCCTCAATGCTGACTAGTCTCCCAGTCCCTGCCACTGACAAACATCCCCACAGCATGACGCTGCCACCACCACGCTTCACCGTAGGGATTGTGCCAGGTTTCCTCCAGATGTGACGCATGGCATTCAGGCCAAAGAGTTCAATCTTTGTTTCATCAGTCCAGAGAATCTTGTTTCTCATGGTCTGAAAGTCCTTTAGGTGCCCTTTGGCAAACTCCAAGCGGGCTGTCATGTGCCTTTTACTGAGGAGTGTCTTCCGTCTGGCCACTCTTCCATAAAGGCCTGATTGGTGGAGTGCTGCAGAGATGTTCTTCTGGAAGGTTCTCCCATCTCCACAGAGGAACTCTGTCAGAGGGACCATCGGGTTCTTGGTAACCTCCCTGACCAAGGCCCTTCTCCCCCGATTGCTCAGTTTGGCCGGGCAGCCAGCTCTACGAAGAGTCTCGGTGGTTCCAAACTTCTTCCATTTAAGAATGATGAAGGCCACTGTGTTCTTGGGGACCTTCAATGCTGCAGAAATGGTTTGGTACCCTTTCCCAGATCTGTGCCTCGACACAATCCTGTCTTGGAGCTCCACAAACAATTCCTTTGACCTTATTGCTTGGTTTTTGTTCTGACATGCACTGTCAATTGTGGGACCTTATATGAAACAGGTGTGCCTATCCAAATAATGTCCAATCAATTGAATTTACCACAGGTGGATTCAAATCAAGCTGTAGAAACATATCAGGGATGATCAATGGAAACAGGATGCATCCGAGCTCAATTGAGTCTTATAGCAAAAGAGTCTGTAAATAACATACACACAAAAAAAATATATATATTTTTTAATTGCTTTCTGATTATGGGGTAGTGTGTGTAGATTTCGGAGTTGGTTTTATTATCCATTTTAGAATACGGCTCTGACGTAACAAAATGGGGAAAAAGTCAACTTCGTCTGAATACTTTTCCCGAAGGAAGGACGAACACACACAGGTATATACAGTTCCAGGGAAAAGTTTGGACACCTACTCATTCCAGGGTTTTTCTTTAGTTACACTATTTTCCACATTGTAGAATGAATAGTGATTACATCAAAATGATTAAATAACATATGGAATCATGTAGTAACCAAAACAAAAAGTGTTAAACAATTCAAAATATATTTTATATTTTAGATTCTTCAAAGTACCCACCCTGTGCCTTGACAGCTTTGCACACTCTTGGCATTCTCTCAACCAGCTTCATGAGGTAGTCAGTCACCTGGAATGCATTTCAACTAACAGGTGTGCCTTCTTAAAAAGTTCCATTTGTGGAATTTCCTTCTTAATGCTTTTGAGTCTATCAGTTGTGTTTAGACAAGGTCCCTAAGCCCCATTTGGTAAAATATAAAGTCCATATTATGGCAAGAACAGTTCAAATAAGCAAAAATAAATGACAGTCCATCATTACTTTAAGACATGGTCAGTCAATGTGGAAAACTTCAAGAACTTCCTTCAAGTGCAGTCGCAAAAACCATCAAGCGCAATGATGAAAATGGCTCTCATGTTACCTCTGCTGCAGAGGATAAGTTCATTAGAGGTAACTGCATCTCAGACTGCAGTGCAAACAAATGCTTCACAGAGTTCACGTAACAGACACAGCTCAACATCAACTGTTCAGAGGAGACTGCGTGAATCAGGCCTTCACGATTGAATTGTTGCAAATAAATCACTACTAAAGGACACCAATAATAAGAAGAGACTTGCTTGGTGCCAAGAAACACAAACAATGGACATTAGACTGGTGGAAATCTGTCCATTGGTCTGATGAGTCCAAATTTGAGATTTTTGGTTCCAACCACAATGACTTTGTGAGACACAAAGTAGGTTAACGGATGATCTCTGCATGTGTGGTTCCCACCGTGAAGCATGGAGGTGGTGGTGTTTTGCTTGTGACACTGTCGGTCATTTATTTAGAATTCAAGGCACACGTAACCAGCACGGCTACCACAGCATTCTGCTGCAATATGCCATCCCATCTGGTTTGTGCTTAGTGGGACTATCATTTGTTTTTCAACAGGAGAATGACCCAAAACAAACTCCAGGCTGTGTACGGGCTATTTGACCAAGGAGATTGATGGAGTGCTGCATCAGATGATCTGGCCTACACAATCATCCGTCCAAGAGTGTGCAAAGTTGTCATCAAGGCAAAAGGTGACTACTTTGAAATAACTAAAATATAAAATAGATTGATTTGTTTAACACTTTTTTTGGTTACTACATGATTCCATGTGTGTTATTTCATAGTTTGGATGTCTTCACTATTATTCTAAAATAAAGAAAAACCCTTTAATGAGTAGGTGTCCAAACTTTTGACTGGTACTTTATATAGACTCACACACACACACAGACACCCACACACACATACATACACTCACTCCCTTTCTCACCTCACACAGTCAGTCACTTTCTCACAGACTTCATTCACCTCCCACAAAGACATTTTCTCTCTGTTGCATAGACACACGCACACCTACCTGTCGTATGTTATCAGTGTTGTCACCCTGTGGTAGCAGACATTCCTTAGGGCTCAGCTGCACTAGCAGAGCCTCCAGGTTACAGAAAGTCTCTCCATCAAGGAACTCGCACACTCCCATGGTCCTTAGGGACGCGTCCACATAGCCCACGCCCACCACGCGCTGTCCGTCACCCCCGACAGCCAACCGTACGGCCACAACCCCCGCTGAGCCAGCCCCTCTTCCCTCAGCCCCGCCAAATAGAACCTCCTCAAACTGGCTCAGATTCCCTGGAGATGCCTGGAGAGAGAAGTAGTGAAAGAGAGAACTATTACAAGACTTGTAAATGTAACCTTCAGATTGTGTCTATGGCTGTGTTTGTACCTTGTACTCCAGTTGCCAGTTGTGATCCTTGGTTTTGCTTTGGTTCCTGTAGACTTCCACTCTGTATTGTTTCACCAGCAGCAGGTCTCTGACCAGAGCCTCAAAGTTTGTCTTGCTGAGAACCACACTCTCCAGCTTGCGGCTACCTACACACACACAATAAATACAGGTCTACGGTCTTCGAAAGGTCTTCGAAAGCCAAGTTAACAACCAGATTACTGACCATGTTGAATCACATCGTACCTTCTCCGCTATGCAATCTGGTTTCCGAGCTGGTCATGGGTGCACCTCAGCCACGCTCAAGGTCCTTAACGATATAACCGCCATCGATAAGAGACACTACTGTGCAGCTGTATTCATCGACCTGGCCAAGGCTTTCCGACTCTGTCAATCACCACATTTTTATTGGCAGACTCAACAGCCTTGGTTTCTCAAATGATTGCCTCGCCTGGTTCACCAACTACTTATCTGATAGAGCTCAGTGTGTCAAATCGGAGGGCCTGTTGTCCGGACCTCTGGCAGTCTCTATGGGGGTGCCACAGGGTTCAATTCTTGGGCCGACTCTCTTCTCTGTATACATCAATGATGTCGCTCTTGCTGCTGGTGATTCTCTAATCCACCTCTACACAGACAACACCAATCTGTATACTTCTGGCCCTTCTTTGGACACTGTGTTAACTAACCTCCAGACGAGCTTCAATGCCATACAACTCTCCTTCAGTGGCATCCAACTGCTCTTAAACGCAAATAAATCTAAATGCATGCTATTCAACCGATCATTGTCCGCACCTGCCCGCCCATCCAGCATCACTTCTCTGGACGGCTCTGACTTAGAATACGTGGATAACTACAAATACCTAGGTGTCTGGCTAGACTGTAAACTCTCCTTCCAGACTCACATTAAGCATCTCCAATCAAAAATTAAATCTAGAATTGGCTTCCTATTTCGCAACAAAGCTTCCTTCACTTATGCTGCCAAACATACCCTCGTAAAACTGACCATCCTACCGATCCTTGACTTCGGCGATGTCATTTACAAAATAGCCTCCAACACTCTACTCAGCAAACTGGATGTAGTCTATCACAGTGCCATCCGTTTTGTCACCAAAGCCCCATATACTACCCACCACTGCGACCTGTACACTCTCGTTGGCTGGCCCTCACTTCATACTCGTCGCCAAACCCACTGGCTACAGGTTATCTACAAGTCTCTGCTAGGTAAAGCCCCGCCCTATCTCAGCTCGCTGGTCACCATAGCAGCACACACTAGTAGCACACGCTCCAGCAGGTATCTCTCTCTGGTCACCCCCAAAGCCAATTCCTCCTTTGGTCGCCTTTCCTTCCAGTTCTCTGCTGCCACTGACTGGAACAAACTAATTAACTGAAGCTGGAGATTCCCATCTCCCTCACTAGCTTTAAGAACCAGCTGTCAGAGCAGCTCACAGATCACTGCACCTGTTCATAGCCCATCTGTATACAGCCCATCTATCTACCTCATTCCCATACTGTATTTATTTATTTTGCTCCTTTTGCACCACAGTATCTCTACTTGCACATCCATCTTTTGCACATCTACCATTCCAGTGTTTAATTGCCATATTGTAATTACTTCGGCCTATTTATTGCCTTAACTCCCTTATTTGCACTCACTGTATATATACTTTTTTTTCTTTTTTTCCTACTGTATTATTGACTGTATGTTTTGTTCTTTCCATGTGTAACTCTGTGTTGTTGTATGTGTCGAACTGCTATGCTTTATATTGGCTAGGTCGCAGTTGCAAATGAGAACTTGTTCTCAACTAGCCTACCTGGTTAAATAAAGGTGAAATACATTTTTAAAAACTAGAGGAAGCACACTGGCTGGCAGAAGATGGAACTAGAGATTTTGGTCGACAATCTTCAAATTCTCTCAACGATTAAACATTTGATCTCGATACAGTTCCGGTCTCAAAAGTACAATCTGTTATGAACAGAGTGGACTAAGGTTTGTTGACTTTAGCAAAATATATATATTTTTTAAAACGCGTTGTTTAGGAGTGTAACGGCGAATTCGTGCTTCGCTCTGCCCCCCATGGCTCATTTATTCCCATTGGAAACGACAGACTGTGGTCCATCTTGGTTTAGTTATATAAATCTTTGGCTGAAGCACATTTTTTTGTAGTGATTTTCACCGAAACGGGCTACTGCGGGAATAACGTCTGACGTTACATGATTTTTTTTTATTTTTAAAGCGTCCCAACAATTATGTCAGGCATGTTCCTTGACAAATACTTTGATAAACGAGGCCCCTGCTGTGTAAATTCTCATAACATACTACGAAAAGCTCTATTCAGGTCGTAAAAGTATCGAAGTGGCGTGATTTTAGGTTAGCTCAAATTGGGATTTAGCTAGCGTCATATGTATCAAGCTAACAATAGCCCACGCAAATATTGAAGTAGTTAAGCATCTAGCTATCGGGATTAGCTAATCTAAAGTGCAAAACCATGCAGATGGCTAGCTTTATGAGCTAAATAATTGTAGCTACCTGAGCCCAGGGTCTTGATGACTCCGTTGGTCTTGAAAATCTCCTTGGCGGCGAACAGCGCTTCGGTCCCGTGCACCGTGTAGTAGTCACCCCGGTCGAAGACCCTGAAAGTGGTGTCTGGCTTCTCCGGCATGGAAAAGTAGTAGGTAAGGAAGCCATGTTCGGCAGCAGCATCCATGGACAAGCTCTGTTTAGGTTGCACCGCCATGCTGGAATCTCCCGCCACAGACTGGAGAAACGGGAAGTTACGCACAGATAGACCTATGAGACAGATATTTCACCGGAAGTATAAATGTGAAGCATCCGGTTGGCGTTTCAACGCAGTACCAAATATGGTAGTGAGAGGAAGCCCAGGCAGTGTGAAAAGATGGAACAAAATATATTTGGGCCGACATTCTGTAAAAAAATATATATTTTTATTATTTAACCTTTACCTAGACAAGTTAGTTAAGAACAAATTCTTATTTACAATGACCCTAACCCGGACGACGCTGGGCCAATTGTGCCCCGCTCTATGGGACTCCTAATCACGGCCGGTTGTGATACAGCCTAGCCTCTAACCAGAGACAACACCCTTGATAGGCGCCCTGCTTCGAAGATCCACACACAACAAATTCCAATCCCACAACTTCCTGAAACTAAATAAACCCACCTCTCTTTACTCTCATCGATGCCACCTCATTCACAATTTTAATAGAGATTTCAAACGGATCTCCCAGGTAACATCATCGATTCAAAACCCTTATTCCAACCAAAAACGACTAGTTTCCACTACCATTTTACTTATCTTATTTCCTTTTGCATTCACCACTGTAATATAATTCTTCTCACTCTCATCTCCACTCGACACGCCATCTGAGTTAAACTAAACATCCGCTTCCGCCACTTTCCCTGGCCCCCGAGTTGGCAACTTTAGTGCCAAAGTGTCGCAAAAAGATTCAATGTGGGCCTTCCGAGTGGCACAGCGGTCTAAGGCACTGCATCATGGTCTAAGGCACTGCAGTGCTGTCACTACAGACCCGGGTTCGATCGCGGTCGATTCCCATAGGGAGGCGCACAATTGGCCCAGCATCGTCCGGTTATGGGGAGGGTTTGGCCATGGGGCTTTACTTGGCTCATCGCGCTCTAGCAACTCCTTGTGGCGACCAAGTTTGACTGAGGTAGTCAGTTGAACAGTGTTTCCTTCAACACAGTGGTGCAGCTGGCGGCGCGGTGTTAAAAAGCGCGGTTTGGCGGATCATATTTTGGGGACGCTTGACTCGACTTTCGCCTCCCTAGCCTGTTGGGGAGTTGCAGCGATGAGACAAGATCAAAATTGGGGAGAAAAAGAGGTAAAATACAAAAAAAGATTACATTTGTTTTTATAGCTACAGTAGTTACAAATCATAAGCTATTCTAAAAGTGTTGTTGGTTGTAAAAGAAAGGGTCCCACACCTGGATTATGGTTGGAGTTAGCCTGGAAATCTGAAGTTAAATTTGATTGGATTCTACGATGACAGGCACAAATGAGCGTTTGGATCAGGAAAGTTTCCTCTCACCACCTCCACAAGCCAGGATGTTGAATAAAATCATATTTTAACTTACTTTACCGGTTGGTCCTTTTGCAGGTAGGAATGTGATGCAATATATCCACAGGAAAGTACAGTGCCTTGCGAAAGTATTCAGCCCCCTTGAACTTTGTGAACTTTTGCCACATTTCAGGCTTCAAACATAAAGATATAAAACTGTATTTTTTTGTGAAGAATCAACAACAAGTGGGACACAATCATGAAGTGGAACGACATTTATTGGATATTTCAAATGTTTTTAACAAATCAAAAACTGAAAAACTGGGCGTGCAAAATTATTCAGCCCCTTTACTTTCAGTGCAGCAAACTCTCTCCAGAAGTTCAGTGAGGATCTCTGAATGATCCAATGTTGACCTAAATGACTAATGATGATAAATACAATCCACCTGTATGTAATCAAGTCTCCGTATAAATGCACCTGCACTGTGATAGTCTCAGAGGTCCTTTAAAAGCGCAGAGAGCATCATGAAGAACAAGTAACACACCAGGCAGGTCCGAGATACTGTTGTGAAGAAGGTTAAAGCCGGATTTGGATACAAAAAGATTTCCCAAGCTTTAAACATCCCAAGGAGCACTGTGCAAGCGATAATATTGAAATGGAAGGAGTATCAGACCACTGCAAATCTACCAAGACCTGGCCGTCCCTCTAAACTTTCAGCTCATACAAGGAGAATACTGATCAGAGATGCAGCCAAGAGGCCCATGATCACTCTGGATGAACTGCAGAGATCTACAGCTGAGGTGGGAGACTCTGTCCATAGGACAACAATCATAATTTGCACAAATCTGGCCTTCATGGAAGAGTGGCAAGAAGAAAGCCGTTTCTTAAAGATATCCTTAAAAAGTGTCGTTTAAAGTTTGCCACAAGCCACCTGGGAGACACACCAAACATGTGGAAGAAGGTGCTCTGGTCAGATGAAACCAAAATTGAACTTTTTGGCAACATAGCAAAATGTTATGTTTGGCGTAAAAGCAACACAGCTCATAACCTTGAACACACCATCCCCACTGTCAAACATGGTGGTGGCAGCATCATGGTTTGGGCCTGCTTTTCTTCAGCAGGGACAGGGAAGATGGTTAAAATTGATGGGAAGATGGATGGAGCCAAATACAGGACCATTCTGGAAGAAAACCTGATGGAGTCTGCAAAAGACCTGAGACTGGGACGGAGATTTGTCTTCCAACAAGACAATGATCCAAAACATAGAGCAAAATCTACAATGGAATGGTTCAAAAATAAAAATATCCAGGTGTTAGAATGGCCAAGTCAAAGTCCAGACCTGAATCCAATCAAGAATCTGTGGAAAGAACTGAAAACTGCTGTTCACAAATGCTCTCCATCCAACCTCACTGAGCTCGAGCTGTTTTGCAAAGAGGAATGGGAAAAAATTTCAGTCTCTCGATGTGCAAAACTGATAGAGACATACCCCAAGCGACTTACAGCTGTAATCAAAGCAAAAGGTGGCGCTACAAAGTATTAACTTAAGGGGGCTGAATAATTTTGCACGCCCAATTTTTCAGTTTTTGATTTGTTAAAAAAGTTTGAAATATCCAATAAATGTTGTTCCACTTCATGATTGTGCACCACTTGTTGTTGATTCTTCACAAAAAAATACAGTTTTATATCTTTATGTTTGAAGCCTGAAATGTGGCAAAAGGTCGCAAAGTTCAAGGGGGACGAATACTTTCGCAAGGCACTGTATAATTACATGAACTTTTCAAAGTGCTGGTACGTTCAGATTTCTCTCCTGAAGCATCCAATGTAATTCAACGTTGGTCTTCAGGCTGGGTTGGGGTAAGGCCTGGGCCTCCTTCCTCAGAGCCTTTGTAGTGGTAATATCATCATTATAACCTTCTTACGATGTATCTAGTAGCCGAGGTGTTTCCCATAGCCTTTGTTAGTAAGGTGGCTCTTAAAAACCTTTGCACATCTACAAGTGCTTTTTTTGCCCTTCCACTTAATTTTATTCATAGATCTCTGCTCAACATAGAATCAAGATGTTTAGGCTATCTGTCTGCTGATTATGGGCAATACGGACTTTCAGCTCCCTCCAAAGATGTTCTATTGGGTTCAGGTCTGGAGACTGGCTAGGCCACTCCAGGACCTTGAGATGCTTCTTACGGAGCCACTCCTTAGTTGCCCTGGCTGTGTGTTTCGGATCGTTGTCATGCTGGAAGACCCAGCCATGACCCATCTTCAATGATCTTATTGAGGGAAGGAGGTTGTTGGCCAAGATCTTGCGATACATGCCCCCATCCATCCTCCCCTCAATACGGTGCAGTCATCCTGTCCCCTTTGCAGAAAAGCATCCCCAAAGAATGATGTTTCCACCTCCATGCTTCACGGTTGGGATGGTGTTCTTCGGGTTGTACTCATCCTTCCTCCAAACACAGCAAGTGGAGTTTAGACCAAAAAGCTCTATTTTTGTCTCATCAGACCACATGACATTCTCCCATTCCTCCTCTGGATCATCCAGATGGTCATTGGCAAACTTCAGATGGGCCTGGACATGTGCTGGCTTGAGCAGGGGGACCTTGCGTGCGCTGCAGGATTTTAATCCATGACAGCGTAGTGTGTTACTAATGGTTTTCTTTGAGACTGTGGTCCCAGCTCTCTTCAGGTCATTGACCAGGACCTGCCGTGTAGGTCTGGGCTGATCCCTCACCTTCCTCATGATCATTGCCCCACGAGGTGAGATCTTGCATGGAGACCCAGACGGAGGGTGATTGACCTTCGTCTTGAACTTCTTCCATTTTCTAATAATTGTGCCAACAGTTGTTGCCTTCTCACCAAGCTGCTTGCCTATTGTCCTGTAGCCCATCCCAGCCTTGTGCAGGTCTACAATTGTATCCCTGTTGTCCACAGCTCTCTGGTCTTTGCCATTGTGGAGAGGTTGGAGTCTGTTTGATTGAGTGTGTGGACAGGTGTCTTTTATACAGGTAACGAGTTCAAACAGGTGCGGTTAATGAGTGGAGAACAGGAGGGCTTCTTAAAGAAAAACTAACAGGTCTTTGAGAGCTAGAATTCTTACTGGTTGGTAGGTGATCAAATACTTATGTCATGCAATAACATGCAAATGAATTACTTAAAAATCATACAATGTGATTTTCTGGATTTTTGTTTTAGATTCCGTCTCTCACAGTTGAAGTGTACCAATGATAAAAAAAATACAGACCTCTACATGCTTTGTAAGTAGGAAAACCTGCAAAATTGGAAAAACAGTGTATCAAATACTTGTTCTCCCCACTGTATAGATAGATGCAGTTGTGGGTTAACAGGGAGTACAGGAGGGGACCAAGCACACACCCCTGAGGGACCCCCGTGTTGAGGGTCAGTGTGATGGAGGTGTTGTTACCTACCCTCACCACCTGGGGCTGGCCCGTCAGAAAGTCCAGAATCCAGTTGCAGAGGGAGGGGTTCAGTCCCAGGGTCCCAAGCTTGGTGATGAGCTTGGAGGGGACTATGTTGTTGAAAGCTGAGCTGTAGTCTATGAACAGCATTCTCGCAGAGTTATTTCCCCTCTTGTCCAGGTGGGAGAGGGCAGTGTGAAGTGCAATTAAGATTGTGTCATCTGTGGATCTGTTGCGGAGGTATGCGAATTGGAGTGGGTCTAGGGTGTCTGGGATGATATAGGCTTTTTCAATCATATTGAAATCAATTTCATGTTCAATGAATTGAGTTCTATTTTGCAAATAGGTTACTGTCTGTAATTTTAGCCTCAATGTGTTTCATGATGTGTGACAACGTGCGCAATGATAGGACCAATTTGTGATTTAGTGCATTATTCTTATTGGGTAATCACAATAAGCCCCCTCAATAGCCTATTTGCAGCCATAGGTGGAAATATGTTGCTAGGATCTAATCCCTCTTTAGTATTGTGGAAGAATTCTAATGTTAAGGTAAGATTTGAATGGAGAAAGCTGATCCGAGAGCAGCGCTGCTTTTCTTTCGATACTATCAGTATCGACACATGGTCTAACGACGCACTTAGCCAACCTTCTTCTCACTGTGTGCTTGTTTGGGAAACACTTTTAAAAAGTTGGTTCGTAAATAGCGACGCATCTGGTACGATCATCGTAATGCTTAAGTTAGTTACAAGGCAAGTGGGAAACGAGGCCCTGGACATTTCTGCTGATGGCTGGCTCTATTTTCACAGTTCTCTATTCTTCTTTTTTTTAGTGGTCTCTATATCTCTTGTGTTCTACTTGGTGTGTGTGATACCTATTTACGGGTGAGAAATGACAGATCTCTTAATGTTGCCAGGGCGACCAATGCCATGGCAACACAGATGATATCAGGTGCGTGCGTTTCAACCACCTACGTCTCTGCTGGTTGCAACGCCCTCTTTTATTCTCCCTCTTGCTCTCTCTCTCCCCCATATTGCCCCAGGGTATTGTGGATCACTCATCTCTCTGTTACAGAGATGAGTGACCCAACACTTGCCTTTGTCTAACCAAGACAGAAGTGTGCGTGTGTGCTGGATGGTAGATGTCTGTCTATCATCACTGGACAGCCCAACAGACAGACACACACACACATTGACCAGACCTTTTCAAACCGTTTCTATTTCAAACCTTTTCATACAGTGTGCACAACACTTCATTCACTTTCACTCACAGCTAAGTTGTATCTGTATGTAAGGGGATTCTGAAAGTGTACTCCCTGATAAAGGCAGATAACAAGCCCAAAACATGTTTTTAAATACAGTATTTCTACCTAAATAAATAAAGGCATTTTAAATAAATGTGTTCATCCTTTTGTTTTTTGTCAAGAGTGCCTTGAAAGGAAAAGGCCCACAACAAAATGTTCTACATTTGTTTTACTAAGTGGTGGCCATTATCCCCTTTGTTTTTCTGAATTATTTTTAAGTCAACGTTAAAGAACAGTGTGATTGTGCAAGGTCGTTTAAAAAAGAAATGGGCACAGGAACATTGTGGTCTTAGCCTACATTTGACACTATCACTGTAATAAGCAAGCATTGCTTTATCCATTTTCTAGAACATTGTGTCTATTTCCATAGATAAAAAATAATTGTGTCCTTTTATTGCTGAGGGGAAATACAGGCAGCATCGTCCAACAACAAAAAATTGGTTGTCAAAATCATCCCACCACTTCACTTCACTTTTTCGATGTCATTCTTCATTCAAAATAGCAGTCAGTTTCCATTTTGTCAATACACACTATGTGAGGTCACTGCTGTTACACCTAAGATAACCCTTCATACAACACAAGTGCTTTACTCATCAAACATGACTCCAGAAATAGCCTGATGACTATTCTACTATATGACAATACAGTATCCTGCTTTGTTACTTTTGTGGACCCTCACACTGAATTGCAATACAACATAATTTCCCTTACCAGATTAGTGGGAAACTAAATTGAACTGCAACACACACACACTCCGATGCCGGAGTTCTGACAAATATGCCTGTTCTGCTGTTTGATAGATGCCTGAAACTCATATAACGACAGCAAATGTGTTGATTACAACATAGCAGTGATTCACCTGAGAGGCCCAGAGTGACAGACTACAGTAGATTACTACTGCAGCATCACACACAAACACACATACACAAGCTCACACACGCTGACACACACGCACACACATACACTCAGACCTAGGATAACTGTAGTTTTAACTATGCTTTGTGGAAGGTAACTATTTTTAGTGGCGAACAAATAGTTACTTTGGAGCTGACTACAACTATTTGAGTACAGATCCCCAAAAAGCACTACTTTTTAAAACTATTTGACTACAGATCTGAGAATGCAACTACTTTATTTTTGTTTATTTTTGAATACAGATCTCAGGAAGTGACTACTTTTCAGAAACTATTGGATTGGATACCTTCAACTAATGCCAGGGCTGTATCTGGAACTGCATGTTGAAAACAGAAATACAATGAATAGAGCACACACAATGTCCTATTGTAAGGGATTTCCTCCTCTTCTTCCAAAGATGAGAGGTGAAAAGGATCAGAGGACCAATATGCGCCGGACAGGAGGGGGACTCCGGCTGCGCCGGACAGGCGGGGGACTCCGGCTGCGCCGGACAGGCGGGGGACTCCGGCTGCGCCGGACAGGCGGGACCACCTGTAGGGAGGAGACAGAGAGACAGCCTGGTGCGTGGGGCTCCCACATGACAATGAAGAAATACAATGAATAGAGCACACACAATGTCCTAATGTAAGGGATTTCCTTCTCTTCTTCCGAAGATGAGAGGTGAAAAGGATCAGAGGACCAATATGCGGCGTGGTAAGTGTCCATGGTTCTTTTAATACGAAATAGTACACATGAACAACTGAATACAAAAACAATAACCGTGGAATGAACGAAACCCAAAACAGTACCGTGTGGTGAAAAACACAGACAGAAACAAACACCCACAAACACACAGTGAAACCCAGGCTACCTAAGTATGATTCTCAATCAGAGACAACTAATGACACCTGCCTCTGATTGAGAACCATACTAGGCCGAAACATAGAAATACCCAAATCATAGAAAAACAAACATAGACTGCCCACCCCAACTCACGCCCTGACCATACTAAATGATGACAAAACAAAGGAAATAAAGGTCAGAACGTGACACCTATGCTATTCCAATCTATCTCACAGTAAATTTGATCTACACAATACATTTCTATCTAAACATTCTGTAAATGCCCATTCTCCTTAAAACCTCTTCAGGATTGGTGGGTCCCTCGTGGGACGGTTGAGCTAATGTAGGCTAATGCGATTAGCATGAGGTTGTAAGTAAGAAGAACATTTCCCAGGACATAGACATATCTGATATTGGCAGAAAACTTAAATTCTTGAACTGTCCAATTTACAGTAGCTATTACATTGAAATAATAACATGCTATTGTTTGAGGAGTGCACAGTTATGACCTTCAAAAGTTATTAATAAACTAGTTAGGCACACTTGGGCAGTCTTGATACAAAAGTTTGAACAGAAATGCAATGGTTCATTGGATCAGTCTAAAACCTTGCACATGCACTGCTGCCATCTAGTGGCCAACATCTAAATTGCACATTGGCTGGAATAATACATTATGGCTTTTCTCTTGCATTTCAAAGATTATGGTACAAAAAATTACAAAAAAGCATGTTTTTTTATTGTATTATCTTTTACCAGATCTAATGTGTTATATTCTCCTACATTCATTTCACATTTCCACAAACTTCAAAGGGTTTCCTTTCAAAATGGTATCAAGAATATGCATATCCTTGCTTCAGGTCCTGAGCTATTGGCAGTTAGATTTGGGTATGTCAGTTTTGGTGAAAATTTTAAAAAAGGGGCAGATTCTTAATGTCCATTGCCCCAGGTAATCAAGTCAAACCGTTTAACCAATGGTATTTTGTACAGATAATAAGTATAAATAAGTTGTGATGCTCAACAAATGTATTACTTTTTCAACATGCCACCAAAAAAGTCAAAAGCTGCAATAAAATGTATGATACCTGAAAATACTGCAGAGAAATTCAAAGTAATTTGCAAACATTGCGAACAGCAATTTGTTCCTAGAAAAATCTCATACTTGCATACTTCTCGCGCCCCCAGGGGTAACCGCAATGCCGTCGGGGTATGCCAAATAAAAATGCGATTACATTTTTAACAGTCCATTTATTTTTTCCAACTGGACTATACATTTGGGTGAGTTTTTTTTGTCGCCAGAGTAAGCCTCGTTTTACTGCCAAAAATCTAATTAATCTATCTCCTTTTCAGCGAAATAACAACACAATGTCAAATACAGGTAGCCTAGTCAAATAATTAACATCTAATCACATTAAGCGTTACTCTCTCGTGGGAATGGTCCGTATGTAGCCAAACGTAGCTGCTGCTCATGTTGGTATCTGTACTGATGGCGCAAAAGCCATGACAGGGAGACATAGTGGAGTGGTAACGTGCATGCAAGCAGTTGCTCCCGACGCCTCTTGGGTACACTGCAGCATCCACCAAGAGACTCTTGCTGCCAAGGGAATGCCTGACAGCTTGAAAGATGTTTTGGACACTACAGTGAAAATGGTGAACTTTGTTTATTAAAGCAAGGCCTCTGAACTCTTGTGTATTTTCTGCACTATGCAATGATATAGGAAGCGACCATGTAACGCTTTTACAACATACAGAAAGAAGTAATCTGTTTATCAAGGGGCAAAGTATTGACACTATTTTGGAATTGAGAGATGAGCTTAAAGTTTTCTTTACTGACGATCATTTTCACTTGTCTGACGTTTGCATGATGGCGTGTTTCTCAAATGACTGGCCTATCTGGGCGATTTTATTTCTTGCCTGAATGATATTTCTTGCCTGAATGATAACTATATTTTATGATTAAGAAGCTGGAGCTCCTCTCTGTCTGCATTAACAAGGACAACACACAGGTCTTTCCATCATCGTATGATTTTTTTGTGTGCAAATGAACTCAAGCTTACGGACAATGCCAAATGTGATATAGCAAAGCACCTGAGTGAGTTGGGTGCACAATTACGCAGGTACTTTCCCCGAAATGGATGACACAAATAACTGGATTCCTTATCCCTTTCATGCCTTGCCTCCAGTCCACTTACCAATATCTGAACAAGCGGTTCTGTGAAAATTGAATTTAGTCAGAAACCACTGTCAGATTTCTGGATTGGGCTGCGCTCAGAGTATCCTGCCTTGGCAAATTGTGCTGTTAAGACACTGATGCCCTTTGCAACCACGTACCTATGTGAGAGTGGATTATCAAGCCTCACTAGTATGAAAACTAAATACAGGCACAAACTGTGTGCGGAAAATTATTTAAGACTGAGACTCTCCAATACAACCTAACATTGCAGAGTCATGTGCATCCTTTCAAGCACACCCTTCTCATTAACCTGTGGTGAATTATTCACAATTTTCGATTAATAAATAAGGTTTTGTATGTAAGATGTAAGATGGTGAAATAAAGAGCAAAATTATTGATTATTATTATATTATTATTTATACCCTGGTCCTATAAGAGCTCGTTGTCACTTCCCACGATCCGGGTTGTGAATGTCCATTGCCCCAGGTAATCAAGTCAAACCAATTATATTTTTCATTGATAATTAAAAATAAGTTGTGATGCGCAACTACTATACACTATACACACACACAAAATAATGGTTATATATAGTGTCAAATAAGGGTTATTTGGCTTGTAACCATAGCAGATCCCTTTTTCGTAATATAATATGTTTTTTATAACATTGCTGTTAATAGATCGCAAAGCATAATACAACTGAGCTAACGTTTGGAAATGACAAGTTAACTTTCTCATCCATAGACTAAAAATGCATATCAAGGGCGCTGTTGGGCTCACATCTGAAGACGAGGGGACATTTAGGACGTCTTCTATTGTGGATCGCTAAAATGATCACAATTCCTCAATTCAAATATTATGGCGACACTATCTATACCAACGATTGTTTGGTATGGCTTATATACAACAACAACAAAAATAAAGAATTACATGGGGCAGTTTGGAAAAAACGAATCCCCTCCGAATCGTTATCTGGAATAACAGACATTCTGAGATAATATAGTTACATAATCAACGTTCTGTACTAATACTCGTTCCGTGCGAATATGGGTTTATTATCGATAATGACCGATGATCAAGTCATGACAATCCTTTTTTTAATCCAATCAAATATTACAAACAATCAAACATTCAGTTAAAGAATTGATAACAACATAACAGACAAGCAAGCTTTTCTAGTCGTGACAATTCATACGAACTAAAGCCCCTTGGAGCGCAGGATGGCGTCACCCGATGTTTTTCATTAGCGTGACGAAATGGGGAGCGAGGTTTGGTTTAGCACCGTGCGCACGCGGCTGCTGTAGGTCTGGTATATAAACGGAGCGCAGGTCAGGGCCATGGACAATCTGCTGCTGTTCACTGCTTGGCGGACAACAAAACGACAACAAAACGACAATCAGCAACTTATTGAGTTAGAAAGGCTGTATATTGTTTCTCCCTCTGTCAGATCGAATACCAAAAACCAGCGGCGATGAACAGCCATTGTAACGGGACCGGGAAGCAGCTGGTGACAGATTTCTACTATAATAACGGTTTCAGTGAGCCGAGCCTCGAGACCAAGAAGACCACCGTACAGCAGCGGAAACAGCATGAGACGTCCGGTAAAGATGCTGAGGATGAGTCCCGGTTACCGGCACTCGAAGCAGCGTACAGCAGCATCTTGCGGGGTCTCGGGGAGGACACGGACCGGCAGGGGCTCCTGAGGACGCCTCTAAGAGCCGCCAAGGCAATGCAGTTCCTTACCAAGGGATACCACGAGGACGTGTACGGTAAGACCCGGTGGGGACTCAGTATTTGGTCGATTAATAGTTGGGGGGAATATGCTAAAAGAAAGGGCACATCCAACTTGAATATCAGTACCCTGTTTTTGCCATCCATTTCAAAAGCCGATGCAAAAGAAATGCAAACCTATAGGCCTATAGGTTTTTGTTTTTGATGCAGAAACAAAATAAGAATACATTTATGAAAGATGAGCAGCAGGAGAGTGCCAAACGTAGGATAGAGAGAGAATAGAGAGCTAGGAACACATTCCTTCCTACACTGTAAATTGTAAAAAAAAAATAAACATTTGTTGAAACCAAACATATGATTCGCTGCCAACTGTTATTTGATTATTAGCAAACCTATAGTTCAGCTGCCTACTTCTTTAAACACTCAATTTACTTTTCCCCTTTGGTTAAACCTAATAAATACAAACCTTTTATGAATATATATATATATATATTTATATGTATATATATATATATATATATATAAATAAAAAGTTGATTTATTTATATATATATATATATATATATATATATATATATATATATATATACAGTGCCTTGCGAAAGTATTCGGCCCCCTTGAACTTTGCGACCTTTTGCCACATTTCAGGCTTCAAACATAAAGATATAAAACTGTATTTTTTTGTGAAGAATCAACAACAAGTGGGACACAATCATGAAGTGGAACGACATCTATTGGATATTTCAAACTTTTTTAACAAATCAAAAACTGAAAAATTGGGCGTGCAAAATGATTCAGCCCCCTTAAGTTAATACTTTGTAGCGCCACCTTTTGCTGCGATTACAGCTGTAAGTCGCTTGGGGTATGTCTCCATCAGTTTTGCACATCGAGAGACTGACATTTTTTCCCATTCCTCCTTGCAAAACAGCTCGAGCTCAGTGAGGTTGGATGGAGAGCATTTGTGAACAGCAGTTTTCAGTTCTTTCCACAGATTCTCGATTGGATTCAGGTCTGGACTTTGACTTGGCCATTCTAACACCTGGATATGTTTATTTTTGAACCATTCCATTGTAGATGTTGCTTTATGTTTTGGATCATTGTCTTGTTGGAAGACAAATCTCCGTCCCAGTTTCAGGTCTTTTGCAGACTCCATCAGGTTTTCTTCCAGAATAGTCCTGTATTTGGCTCCATCCATCTTCCCATCAATTTTAACCATCTTCCCTGTCCCTTCTGAAGAAAAGCAGGCCCAAACCATGATGCTGCCACAACCATGTTTGACAGTGGGGATGATGTGTTCAGCTGTGTTGCTTTTACGCCAAACATAACGTTTTGCATTGTTGCCAAAAAGTTCCATTTTGGTTTCATCTGACCAGAGCACCTTCTTCCACATGTTTGGTGTGTCTCCCAGGTGGCTTGTGGCAAACTTTAAATGACACTTTTTAAGGATATCTTTAAGAAATGGCTTTCTTCTTGCCACTCTTCCATAAAGGCCAGATTTGTGCAATATACGACTGATTGTTGTCCTATGGACAGAGTCTCCCACCTCAGCTGTAGATCTCTGCAGTTCATCCAGAGTGATCATGGGCCTCTTGGATGCATCTCTGATCAGTCTTCTCCTTGTATGAGCTGAAAGTTTAGAGGGACGGCCAGGTCTTGGTAGATTTGCAGTGGTCTGATACTCCTTCCATTTCAATATTATCGCTTGCACAGTGCTCCTTGGGATGTTTAAAGCTTGGGAATACTTTTTGTATCCAAATCCGGCTTTAAACTTCTTCACAACAGTATCTCGGACCTGCCTGGTGTGTTCCTTGTTCTTCACGATGCTCTCTGCGCTTTTAACGGACCTCTGAGACTATCACAGTGCAGGTGCATTTATACGGAGACTTGATTACACACAGGTGGATTGTATTTATCATCATTAGTCATTTAGGTCAACATTGGATCATTCAGAGATCCTCACTGAACTTCTGGAGAGAGTTTGCTGCACTGAAAGTAAAGGGGCTGAATAATTTTGCACGCCCAATTTTTCAGTTTTTGATTTGTTAAAAAAGTTTGAAATATCCAATAAATGTCGTTCCACTTCATGATTGTGTCCCACTTGTTGTTGATTCTTCACAAAAAAATACAGTTTTATATCTTTATGTTTGAAGCCTGAAATGTGGCAAAAGGTCGCAAAGTTCAAAGGGGCCGAATACTTTCGCAAGGCACTGTATATATATATATATATATATATATATATATATATATAAATAAATAAATACACTTTTTATTTAAAAACAAATATATATATATATATGTATTTATAAAAAGTTTGTATATATTACAGTTGAAGTCGGAAGTTTACATACACTTACATTGGAGTCATTACAACTTCTTTTTCAACCACTCCACAAATTTCTTGCTAACAAACTATAGTTTTGGCAAGTCGGTTAGGATATCTACTTTGTGCATGACACAACATTTTCCAACAATTGTTTACAGACCGATTATTTCACATACAATTTCAGTGGGTCAGAAGTTTACATACACTAAGTTGACTGTGCCTTTAAACAGCTTGGAAAATTATAGAAAATTATGTCATGGCTTCAGACGCTTCTGATAGACTAATTGAAATAATTTGAGTCAATTGGAGGTGTACCTGTGGAGGTATTTCAAGGCCTACCTTCAAACTCCGTGCCTCTTTGCTTGACATCATGGGAAAATCAAAAGAAATAGGCCAAGACCTCAGAAAAAAAATTGTAGACCTCCACAAGTCTTGTTCATGCTTGGGAGCAATTTCCAAATGCCTGAAGGTACCACGTTCATCTGTACAAACAATAGTTTGCAAGTATAAACACCATGGGACCACGCAGCCGTCTCTTAGAAATGAACATACTTTGGTGCAAAAAGTGCAAATAAATCCCAGAACAACCGCAAAGGACCTTGTGAAGATGCTGGAGGAAACAGGTACAAAAGTATCTATATCCACAGTAAAATGAGTCCTATATCAACATAACCTGAAAGACCGCTCAGCAAGGGAGAAGCCACTGCTCCAAAACCGCAATAAAAAAGCCAGACTACTGTTTGCAACTGCATTTTGGAGAAATGTCCTCTGGTCTGATGAAACTAAAATAGAACTGTTTGGCCATGATGACCATCGTTATGTTTGGAGGAAAAAAGGGGATGCTTGTGTAACGAATGTGAAACGGCTAACACTTGCAAGCCGAAGAACACCATCCCAACCATGAAGCACGGGGTGGCAGCATCATGTTGTGGGGGTGCTTTGCTGCAGAAGGAACTGGTGCACTTCACAAAATAGATGGCATCATGAGCAAGGAAAATTATGTTGATATATTGAAGCAACATCTCAAGACATCAGTCAGGAAGTTAAAGCTTGGTCGCAAATGGGTCTTCCAAATGGACAATGACCCCAAACATACTTCCAAAGTTTTGGCAAAATGGTTTAAGGACAACAATGTCAAGGTATTGGAGTGGCCGTCACAAAGCCCTGACCTCAATAGTATATCAAATGTGTGGGCAGAACTGAAAAAGCATGTGTGAGCAAGGAGGCCTTCAAACCTGACTCAGTTACACCAGCTCTGTCAGGAGGAATGGGCTAAAATTCACCCAACTTATTGTGGAAAGCTTGTGGAAGGCTACCTGAAATGTTTGACATAGGTTAAACAATTTAAAGGCAGTCCTACCAAATACTAAATTAGTGTATGGGTTAAAGCTGAAATAAATAATTCTATCAACTATTATTCTGACATTTCACATTCTTATAATAAAGTGGTCATCCTAACTGACCTAAAACAGGGCATTTTTACTAGGATTGAATGTCAGGAATTGTGAAAAACTGAGTTTAAATGTATTTGGCTAAGGTGTATGTAAACTTCGGACCTCAACTGTGTATATACAACCGTGGGTCTAATCCTGAATGCTGATTGGTTAAAACCACATTCCAGCCTGTGTCTATTCCGCAAGTTAACACACAATGCCTATTTACTCTGACTGAGCAATTCACTGTCTCATCAACCCACTATAAAAAAACATCTAGAAATTATCTCACATTTCTTTTAGACTAACATTTAGATTTCAACAGCGGAGATTTGTATCAACATTGCAACATAAATGTCACTTAAACAGCTTAAACAAACGCAAATGCAGCTACTTTTCTGTTATTTTGGCTGCACTCTTTGACGAGACTAAGTTAGCCATAGTTGGCTAGCTAGCAAGCATGGTATAAGAACATTGCCATCCAGTAGGGCAATGGAACATTTAGAACGAACAACTAGGTCGCGTCCATAGATGTAGAACAAAAAAAAACAGGCAACTGAACCGACAGAACGAACGACGAGCCAGTTTGGGACTATATCTTGTGGAAGGATGAAATAGTATGAATTAATACATTTTTTAAAAAAGGAATGAAAATATATCAATAATTATTTGAATATGTTGGTAACCCGTTGTATAAAAGTGATAATGCCCTCAAGCCAGTGTTTGGAAGATATATTGGCTGGCCCTGGCCCTCGATAACACCCATCCCAATATATCCTCCAAACACCGGTTTCTCAGGCATTATCACTGAAATATACATACAAACCATTTTTTAAAAATGTTGTACCAAGTTGATTTTTCACTTTGGAATTACCTATACAAGTATATTTAATTGGGTAATAAGCAATTCAACAATATCCTGTTAATCAAGATATTACGTTAGATAAACACTTTCTGTACATAAGACATTCACATTAACTGTTTACAATTTTGTAACCAAATGATGACCACCTGATTATGAGCTGATGGCAGTACTTAGGCAGATATCAGTGCTGGCAGTGAACATATAAAGTAGTAAATAAAAAATAAAAAAACATATTACCTTGAATGACATTTACTCTCACGGGTGGACTAAAATAACAAACCAAAAGCCAGGCCCACAATAGGCCACGCCTTCAACTCTTCTGATAGGCTGCCATCGCAAGATTGCACCCACCATCATGCAATGCGAATGTGCATGAGATGTTGAAAGCAATTTAGAAGCTTTCCTATCATTAAAAAATCACATTGATCTGTCAAATTCGTTTTTTGATTTCTGACAAATTGAATAGAATAGGTTTAATGAACCACAGCGTAATTTTGGATTGTACACATCAGAAAAAGCCCTTCAGCTGAACGAAAGTGCTATCCCACTTTTTACAGTGTTTATGTTTCTCTCAAATCTTTGAACAATATATTTTTGGATCCAAATTACATAATTGAATTGAACTCAACAGCTATATGCATAATATGTTATTTATCTCGTTATCAGGCAGTTGCGTGGGTTAATCGAAACCCAACTTTTAGTTATGTGTTAACAAGATGGCCAATTCTCATCAAGACAGATGTTGCTGTTAGCGCTAAAGCCGGTGACTCGTGCTTATCGGTCCTGGCTGTAGGAGCTCGCCAAGACCGCGTGCGTCGTCTTTATCCGCGTGTGGTGCGGTTATATAATCTGACCATTTTTTTTCCAAAACACCACTCTAACCTGTAATCTAAGAATGTGTGTGTGTTGGTGTTATGTCATTGATACGTATTTTCGTTCACGATCAGTTTTTTTGTAATTAGAATAGAGCAGTCTCTTGTTTGTATAGTCTAAATCAGGGATGTCAAACATACAGCCTTTTTCAGTGCGCCCCCCCCCCCCCCCCCAGACCTAGTTGAAGACCAAATGCTGCCTCCGAGGCAAATTTAGTTTGACACCCCTGGTCTAAGTCTTTTCCCCACCTCCAACCACCTGTTACTCAACTGTAGACCAGAGGTTGAACAATACTGATAGACTTTTATAACAATTTGATGAACTTTCTCTCTTTCTCGCTCTCTCTACAGACATCCTGAATGATGCCATATTTGACGAGGACCATGACGAGATAGTGATAGTAAAAGACATTGAAATGTTCTCTCTTTGTGAACACCACCTTGTACCCTTTTTTGGCAGGGTAAGACTGGGGCTCTAAAGACAGAAAGTGGGGTGGGGAGTGGCTGACAGAGAAGAGCAGAGCAAAGAATGGTAGAGAGAGAGAATGTGTTCTGTTGGAAAGAGAGTATGGGGGGGGTGGGTTATTGGGTTCTTTGTCCTGGATAGGGAGCAATGGGACACACTCACATGTGCGCGTACACACACACACACACACACACACACACACACATACACACACACACACACACAGAGTGAGTTGGCTTAGCACACAGTAGTTTTGATGCCAGTCTGGTGTTGTGTGTATAGTTTACAAACAGTATGAAGATGCTGTATGTGTGCTGAGCAGGTCACATTTGAAACTCTGCTCTGGTTGTTTGAACTCTGACCTGTATTTCTACTCTGTTGCATTGACCCAGGTACATATCGGATATCTGCCAAATAAGAAGGTGGTCGGGCTTAGCAAACTGGCTAGGTGAGTATACAGTACAAACACACACACACAACTGACACACAGTCCATACGTAGTGTGTGTATTGGAGAAGCTGGTTGGCTCATGACAGGGGCAGGGAATGGTCGGGCTACCCGAGTGTGTGTGTGTGTGTGTTAGTGCTGGGTGGCTGAGTTCTTCTGTTATTTCAGTTCTTTGACCTGGAGGCTTAGACTGTAAGCCCTACTGCTAATATCCTGTCTCACCCCAGACACACACACACACACACACACACACACACACACACACACACACACACACACACACACACACACACACAATACCCAGACCTAGCCGCTCCCAGACCATGAGAAAATCCCTCCAGACCAGTGGGAATCATTCTTCTATTATCACAGGCTCTCTCTGTCTCTCTGTCTCTCCCTTGTCCTCCCTCCCTGTCTCTATTTCTCTCCCCATACTTTATAGCCCTTCAACCCTTTTGTATATTTCACTCCAAACATGCACATTGATCAGATCTTGCCTAACAATTTCAGATAATGTTTTGGCAGGCAGTGAATGATTGACAGGTTGATAGAGTGATCGACAGGTTGATAGAATGATTGACAGATTGTGTATCGGGTCATCTCTCTATTTATGAAGACATTAATCATTATCAAACCTGATCACCAATTAGCTATATGTTTGATGGTCTTCTACTGTATTATATTATTGTTCTGTGTGTGTGTGTGTGTGTGTGTGTGTGTGTGTGTGCGTGCGCGTCAGCGGAGGCTGTTGGGAGGGGGTATAGGAGAACAAGCTCTGTGTAATGGCTGGACTAGAATAAATGTAAACGGGATCAAACATATGGAAACCACATGTTTGACTCCGTTCCATTTTTTTTCTTTCTCCCAGAGCACATCCTCCTATAGCTCATTCCACCAGCCTCCACTGGTGTGTGTATGTTCTTACTGTGATAGTAACTGTTTGTTTGTTGTGTGTGTCTGTAGGATTGTTGAGATGTACAGTCGGAGGCTCCAAGGTAAGAATGGCAGAGGGCTTACTCAAATATACATACACAGTACGCATACTGTAGTTCAAAGGACATATACGAAACATTACTGTAAGAAATAGGCAACATTCTGTGCGTGTTCCTCTCCCCAGTCCAGGAGCGTCTGACCAAGCAGATTGCCATGGCGATATCAGAAGCTCTACAGCCAGCTGGTGTGGCTGTGGTTATAGAGGCAGCGTGAGTACTACACACTCTCACCACCTCTGAATGTTTATTAGGTGCTTGAAGTTCCAGACTTAAAAATCACATGTTAATCATGAGAGTAAAGCGGGGCATTCTTGTGTTGGCTTGTATTTAATAATGTGTTCCAGGCACATGTGTATGGTGATGCGTGGGGTTCAGAAGATGAACAGTCGAACTGTGACCAGCTGCATGTTGGGGGTGTTCAGAGAAGATCCAAAGACTCGAGAAGAGTTCCTACGACTCACCAAGACTGCTTAGCAACCATCTCTGACCCCTGACCTCTAGCCCCTGCCCTGACCCTGTAAAGCACATGTTCTCTGGGTAGAGTTCCTAAGACTACTCCACACACCTCACAGAAGCCTTATATACACAAAAGGCAATGCAGGCTATAATTATGAGAGGCTATAATTATGGTGCCTTCAGCTAACCTCAGCTAGAAAACCTGACAGTCTTAAAACATGATCTCTGCTGTATAGAAAGGTATATATATATACACTAGTTATACACTAGTTATAAGCACTAGATATGACTTGTTAAGACTGAGATTTATTGTGATACTGCGAGCAGGAAAGTGCCCTACCTCTTACATTTTTTAATGCAACTCATGAACCAGGATTCCACTCAACATTTTTATGTGAGTAAAGTACATGTCGGATAAAAAATGTCACAACAGACCTGATGGAAATAGCAAATTTGTCGGTAAACTTTCCAAATGTCGACAAAACAAAATACGCTAGACAAGGTGGGGTCTTCTTGTGGCTGTAAAAATAGTTATGTGAGGAGTTGCGGTGGGAAACGCCTTTATGCGCAAATATTGATAGAATAACCATATTATCTCAAGTAAATTTGGAGTCACGCAATATGTTGTGTGGTACTCCCACTACGTCTCAGGAAATCATGCAGTTTATTAGGCTACAGATAAAATAAGTAATGAAATTCACTCCTTTATATTAAATATCAAGTCTTATTCTTGTGATATGACCAGAGTGGGGGCACATACCAGATATAACCTAGCAGTTTTGTGACAAGCATCAGTAGAGTTGAAAATGCAATGGAAACCCATTTAACTTGTATTTTTTAAAACTTGTATATTTAACCACAAAAGTTATTTTTATGTGCACTACGTCATCATGCACAGCCTTTTATCCGCAACAAGTACATTTGATGGAAATACATCTCTGGTGGGAAAATTTGCATATTGTTTATATGCAGATTTTTGAATATTCACATGAAAATCTGTCACACCGATTGGGTGGAACCTAGTTACTGTCATCAAGTTGCACTTTTTTAGGACCTCTTATTTTACCTACAGAATGTAGAAACAAGCTGTTTTCACATATGTAGACACTGGTATGGTGCTGGAGATTTGAATTTTTTTATTTACTTAACCTTTCTTTTGACAGGGAGTCAATGTTAAGACCGAGGTCTCTTTTCCAGATGAGCCCTGTTTAGCACAACAATGCACATTAAACTACACAACAATTAAATACATGTTATTATACACAAAAAGAAAAACACAATCATAAAAAAACAGACATTCTTCAGTAAAAAAGTTCCGGAACAACCATCTGAAATGCTCTAGAGGTATCAATTCCTCCAAGTTTGAAGTGGATTGTATGTAGATCATTCCACACTTAAGGTGCAAGGAAATTAAAGGCTGATTTACCTAACTCTAAAAGCCAAAGGAATCTCCAGAGTTAACCAACCCTGTGAATGGGTTTGATAACCTTTCATTTATAGACATAATGACTGAGGTTGAAAAGTGGTGGAATGTCCCTTTTTAAAGGGACAATCTGCAGTCACTACATACATTTTTGGACTTGTAAATTAATTATTTTTACCCATTGATTCTTGAGAAATATAACTTATATGCCTAATGAGCTTAGTTCAACTGTTACACCCAATCAGAACCCAACATATATGCTTGTTTTACTCCAATGTTTGTAAATATAAACAAACACTGTATAGTCTCAAAACAACCTATTAAGGATCTGCCCCTTTTTTTTTCCATTTTCACCTTAAATGACATACCCAAATCGAACTGCCTGTAGCAAGGAAATGCATATTCTTGGTACCATTTGAAAGGAAACACTTTGAAGTTTGTGGAAATGTGAAAAGAATGTAGGACAATAACACATTAGATCTGGTAAAAGATCATGCAAGAGAAAGGCCATAGTGTATTATTCCAGCCCAGGTGCAATTTAGATTTTCTTCCCCACTAGATGGCAGCAGTGTATGTGCAACGTTTTAGACTGATCCAATGAACCATTGTATTTCTGTTCAAACTTTTGTGTCAAGATTGTCCAAATGTGCCTAATTTGTTTATTAAGAACTTTTCATGTTCAAAACTGTGCACTCTCAAACAATAGCATGGTATTATTTCACTGTAATAGCTACTGTAAATTGGACAGTACAGTTAGATTAACAAGAATTTAAGCTTTCTGCCAATATCAGATATGTCTATGTCCTGGGAAATGTTCTTGTTACTTACAACCCCATGCTAATCGCAATAGCCTATGTTAGCTCAACCGTCCCGCAGGGGACCCACCAATCCTGAAGATTTATTTTAAAACTATAATTGTGATATCGTGGATGGTCAGTCCTTGCATACATAGCTCGGTCTATACATTTTTAGAGTGGTTTGATTTATCCAGCCCCATCCCTCATCTTTTTACCGAAAGTTATTTTTCCAACAGCAGATTAGCCTGTTAAGACTCCATAATGTTTCATCTGTATGTAAAATAAAGGAAAATATATGTTACCAACATTTGAAAAAAAGTGTATTTCAGCACTGGTCAGCAAAAGCATCTCTACAGTTTATAAGCCAACACGTGTTCTAGATCTATATTTCCTAGTATGTGTCTAACAATGTTTTACTCTGTCTATGTTGCCATTTGTTTTCATGAATCATCATTATGTTGTGTGTTCTCTCAATTAAACTAGATCACCACAATAGAGTGGCTCTTTGTTTCTGTGTAATGGGCTGGGTGTGTGTTTGCTGGGGTAGAGCCTGAGGGGAGACGGTGCCTTTAAATGTCAGTGGGCAGCTGCAATGACTCAGCCAACCTCTGTTCTCCTGCCGCGTTCACATGCTAGTCAGAACTCTGACATTTCAGACTTGCTAACTGGTTGAAGTTGTACACGTGCCATTGTACACGTGCCACGTTCAACCAGTTAGCAAGTCAAACATTTCAGAGTTTCCAAGTTCCGACTAGCACGTGAACACGGCATCTAACCTGAATCCTGGGTCACACAGGAAGTTACAGCATGCCGTGTCACATCATGATGATGTCAGAGGTTCTAAACCAATCACTGCAGCGTGTACAGGTGACCGAGCGATACAGAGAACAGGGTCGTGACTTGCCTTCAAGCCTATTGAATAAGACCATGTACAACAAACAGACATTTGTTGGAATGTTTTGGTCTGAGACAAAACAAAGTTGATGAATAATAATTTAATTGCCATTACATATGTATTATTTTAATACACTCAAAAACATGACACTTGATATAATTCCCAATGAATTGATAAAAGGAAACTCCTGTATCAGCAGGTTTGACACGACCGGAGAGAAACCATCAGTCCAGGTATTAAAACTAAAAGTAGTCTCGGATTTGGTGGGTGTGTGGAACAGTACTGGCCACTTATTGCTGAGGGTTATAGGATCTGTACAATAGGGAGGGCTCCATCTCTCACACACACACACACACACACACACACACACACACACACACACACACACACACACACACACACACACACTTTCCAGCTCTCTCTCTCTCTTGTAAGAACCCTTTGACTGTATCTCTGCTACGAGAGATTTAGACGGGGTCAAAGCAAGCCTGCTACACAATAAAGCGGTCATTTCTCGTGCCCACCTTTCTTCCCCTTTCCCTCCTTTCTCACTCCTACCCTTCTTTCTCTGGTTATACTGGTGGCCTGTCAGAAGCCTATCAGACGGAAGTCTGCTTGTAGTTCTTGGTGTCCAGAACCTTCTTCCCGCACATGGCACAGATCCCTAAGAGAGAGTGAGAGAAAAAGGGGGAGAGAAGGGAGATTGTGAACATTATTACATCTTCACTGAATGACAATTTGCTTCTTAGAGAGTGTTGTAGAAATATTGATTCAAATATTTCTCAGATAGTGGAACTTGTAAATTCAAATAGACTTTATTACAAAGTAGCAGAACCCGAGCAATTCCATGGAACAAGTCAATTTTCTTGTTACGTTCAAGCTTTATAGGTTTCCAATTTCAAATAACACACATGGTCATTCCCCTCTATGTAGATGATTAACTCCCCTTGGCCTTGAGCCACCATTATCTTGCTGTCCCAATAATTGTTTGTTAATGCCCACATCTGCTCAGTTTAGATTATATTGGTGGCGGCGCCATAGTGTTAATACAAATAAAGAATACATTTATTGCATATATACTTTCTTAATATAACTTATTTTCTAATAATACTTGATTAGTACAAACATATGTTCTTATTACAGATACATGGCTTTTGGTGCCTATATTAATTAAGGTACACATTTTCTGCTTCAGTTCTGTTTTTACATATCTAGTGATTAACTCCATGTTGACCCAGTCTGTACACTCCCATGGATTCTGCTTCCGTTCTGTTTTTACATGTCCAATGGTTAACTCTTTGTTTATCCAGCTCTGTCCATTTACCTGAGCTCAGCCTTTATTCTGCTTACACATGTCTATTAATTAACCCTATGTTTTCTGTCTCAATACTTCTGGGAAAACAGTCTAGATACTGGAACATCAAACATTGTCATGAATTTTCACCTACAAGAGCAACCAAAATGGCTGACAATATGGGGTGTGTAGTAGTGATGCGCGGGTCAGCTGTTTGTTCATCCACACCGCCCGACTATATGTGATAAACTGAAAATCTGAGGTCCGCCCCCAACCCTAACCCGCAAATACAGAAAATGCGCTGTACAGTCAGAGATGCGCTAACTATTTTTTGACAGGGGGTGCAGGTTGTTGATTTTTTTTAAGCCCAATTAAAGACACGATTCTGCTTATAATTTCCGACATTTTGGTAGGCTATTTGTTAGTCAACTTGTTTAGATACATGCAGCTTCTCATCTGTAATTACTTGTTGCCCTAGAAGACTAAATAAACCCTTGCTCACCAGAAAATGTCATAAATCGATAGAATGAATGCGTCAATCTAGTTAGATTTTTAATGCATCTAGTTGACATTGGTAACGTTCGCTTTCATCTCTGCTTCTCTCCTGCAGCAAAGGCATTTAGGGAACAGGGAGAAAATGAAAAAATGGGAATGATTTTGTGTGTAAAATTGACAAATGACATCAGTTTGACTGGTTTTAATAGAATTAAAAGCTGTGAAAACAACATGTTTCTGATAAGATTTCCCTTCAGCTTGGATGCATATTTTATCAGCTTTTACGATGCTGATAAAGATAGCACCTTTACAGACGGTCCCTAATCCCTAATCGCGCATTCATTCTCTCAAGATGCTGTAAGAAATATATAATACTTCTGCAGGAGTTAGTATTATAATAGGCTCTGTGAGAGGTTATAGACCTACAGTCAGTGTCCAGATTTCAGTTAGGACTACTATTCCATTTAACCCATCTGAACTTTTCAGTTATATTGATGTGCCATATTTGAAGTCCCAGTCGAATTTGTATAGCGCCTCACAATCAACATATTTCCCAAACAATAGGCTACTGTTCTGGCCCTCCCTTCTCTTTATTTTCAACTCTCCATTTTGCAGCTTTTCTCTTATTGAATTAGACTACGACATTGTCCTTTTTGCCTCAGTGGATCAACGTGAATTTTTTCTGCCCAAGTTCCCAAAAGCATTTGGCAATTGGTGTGTATTTGGCAAGCGTACAGTTAGTGCGTAAGCCTAATTTAGGGCCTAACGCCTGATAAATATAATTACAATAAAAACCTCAATGTAGCCTATAGAATTGTACAAGTATACATTTTTATTTTTTATTTTACCTTTATTTAACTAGGCAAGTCAGTTAAGAACAAATTCTTATTTTCAATGACGGCCTAGGAACAGTGGGTTAACTGCCTGTTCGGCGGCAGAACGACAGAATTGTACCTTGTCAGCTCGGGGATTTGAACTTGCAAACTTCCAGTTACTAGTCCAACGCTCTAACCACTAGGCTACCCTGCCTAGTCGCGCCCACCCTTCATCCACACAATATTTTATGACCCCAAACCCGCTCGACCCGCACATATAACCCTGGGGGCTGCAGGTTATGAGTCAACCCACGCATCACTAGTGTGTAGGCAGATATAGTACCTTTCTTGTAGGCACAGCCCTGGCAGTAGTGAGATCCTGATTGGTGAACAGAGCTCTTGCAGATTCGGCAGATGCCAAAGCCCGACTTTCCTGATTTTCCTGGCTTCCCATAAGGATCAAACCTGTTGACAGAATCATATTATCGTAACATAACCATCATCTGACCATATACAACATCAACTGTCTTACCTAGCCTTCTTAGATGTCAGAGCCTTGTTCTCATTCAGCTTCCGCCCACCGCTCTCTACAAACATAATACAGTATACTGTTGTGAATACATAGTTGTGAATAGTTTGATACTATGTGTAATACACAATTCTGTATCTATAATACGAGTTCTATATCTACCTGTAGTGTTCCTTGCTCCATCCTTCCAGGTGTCTGGAGTTATCACCCTGCCCAGCTTCTTCTCACCTGAGATAGTAAGAGAAGCAATAGAGGCCGAGGGTGAAGAAAGAGAGAAGGAAAGGTTCGAAATAGGAGTAGATGTTGAAAGGAGATGGGGAGAGATGAGAGATAGGAATTCATTGTTAGCTGCAGGACTCACACAAACACTTACCGTTCGGTCTGTGATGCACAATAGGGCATGTTAACTAGGTAACGTTAGACTAAACAACAAAACAAGCCTTCTGCAACACAACAGTTAGCTGAGATAAACACAATTAGACAGCTAGCCAGTTAACGTTAGTTATCTTCTTATAACTTCTAATTATCCAGAACATACTTACAATTGTCGCAAACCATAGTTTCTTCGTTTTGTACAATACTTTTTGCTAACACCACTAATAAACTGGACCTAAATGTGTAGCTAGTCAGTTGTAAACTTCCTGTTTCCGTTTTCAACCTCTGGGACCTCCGAACCTGATTGGTTGGTTTCGCAAGAGTGGTAAACCGTTATTGGTTGACAAATATGTCAGTCAATGTAAGCGTCTGACCTTGCGCGGCTGAATGTTTACGGAAGGGAGTCTGATGAATGACCACCACAATATCGGTGTGAAATCTTGAAAAACAGCTACGCAGGCCTATAGTTGACTTGTCTCATTTAGAATAGTAAACTCCTGTATTATTTCGAAGGATACAGCTAGCTAGGCTACAAAGGCCGTAGCTAGCTAGACAGCAAAAAACGTCAATTTGACTCAACGTCATATCTCAGTACGAGGAAGGGGTTCTCAAGGTAGGCTATTCAGACTATCCACCCGACTGGAGCTGCAGTAGTTGGTTTTGTGCTAAAAAAAATAGCTGATGGGTTATTGCTAGGGGTTTTAGTGGTTCAGACTATTATGATGATGATTAACAATGCATTCAGCCTGGTCTGGCATATTTGTATATTTGAGTAATTTAGCAGACGCTCTTACCCAGAGCGATTTACAGAAGCATAAAGTGCCTTGCTCAAGGGCACATTAACATATTTTTCACCTAGTTGGCTCGGTGATTTAAGCTAGCAACCTTTCGGTTACTGGCCAAAGTGCTTAAGCACTAGACTACCTGAGTGTCTGTATCTGCTAACCATGCCTTTATAGCACAGTCAGGTGGTAGTGCACTCGCCCTGTAACTGGGGTTGCTGGTTCAAACCCTGCTACGGCTTTTCCTCTCAAATACTGCAACAGGATACTATATTTCCAATTTCAGTACAAGTAGTCCTGACCAGACCTCTCTCCAGCACCATGTGGGACGAGGAGATCAGACATATGGCGTCCAGCCACGCCATCATGGCATCGGGGGTATTTATGGCGACAGTGGTGCCGGCGGTGCTAGTGCCGGGTTTCTCTGTGTATGGGACACACCTGCTGTGGCAGTACTCTGTTGCCGGGGTTGTCGCTGTGGTCAACATCTCCCTGTTCTGGCTGCTGGGGGTCAGCCCCCCTACCAAGAAACACACTATCACCTACAAGGTATACACACAGTCACCTAAAGAAACAGAAACACACACACTCACCTACAAGGCATACTCACTATGAAGATATTATCAGTTTTATACGAGAACTGAATGGTATGAGGTGATCATCTCTCTCTTCCCCCCCCCCCCCCCCAACCAGGTGTCTAGGTTGGTGCGTTCCTGTCTCTACTTGCTCCTCTCCTGTCTGTTCTTCCACACTGTAGTGGTCCTGTATGGAGCACCGTTACTGGAGTGAGTTCTGCCAAGACAGTGTGTTTCCACCTGCCAATATTGAGTGTGTCAGATTGTGTTGTAAGTCGTTGTGTTGAAAGTCTTTGGAAGTCTTTGTTTTTGAATCTTTCACTGTGTTTGTGTGTTAGGTCTGCGTTGGAGACGTTCTCTCTGGCGGTGTTGTTGACCAGTCTAACCACTCTGAGGTGTGTGTGTGTCCTCGGGCCCAACGTCCAAGCCTGGATAAGAGTCTTAAGTCGACATGGGTACTACCTCTATCTACGTCTACCTCTGTCTCTCTTGGTCTCTCTTTAAGTCTCGCATTTCTGTATTCTCTTATTCTCTCTCACATTCTAGTCAAACTCTCTCTCCAACTACTTCTTTATCTTCTCTCTCTCTCTCACTCTCGCGCTCACTCTCTCTCTCTGACAGAGACAGTATGTCTGTACTGTATGTCCACTGGGAGACAGTCTCTACCACTATGTCACAAGCTTCACAATGTCGATGCTATGTGTGTGTGTAAAATGTGTATATGTATACTTGTGTGATTTGTTTTAGGGCCATGTCGGTGTGGGACACTTCTCTACAGATGGTGGTCGGCTGCAGTGTTGTGGGAGCCTGGCTGGGAGCCTTCCCTATCCCTTTGGACTGGGACCGACCCTGGCAGGTCAGATCACACACACACACACACAGAAAGGCAATGAGTAGAGCTGACACGACTCCTTACTTTGTATATCAGTAAGCCGTGTTTGTTCTACACAATATATTTATATCACAACGTTGTTTCCTGTAGGTGTGGCCTGTGTCCTGCAGTCTGGGTGGAGTGATTGGTTACCTGACTGGGCTAGTCGTCGCCCCCGCCTGGATACACTGGCACCGGAAACACCTCACCTACAAGAGCAAGTGATGGGCAGGGAGGGAGGGAGTGTGGGTGGCTGTGAGAGAGTATGTTGTATGTATGTATGTATGTATATTGTATTTTTTATTTATTTTAACTAGGCAAGTCAGTTAAGAATACATTCTTATTTACAAAGACGGCCTACCAAAAGGCAAAAAGCCTCCTGCAGGGACGGGGACCCGGGATACATTTAAAAAAAAAAATGTTTAAAAATAAATATAAATACAACACTACATAAAGAGAGACCTAAGACAACAACATAGCAAGGCAGCAACACAACATGGTAGCAACACAACATGGTAGCAGCACAAAACATGGTACAAACATTATTGGGCACAGTCAACAGCACAAGAAGGTAGAGAAGGTAGAGACAACAATACATCACACAAAGCAGCCACAACTGTCAGTAAGAGTGTCCATGACTGAGTCTTTGAATGAAGAGATTGAGATAACTGTCCAGTTTGAGTGTTTGTTGCAGCTCGTTCCAGTCGCTCGCTGCAGCGAACTGAAAAGAGGAGCGACCCAGGGATGTGTGTGCTTTGGGGACTTCTAATAGAATGTGACTGGCAGAACGGGTATTGTATGTGGATGATGAGGGCTGCAGCAGTTATCTCAGATAGGGGGGAGTGAGGCCTAAGAGGGTTTTATAAATTAGCATCAACCAGTGGGTCTTGCGACGGGTATACAGAGATGACCAGTTTACAGAGGAGTATCGAGTGCAGTGATGTGTCCTATAAGGAGCATTGGTGGCAAATCTGATGGCCGAATGATAAAGAACGTCTAGCCGCTCGAGAGCACCCTTACCTGTTGATCTATAAATTATGTCTCCGTAATCTAGCATGGGTAGGATGGTCATCTGAATCAGGGTTAGTTTGGCAGCTGGGGTGAAAGAGGAGCGATTACGATAGAGGAAACCAAGTCTATATTTAACTTTAGCCTGCAGCTTTGATATGTACTGAGAGATGGACAGTGCACTGTCTGTCCATACAGACATACGTATGTGTATTGTATGTATGTGTATTGAATGTATGTGCATTGCATATTGGGGTGAAAGAGGAGTGATGTGTGTGTGTGTGTATTGTGTATGGAAGTGTATTGTATATATGTGCATGCTTGTTATGTCACTCCTCCAGGCTGCTGTTAAATTATCCAAGTAGTAATCCTGCTGTATTCCTTTGGTATCTGAATATGTATTGGGCTGTTGGTGGACAGGCCCTCTCCTGTAAAATATGATGTTGCCATGTAAAAATATTCCAGATTTCCTCTTTTTTTGACAAATAAAGTCTTAGTTTCTTTTTATTCCTTTGATTGTTTTTCCCTATAGGCTTCTAATAGGGTTTTTACAGACAGAAACCACAGAGCTGTACCGCCACAGCTGTGCATTTCACACACACACACACACACACACTGACACTATACCTTGAATTCCAAGGAACTGGCTGTAGATCTCTGAGATAGAAATTGTTTTATAACCATCCCCAGATATATGCCTCATCACAATTTTCAAAGAGCACAGTGTTCTCCATCATTGGGAAATGGAATGGCCCAGCCAAAGCTCAGACTTGAATCGCATTGAAAATCTGTGGAAAGATTGCTGTTCACCACCACTCCCCAGCTAATTTAAGAGGTTGATAAAATCTGCCGATACAGATTGCTGTCAAAGGTGCTTCTATGATTTGTTTAGCACAGCAACGTCGAATGAATGTAATTATTACAATTAACGACTTGGTCAAAACATGAGAAATTAACTTAACGACCAGCCCGCTTGGGTAGCAACTTAAGAACGCAAAAAATCAATTTACTAATTTAAAATGTTCGGAAAACAGGACCTCCGATTTGACACACTGAACTCTATCTGAGAAGTAGTTGGTGAACCAGGCGAGGTAGTCATTTAAAAAACCAATGCTATTGAGTCCAGTGTTGCCAACTCCTCAGTAATGAAAGTAGCTATTGGCTGTCCTAGAAGTCGCTAAATGACGTCATCGCATAATTGGCCATGTGCATGTAATTGTGATGGATGCTGTAGGAGAGAGAAACAATGTTGTGGGAGAGACAAAACGTGAGTAAAAAACACCCTAAATATGTTTAGAACTACAAATTAACTTTCTTCTGACAATTTTTTTTATGGCACAATTCCAACCCTCTTTTATCCGGGCTTGGGATGGCAAAAGTTTAGTTTTATTAATTTGGTTTGGTTTTTAACCTTATGGTCCACTTAGGAGCCTACAACAAGTCACAGTAAAACATGAACATTTTTAACCATATTTTTTTTTTGTATACAATCTACATGAACAATCTAAATGGACCAAAAAGAGACAATAGAAAAAACTGTCATTGGCAATGTGAGAAAATTATGGTAACTAGTCTGGCCCTAGTTCGGGTTAATTGTTTTTTTAATGTAAGCCAGGGCGGGATCAGCCAGCGGTGGCTTCCCGCATGCGCGATTCATTTGCAGTCTGGACGCGGAGGGGTGAACATCTGCTCTGACTGCAGCTGGGAGGGATTTCTGCACGAGGACTGGGCCGCCTGTGAGTGCTTTGGGACAGGGTGGGGCCCACGGCAGCACTCGCTGCTCGTTGAGAAGAGTAAGAACGATACATGCTTTCATGTCAGAGTCTCCAATAACACCAGAAAAAGTTGCTAGATTTGTTGCTAGTTGCTTTTTTGAAAATGTGTTGCTAGAGGGGTCTATACTCGCTAAATATAGCAACAAAGTCACTAAGTTGGCAACACTGATTGAGTCTGCAGATAAGAATGTGGTGATTGACAGAGGCGAAAGCCTTGGCCAGGTCGATGAAGACGGCTGCACAGTACTGTCTTTTATCGATGGCGGTTATGATATTGTTTAGGACCTTGAGCGTGGCTGAGGTGCACCCATGACCAGCTCGGAAACCAGATTGCATAGCGGAGAAGGTACGGTGGGATTCGGAATGGTCGGTGATCTGTTTGTTAACTTGGCTTTCGAAGACTTTAGAGAGGCAGGGCAGGATGGATATACAGTGGGGCAAAAAAGTATTTAGTCAGCCACCAATTGTGCAAGTTCTCCCACTTAAAAAGATGAGAGAGGCCTGTAATTTTCATCATAGGTACACTTCAACTATGGCAGACAAAATGAGAAACAAAATCCAGAAAATCACATTGTAGGATTTTTAATGAATTTATTTGCAAATTATGGTGGAAAATAAGTGTATGTCCAGGGCATAGCTGTGGGCTGAGGGGGGTCTATAACAAGCAGCAACAGTGAGAGACTTATTTATGGAAAGGTGGATTTATAAAAGTAGAAGCTCGAATTGTTTGGGCACAGACCTGGATAGTATGACAGAACTCTGCAGCCTATCTCTGCAGTAGATTGCAACTCCGCCCCCTCTGGCAGTTCTATCTTGATGGAAAATGTTGTAGTTGGGGATGGAAATTTCAGAATTTTTGGTGGTCCTAAGCCAGGATTCAGACATGGCTAGGATATCAGGGTTGGCGGCGTGTGCTAAAGCAGTGAATAAAACAAACTTAGGGAGGAGGCTTCTGATGTTAACATGCATGAAACCAAGGCTTTTACGGTTACAGAAGTCAACAAAAGCACCGCCAGCATTCAAAAGTGACCAAAACATCAGCCAGGAAGCATAGGAACTGAGAAGTGGTCTGTGGTCACCACCTGCAGAACCACTCCTTTATTGGGGGTGTCTTGCTAATTGCCTATAATTTCCACCTGTTGTCTATTCCATTTGCACAACAGCATGTGAAATTTATTGTCAATCAGTGTTACTTCCTAAGTGGACAGTTTGATTTCACAGAAGTGTGATTGACTTGGAGTTACATTGTGTTGTTTAAGTGTTCCCTTTATTTTTTTGAGCAGTATATAACATTCTATTGGTTGCAAGAATTTTGTATAGTAACTTAAATTGGAAATTTCGAAGTTTTGAATCCGGCGTTGTTTTGCGTATCAATTCATAAACCATGTGCCATGGAATGGGTACATCGAAAATCTCTTCCCAACTATTTTGCAATTTACAGTGCCTTGCGAAAGTATTCGGCCCCCTTGAACTTTGCGACCTTTTGCCACATTTAAGGCTTCAAACATAAAGATATAAAACTGTATTTTTTTGTGAAGAATCAACAACAAGTGGGACACAATCATGAAGTGGAACGACATTTATTGGATATTTCAAACTTTTTTAACAAATCAAAAACGGAAAAATTGGGCGTGCAAAATTATTCAGCCCCTTTACTTTCAGTGCAGCAAACTCTCTCCAGAAGTTCAGTGAGGATCTCTGAATGATCCAATGTTGACCTAAATGACTAATGATGATAAATACAATCCACCTGTGTGTAATCAAGTCTCCGTATAAATGCACCTGCACTGTGATAGTCTCAGAGGTCCGTTAAAAGCGCAGAGAGCATCATGAAGAACAAGGAACACACCAGGCAGGTCCGAGATACTGTTGTGAAGAAGTTTAAAGCCGGATTTGGATACAAAAAGATTTCCCAAGCTTTAAACATCCCAAGGAGCACTGTGCAAGCGATAATATTGAAATGGAAGGAGTATCAGACCACTGCAAATCTACCAAGACCTGGCCGTCCCTCTAAACTTTCAGCTCATACAAGGAGAAGACTGATCAGAGATGCAGCCAAGAGGCCCATGATCACTCTGGATGAACTGCAGAGATCTACAGCTGAGGTGGGAGACTCTGGCCATAGGACAACAATCAGTCGTATATTGCACAAATCTGGCCTTTATGGAAGAGTGGCAAGAAGAAAGCCATTTCTTAAAGATATCCATAAAAAGTGTTGTTTAAAGTTTGCCACAAGCCACCTGGGAGACACACCAAACATGTGGAAGAAGGTGCTCTGGTCAGATGAAACCAAAATTGAACTTTTTGGCAACAATGCAAAATGTAATGTTTGGCGTAAAAGCAACACAGCTCATCACCCTGAACACACCATCCCCACTGTCAAACATGGTGGTGGCAGCATCATGGTTTGGGCCTGCTTTTCTTCAGCAGGGACAGGGAAGATGGTTAAAATTGATGGGAAGATGGATGGAGCAAAATACAGGACCATTCTGGAAGAAAACCTGATGGAGTCTGCAAAAGACCTGAGACTGGGACGGAGATTTGTCTTCCAACAAGACAATGATCCAAAACATAAAGCAAAATCTACAATGGAATGGTTCAAAAATAAACATATCCAGGTGTTAGAATGGCCAAGTCAAAGTCCAGACCTGAATCCAATCGAGAATCTGTGGAAAGAACTGAAAACTGCTGTTCACAAATGCTCTCCATCCAACCTCACTGAGCTCGAGCTGTTTTGCAAGGAGGAATGGGAAAAAATGTCAGTCTCTCGATGTGCAAAACTGATAGAGACATACCCCAAGCGACTTACAGCTGTAATCGCAGCAAAAGGTGGCGCTACAAAGTATTAACTTAAGGGGGCTGAATAATTTTGCACGCCCAATTTTTCAGTTTTTGATTTGTTAAAATAGTTTTAAATATCCAATAAATGCCATTCCACTTCATGATTGTGTCCCACTTGTTGTTGATTCTTCACAAAAAAATAAAGTTTTATATCTTTATGTTTGAAGCCTGAAATGTGGCAAAAGGTCGCAAAGTTCAAGGGGGCCGAATACTTTCGCAAGGCACTGTATATGGCACAGCTGTCTGTTTTCTGGTCCTTAAATGAAATTGGTATATGTTTTTATTTATCACACTTTTCTTTAACCATTTATGTTCTTTAATACAGGGCCGACATACAACTTCCTTACTTTTCTCCCCTTCTACTTGCCTCTTCCATTTATGTGGTAATGCTGCAATTAATTTGTTGTAATTTTGGGAAGAGCAGACATGTCCATATGTCTGTGTTAGCTGTATGTGTGACAACTCCACCAGTCCTATTTATGATATCATTCACTAAAATTATATATATTTTTTTTATTATTCGAAAAATGTTTTTTTAAATCAATTAGTAGTATATTTGAGTTTAACCACAGTATTTGTTGTATTATTTGTTCTGTCTTTTCAGGTGGATTAAACTGAAAGTGCAACCAACTTTCTAAGGCTGGTAAAAAATAATGATATTTTGGAGAAAGTGAGCAGGTGGAATCTGAATAAAGGGAAAAAGGCCCTTCTTGAACATAGGATGAGACATTCTTACCAATTTACTAGAGAACCAGTTTGGATTTAAGTATAACTTTTGTATGACTGATGCCTTTAGTGAGAGGTCTAATGCTTTAATATTTAATAATTTCTGCCCTCCGAATTCATATTCGTTATGTAAATAGGCCCTTTTAATTTTGTCTGGCTTGCCATTCCAAATAAAATTGAATATTTTTGGTTCATATAATTTAAAAAGCAGGTCACTCGATGTAGACAAAACATTGAGCAAATAGATAAACTGTGATATGACTAAAGCGTTAATCAGGGTTATTTTTCCACAAATAGACCGGTATTTTCCTTTCTATGGTAGCAAGATCTTATCTATTTTTGCTAACTTTCTATAAAAATTATTGGAGTGAGATCATTTCTTTCTTTTGGGATTTGTATACCGATTATGTCCACATCTCCGTCATACCATTTAATTGGTAAACTACATGGTAATGTAAAATTAGCATTTTTTTTGTGATCCAATACGTAGTATCACTTATCATAATTTGGTTTTAATCCAGAGAGGATAGCAAAAGTATTTAGTTCCTCTGAGGCCGTGGAGAGATTCTGTGTTTTTTAAAGAAAGCATGAATCATTAGCGTACAATGGTACCTTAGTTTTTAAGACACGGATTTCTAATCCCTTAATATTACTGTTTGATCTGATCTTACCAGCTAACATTTCCATGGCAATAATAAATAGATATGCCGATAGTGGACAACCTTGTTTTACTCCTCTTGACAGTTTAAAACTTTCTGAGATGTAGCCATTATTTACTATTTTACACCTAGGGTTACTATGCACAACTTTAACCCATTTTATAAGAGATTCCCCAAAATGTAAATATTCTAGGCATTTATATATAAACTCCAGTCATACTTTATCAAAAGCCTTTTCAAAATCAGCTATGAAAACCAGGCCTGGTGTCCCCAATATTTCATGGTATTCTATTGTTTCCAGTACTTGTCTTATATTATCTCCAATGTAAAAAACTGATTAGTCTGATTAGGATGAATAATATCTGACAATACTTTTTTAATTCTATGCGTCAAGCATTTTGCTAGGATTTTTGCATCACAACACTGAAGCACGTTGTGTTAGCTAATCCAAGTTTATCATTTTAAAAGGCTAATTGATCATTAGAAAACCCTTTTGCAATTATGTTAGCACAGCTGAAAACTGTTGTTCTGGTTAAAGAAGCAATAAAACTGGCCTTCTTTAGACTAGTTGAGGATCTGAAGCATCAGCATTTATGGATTCGATTACAGGCTCAAAATGGCTAGAAACAAAGACATTTCTTCTGAAACTCATCAGTCTATTCTTGTTCTGAAAAATGAAGGCTATTCCATGTGGGAAATTGCCAAGAAACTGAAGATCTTGTACAACACTGTGTACTACTCCCTTCACAAAACAGAGCAAACTGGCTATAACCAGAATAAAGAGGAGTGGGGGGCCCCGGTGCACAACTGAGCAAGAGGAAAAGTACATTGGAGTGTATAGTTTGAGAAACAGACACCTCACAATTCCTCCACTGGCAGCTTCATTAAATAGTGCCTGCAAAACACCAGTCTCAATGTGTAGAGGCGTCTCTGGAATGCTGGCCCTAACGAATACAGTCATGTGTCGTAACTCTGCAATTCATTCGAAAGACACTCTGGGAAATATGCAAATAAGGCTTTACACTAAGCAGTGTGTTAATTTAACACTGACAAGTGTGGACCCATACAGACACTGGACTAGTGTTAAATTTAACACTCAGTGTGGATTTAACACTCAGAATTTGCTGTGTGGCTCCCTGATGAGAAAAAAAATAACATTCATTACTGTAATAACATTCATTACTGTAGTTTTAGTCCTCACGTGATTACGTGAGTGAGACAGAGAGATTATTCATAAGGAGGGATTGAATAGTAATAGAGAGATATATGGGTGGTGCTAATTGTTGCAGCAGCTCTTACCTCCCCAAGTATCTACGCCTGCTTCAGACTGGGTGGGGACAGCAGTAGTTGACAGACAGTTTAAACAGCTCAGTCTGACTACCACAGAGGAAGATACCTGGTCCTGCTCTTCTACCGTCTGGACCTGTAAGTCTTACCACTGGCCTGCTGGTTTCAGCTCATCTCCTCGAGACGAAGTGAAGCCAGAGTCCCAGATAACGTTCATGAAAGTTGAGGTGTAATGGTGCTTCGATAATTCCGTCTCTATACCCTTTTTCAATAGTTTTTATTGAATCATGTCAACGGCAGTACAATTAATAAGAAGCAGTAGTTTTTGTTGTTGTTATGTCTCCGTTTATGAATCGTTTGGTTCCATTTTGTATGATAAAGCATTTGCCTTTTTTTTTTCATAATGTTACTAAGTCGTTTTTTTTGTGTGATAACAGAATTAACTGCAGATGTGATTATCTTGTATTTAAAGCACACAAACGGACAGGCAGAGCAGGGATTTTGTATTATGTTTATTGAGGTGGATATGTGCATGTCCTACAGACTATTCTACTATAAATGCTAACGATATTCATAGAATAAAAACAAACGGAACATTCCACAAGGTCTAATGATATTGCTTTGGAAATCATCTAGACAGTTACAAAGTGAGAAAAGACGTTCGGTAAGATTGCTTTAAAAGTTACTCCAAAAGCTCATGTGGTATCCCTAAAGAGTGAGGTAACAAAATGTAAATTAAAAAATGAGTATCGGGAGCCTGGGTTGTAATCATCAGCGCACTGCGCACACCGTAGCAAACTAGCGAAACATTTGCAACGGAAACTGTTAACTCCAAACGCTTTACAACATGACACAATTCCATTGAAACACATTTCACTAGTCTACACTAATGAATATGTCCCTGGAGTAGCAAGTTTGTTTACAGCTCATGAGGGTATTGGTAACCGACAAAAAAACAAATGCAGTGGTAGAGTAACCTTAATACACTTGGGCCCTGGTCAAAAGTAATACATTTTTATAGAGAATAGGGTGCCATTTTGGACACATCCATGGCTTCATTCTAATTGGTATGATAGTGTGGATATTGGAGTAGAGCCTATATGTGCATAGATGAAGGAATGAGAGGTAGAATGCCAACTCTGGTTCCTTGGCAGTGTCACATTGCAATGGGGTTGAAAGATGACTAACGACAATGTAATGATGAGAACAAAGAACTAGGCCAGGAAATTTTTCTGGTCAGGTCACATGGTCTGGAAATGCTCGTCGCCCGTTAGCGTAAATGTCATTGCTGTTCATCATGTTAAGTTTGTACACCGCAAATTAAAATGTTCCTTGAATATGTATACATACTACATATTTTAACATAATTAATATTCATATATTAATATAATTCATATTAACATGGCTGATTATATACAGTAATAAAGTGGTAACTATTCCAACTTTGTGATTTACATAGGCTCTTGTGGAACTCATACGCCTCTGTTAGCCTTGTTGACGCTACAAAACTGTCCGTGTTCAACCTAACGTGATGACAATACAAGAGAACAGATGCACAGGAATGACATTTACTCGGGTCAAAAGTAGTGCACTATGTAAGGAATAGGGGGCTATTTGGGCCTAATAGAATAGCACCCGCCTCCCAATTGTTTTTAATCATAAGCTGCCAAAACAGTTAATTAACTCTCCATACCCGGTTGAAATGACAGTAGTTTCATATAAAGTACTAAAATGGTCCATCATGCATATAATGACAAACTAAACTTTGGAACATAAAGGCATTTGTGATTGTATTTACATGTATATACTTGTTTATAGAGAGCTTTGCTTTGTCTATCCAGAGTGATGATGAGTTTTCCTGGTACCATCTGATTGGATCATGACTGGGTGTGATGTAGGTTCTCTGGTTGGATAATGATCGTGTTTGTTTTTTTGCGAGATGGTTGGCAGTTGGAGTGTTTCATAGATACCATCTTTACTGTTGAGTTTAAAAAAAGACAAGTTAGAAAAATCTAAGGCTACACGTTTAAAACAATAAATGTAACATAACCAACCTTTTCTACTGCCTTCCCAACCCTCGCCCCTAGACTCTGGCTACATTCCAATTTTCTACCCTTCTCCCGAAGTGTGCACTCGTACAATCCCCCTAGTATATTTAAAATAAATGGACAGGGAATATGGTGGTAACTACCTTCAGCCATTCTTGCACCAATCCCATGATTCCATTGTCCGTTTCAGCCATTTTGACAGGCTCTGTATCACAGCTAATGGACACTTCCTGTCCCTATACAGGAAATAGGGGCATATTCCAATTGCCTACTTTCCTTATCTCCTTTCCTTCACTAATACCCCATTTACACAGAGACAAAACCCCTTATTTTTACATTTTGTTACCTTTGTTTGTTTATGTGAAAGGGGTAGGGGGTAAAAAAAAAACACAGTGAATAAAAACACAGCTCGGGACCTAGTTATGTCAGCTGTTTTTTGTTGTTGTTGTGAGAATGGATCACTGCATTTTCGTTGGTAAATTCATTAGCACTTCTCTTGTTTAACACCTCCCTAAATTGAATCGCAAACAGCCCCCATGGTTTATACCTCCCATTAATATCAGTGGTCACACAGGGAAAGCAACGAGGAAAGGAGACGAGGAAAGAAAGCAATTGAGACGTATTGGGACGAGCCCCCATTACGTTGAAAAGGCCGCTCCTGATTGGGCCATTGGGTGGTGTTCTACAGGAAGTTGGTGGTGTTGGTGGTGGTGTTCTTTCCTGTGTCGATGTTAAACTGGTAGGCTCCGTCCGAGGAGTGGAGGACGTCAGAGGCAGGCACGGGGGCGGAGGGCGATGACGCCTAAGGAGTGAAGGTTGAGAGTTGAAAACCATGTTTCGATAAAGTACAGTGCCTTGCGAAAGTATTCGGCCCCCTTGAACTTTGCGACCTTTTGCCACATTTCAGGCTTCAAACATAAAGATATAAAACTGTATTTTTTTGTGAAGAATCAACAACAAGTGGGACACAATCATGAAGTGGAACGACATTTATTGGATATTTCAAACTTTTTTAACAAATCAAAAACTGAAAAATTGGGCGTGCAAAATTATTCAGCCCCCTTAAGTTAATACTTTGTAGCGCCACCTTTTGCTGCGATTACAGCTGTAAGTCGCTTGGGGTATGTCTCTATCAGTTTTGCACATCGAGAGACTGACATTTTTTCCCATTCCTCCTTGCAAAACAGCTCGAGCTCAGTGATGTTGGATGGAGAGCATTTGTGAACAGCAGTTTTCAGTTCTTCCCACAGATTCTCGATTGGATTCAGGTCTGGACTTTGACTTGGCCATTCTAACACCTGGATATGTTTATTTTTGAACCATTCCATTGTAGATTTTGCTTTATGTTTTGGATCATTGTCTTGTTGGAAGACAAATCTCCGTCCCAGTCTCAGGTCTTTTGCAGACTCCATCAGGTTTTCTTCCAGAATGGTCCTGTATTTGGCTCCATCCATCTTCCCATCAATTTTAACCATCTTCCCTGTCCCTGCTGAAGAAAAGCAGGCCCAAACCATGATGCTGCCACCACCATGTTTGACAGTGGGGATGGTGTGTTCAGCTGTGTTGCTTTTACGCCGAACATAACGTTTTGCATTGTTGCCAAAAAGTTCAATTTTGGTTTCATCTGACCAGAGCACCTTCTTCCACATGTTTGGTGTGTCTCCCAGGTGGCTTGTGGCAAACTTTAAACGACACTTTTTATGGATATCTTTAAGAAATGGCTTTCTTCTTGCCACTCCTCCATAAAGGCCAGATTTGTGCAATATACGACTGATTGTTGTCCTATGGACAGAGTCTCCCACCTCAGCTGTAGATCTCTGCAGTTCATCCAGAGTGATCATGGGCCTCTTGGCTGCATCTCTGATCAGTCTTCTCCTTGTATGAGCTGAAAGTTTAGAGGGACGGCCAGGTCTTGGTAGATTTGCAGTGGTCTGATACTCCTTCCATTTCAATATTATCGCTTGCACAGTGCTCCTTGGGATGTTTAAAGCTTGGGAAATCTTTTTGTATCCAAATCCGGCTTTAAACTTCTTCACAACAGTATCTCGGACCTGCCTGGTGTGTTCCTTGTTCTTCATGATGCTCTCTGCGCTTTTAACGGACCTCTGAGACTATCACAGTGCAGGTGCATTTATACGGAGACTTGATTACACACGGGTGGATTGTATTTATCATCATTAGTCATTTAGGTCAATATTGGATCATTCAGAGATCCTCACTGAACTTCTGGAGAGAGTTTGCTGCACTGAAAGTAAAGGGGCTGAATAATTTTGCACACCCAATTTTTCCGTTTTTGATTTGTTAAAAAAGTTTGAAATATCCAATAAATGTCGTTCCACTTCATGATTGTGTCCCACTTGTTGTTGATTCTTCACAAAAAAATACAGTTTTATATCTTTATGTTTGAAGCCTGAAATGTGGCAAAAGGTCGCAAAGTTCAAGGGGGCCGAATACTTTCGCAAGGCACTGTAAGCAAGTGTGTATTTGTGGGACGGAGATGGAGAGAGAGAGCAAGAAAAAGACAGAGAGAGAGAGAGAGAGAGGACTGACCTGGGGGGGTTGTGGGGGGTGGGCGAGGAGGGGATCAGCAGGAGACATGTTCTCCATCTTTATCTCCTCCTTCACTGGTTCACCTGGAGGCATGGCACTGTACATCACTGGAGCATACCCCTGAAACACACACACAATTAGTCACACAAATACAGGTCATGTACACACACACACACACACACACACACACACACAAACTACACACTGAGATGAGAAGGATCCAAACCGGAGCAGCGTATGACAGATACAGATGTCAGTTCTTAACTTGATCACTCTTTTGTCGCTAAGAATTTTCCTGCTGCATCAAAAAATTTGAATAAGCCTCGACAGTCCCTGAAAAAAAGAGCAGTAATCTTTCCTTCCATGAGGGGACAGTCCAGTCATTGGGATCAGAGTTTGCTATCAAAATCATTTTCTCTCTCTCGCTCAAACGCTAGACCTAGGCCCTGTTACTACAACATTCAAATGTACAAAATGTATCTGAAATGAAGCCATACACATCAACATCTGTCGTTTTATATATAGCCTAATAACACAAGATAGATATTGGTCTCTACTTGGCGACGACGTACAAGTGTCAAGTTGATCAGGTCAACATTTTGAATTGTGCCCTGGGGTGGTCTAACGGTTAGGTCTGCTTTCTTCAGTGTGTACATAAATGTCTATGGCGTCGGCTTGGGTTTGATTCCCGGCCCACACTCTGATGACACAAAGAACTCAATCCCCCCGATTGACATGACTTATTTACACATTTCAAGGACAGTCGATCGTGATAAGAAATGACCATACCAGACACTTTTGGATAACCTACATAGGAAACAAATAAAATAATAGCAGTCGGCTACACCAACATTAGTTTTCCGTTCATTCAAAAAGTGTGGGGTAAAATGCCACAGTAGATTTGCCGTGGTAAACTATTAAATACTTTATTTTTATCGTACGGAATGCTCGTTAAATAGATACATCGCCCTTAGTCTGTTAAAAAATAACTCAATTGTTCCGATTACAATACCAACCAGAGGGCAAACATATCTCAAAAGACTTTGATTGCAAGCAGGACTAAGGACCACCGATCCTTTAGGGAACAGTAATGAGGTGACTACTAATGGTTGCAATTGCGATCAGCTGTGCGGGGGAATTTAGCGCATATTGATGGTATAACAAGACATCCGCTGGCGATAATCTAGTGCCATTGACGGTTGCAATAGGATTATATTCCAATAGGCTACATTCTGTAGACTACCCATTAGCCTATCCATTATCACATAATGAAAGGAGTGAGAACTGATAACAGGCTTCTGTGTTTCCCTGGCTGAGTTGATCAGCTGATTTGGGCCATCAGTTGATTGACAGATGTAAGACTACCTACCGTATGTTCGCCCTCCCATCCACGTTTTATAGTTAAGCTATGTAGAATTTGTCAGTATAGTTCTGGTCTTTGGTGTGGTTTGAAAGCCTGTATTGTGTGGCTTTAATATTTAACTTCGTAAAGCTGTCAAGATGTTTAGGCATTTGAGCCTATCCAAAGATGATTTTTGTTGAGCTGAGACACTTTTGTATAATATGTAAATGATTAGACTATTTGCTTTACTTATTGAAATAAATGCAATTCACAATGTAGGATCAGCCTGGTCACTATCTCACCCAGCACTGGGCACAAACTCATTAGGTTCAGAGTTGGAGCATGCTGCTTAGACCACTGCACTACGACAGTTCACTATACTTTCACAGGCACGAAGAATACTATAAATACTGATGAAACATAGGCGCGTAGTTTTCCATTTTTTGTTGTTGTTTTAAGCCTTTCCTCAACCATAGCCCTAACCGTAACCACTCAGAAAGAATGCCTAAACTGTGAACCTTTGAATTATTTCTGCTTGAATTATTTCTGCTTTAACGCGGAGTTAATGTGTTAATGTGTGTAATAGACATTCATCCATTTTTTTACCTTTATTTAACTAGGCAAGTCAGTTAAGAACAAATTCTTATTTTCAATGACGGCCTAGGAACAGTGGGTTAACTGCCTGTTCAGGGGCAGAACGACAGATTTGTACCTTGTCAGCTCAGGGGTTTGAACTTGCAACCTTCCGGTTACTAGTCCAATGCAGTGGGCCGGATTAAAACCCATGCCAACTCTGGCATATGTGTGCTATGGTCCACACAGACACTGAGGAAATGTATAATTTATTCTGCCTATTGCTTGCCTTCAACATATAATAAAACAATTAATCTGAAAAAATGATTTTCCCAAACTAAAAATACATCTACCCCCTACAAATATGTCAATTTATTATAATTCACATAAGAATTCACACGAGATGCCCTGTAGCCTGTACGTAGCCTACATAAGGTACAATGTAGGTACGGTGTGCATTGCTCACAAACACCGCTTCCAGCTGCCCCCTGGTGGCGATTCTAAATATTTATTCAGATATTCAAAACCTACTGCTGGATTATTTTCCTCCAGCGACTAATGGAGTCAAATTAAGATTTGACATCTGTTGACACAGAGGACATGGGTGATGGGGAGGACTGGGAAGAGACACTAGACTATGGTTAAGTAGAGTAGATATATACCATCGGAGCCATGGGATACTGATACTGGTTAGGCGGCCCACTCCACTTAGGGGTCAGAAGGAAGGCAGCGTGAGATAGATTGTAGAATAGAGGGAATAGGAGTAGAGGCTGAGTAGAGTTTTCAATAATATAACCAAATATGGTAGAATAGGGTATAGAAAGTAAAGTAGAATAGAACGGAGTAGAGTAGAAAAGATTAGAGTAGAATAGAACAGAGTAGAATAGTAGAATAGAATATAGTAGGGTAGAATAGAACAGGGTAGAAAAGATTAGAATAAAGTAGAACATAACAGAGTAGAGTAGACTAGTAGAATAGAATATAGTAGGGTAGAATAGAACAGGGTAGAGTAGAAAATATTATAGTAAAGTAGAATATAACACAGTAGAGTGGAATAGAATATAGCACGGTAGAGTAGAATATAACAGAGTAGAGTAGAAAAGATTAGAGTAGAGTAGAATAAAACAGAGTGGAATGGTACAATAGAATATACACGGCTCAAAAAAATAAAGGGAACACAAACAACACAATGTAACTCCAAGTCAATCACACTTCTGTGAAATCAAACTGTCCACTTAGGAAGCAACACTGACAATAAATTTCACATGCTGTTGTGCAAATGGAATAGACAACAGGTGGAAATTATAGGCAATTAGCAAGACACCCCCAATAAAGGAGTGGTTCTGCAGGTGATAACCACAGACCACTTCTCAGTTCCTATGCTTCCTGGCTGATGTTTTGGTCACTTTTGATTGCTGGCGGTGCTTTCACTCTAGTGGTAGCATGAGACGGAGTCTACAACCCACACAGGTGGCTCAGGTAGTGCAGCTCATCCAGGATGGCTTGTGGCAATAAGGTTTGCTGTGTCTGTCAGCGTAGTGTCCAGAGCATGGAGGCACTACCAGGAGACAGGCCAGTACATCAGGAGACGTGGAGGAAGGCAAAAACCCAGCAGCAGGACCGCTACCTCCGCCTTTGTGCAAGAAGGTGCAGGAGGAGCACTGCCAGAGCCCTGCAAAATGACCTCCAGCAGGCCACAAATGTGCATGTGTCTGCTCAAACGTTCAGAAACAGACTCCATGAGGGTGGTATGAGTGCCCGACGTCCACAGGCATTTGCCAGAGAACACCAAGATTGGCAAATTCGCCACTGGCGCCCTGTGCTCTTCTCAGATGAAAGCAGGTTCACACTGAGCACATGTGACAGACGTGACAGTCTGGAGACACCGTGGAGAATGTTCTGCTGCCTGCAACATCCTCCAGCATGACCAGTTTGGTGGTGGGTCAGTCATGGTGTGGGGTGGCATTTCTTTGGGGGGCCGCACAGCCCTCCATGTGCTCGCCAGAGGTAGCCTGGCTGCCATTAGGTATCGAGATGAGATCCTCAGACCCCTTGTGAGACCATATGCTGGTGTGGTTGGCCCTGGGTTCCTCCTAATGCAAGACAATGCTAGACCTCATGTGGCTGGAGTGTGTCAGCAGTTCCTGCAAGAGGAAGGCATTGATGCTATGGACTGGCCCGCCCGTTCCCCAGACCTGAATCCAATTGAGCACATCTGGGACATCATTTCTCGCCCCATCCACCAACGTGGCGTTGGTGGATGGACTGTCCAGGAGTTGGCGGATGCTTTAGTCCAGGTCTGGGAGGAGATCCCTCAGGAGACCATCCGCCACCTCATCAGGAGCATGCCCAGGCATTGTAGGGAGGTCAGACAGGCACGTGGAGGCCACACACACTACTGAGCCTCATTTTGACTTGTTTTAAGGACATTACATCAAAGTTGGATCAGCCTGTAGTGTGGTTTTCCACTTAAATTTTGAGTGTGACTCCAAATCCCAATTTTTTTGAGCAGTGTAGTATAGTAGAATAGAACAAAGTAGACTAGAACAGATTAGAATAGAATAGAACAGAGTAGACTAGAACAGATTAGAGTAGAATAGAACAGAGTAGAGGAGAAGAATATAATAGAAGAGTGTATGGTAGAGTAGAGAGACATACCATAGGAGGAGCACCAGGGTTATACTGTGGCTGGTTGGGGGGCGGGCCGTTCCACTGCAGGGGCTGGGCGGGGGGGTACATAGGGTCCTGTGGGTGGTAGCCTGGGTTGAACCCCTGAAACAAAACACAGCAAAACAACACCGTCTCAGAGAGACATATTGCTTGTTGATGAATATTGACCAATTGAGAGTATTAATCAACTGGGACAGACAGAACCTTATTCCTGGAAGGTTAGTGTAGCGTCACAGCCCCTAACTCAGCCCCAATCCTCCTGTACAGAGAGTGGATGTGTCACAAATAGCACCCTATGGGCCCTGGTCAAAAGTAGCACACTATAAAGGGAATGAGGTGCCATGAGGCCAGACATTTTCTCCCCAGCTCCTTTGTTTTCAGACCTTACAGTTGTGCTGCTAAGTGATCAAATGAACAGATGGAGAGAGAGAAGGCGTGAAGGAGAGAGAGGAGAGATGAATGGATTGACTCACTGGTTGGAATGGGGGTCCAGTCCACTGAGGCTGGCCAGGCATCCCAGGGTTGGGGGGAGAGTAGACCTGGGGGTAACCTCCCTGTACATGGAGGAGCACCACAGTTCCTACAGTTAGACAGAGGGACTGAAATATACTTTTATATAATCATATTCAGGGATGGAATTTAACGATTTGGGGTCCAAATCTGTGCCATGCAATGTTTGGCCTATTTACTACTAGCCCAGTCTGAAAAGTACTAGACTCGGGCTAGCTTAATTTCCATCCCTGCTTAGACTATATATCCATGACAGTATATACTCATACACAACCTGAACATACACAGATACTGTACATGGATACCCACAGATAGACATAGGGACTTCTACTCCAATACACGCATGCTACACGCACAGTGCTCATGACATGACTAAGACGGAAATAAGAAAATGATGTACATACGGAAGGCATTATTGCTTGTCGTTCAGATCAGTGACACAAAGCCGATAACCAACCACACACACACACCACAGTGTAGTTAATTGAATAATAATAAATTGCATCACGTACCATGTTAGGATCTGGGCCTGGGCCATGATAAAATACCTGCAACCATCACAACAAAAACACAATTTATGTTATTATCGACCGTTCATTCACAAAACCTTACTGCGATGTCACTGTGATCGTACATCAAGGAGCGAGAGGGGAGACATGAGGAACATAAAGGCAACGTGTGGTCCTCTGTAGCTCAGTTGGTAGACCGTGGTGCTTGCAACGGCAGGGTAGTGGGTCTGATTCACGACACCCCCCCCATACCTTAAAATGCTTTGGATAAAAGTGTCGGTAACACTTTACTTGACACCCAGTGTCATAACACGTTATGACACAGTCATAACAGATTACATAACTTGTCATAATATGGTCATAACACATTACATGACGCATATATTTACACCTGTTCTGACAAGTATTTATTTCAATAATTTCCCCCCCCTGCCAACAAGTTTCCCTTCGTTTGAAAGCTTGTTCCTTAAATCATTTGTCGTTGTTGTACTCGATTTTTTACAGTCGTGTTTTTTTTCAACATATTTTATATAACTAGATAATACACTGTATGACGCTGTCAAAAAAGCATTATGACCATCCTGTGTCACTTTACTTGGACTAAGAAAATACACTTTATGACACTGTCCAAGGAGCATTATGACATCATAATCATGATTAACCAGAGAGGCCTATCACGTACATGCCCTTATGTCAATTAGTATTCAGTCAAAAAGAGAATCTTGTCCTGCTCCTGAAATCTGCTACGGCATTCATCCTAGTCATCATTCATGTGTGCACAAGAACAATGATCATTTAATATGGTCAATTAAAAACAATATATATATATATATATATATATATATATATATATATATATATATATATATATATATATATTCACATAAACATACTGTTGACATGTAGGCTATGGTGTAATGGAATGTTTTGCCTTGTGTGGTAGGTTTTGACACTCTTATGTAGGTGTCATAACCAGCCATAAAATAACGCAGTATATGTCACAACAAGTCTAAATATATGGATCATGACATACAAACAGTGTTCCATACATGACAGTGTTATGACCATATTATAATGTGTGTTATGACCCCTTCTCGTCAGTTGTTATGACATGGTTATGACATGGTTATGACCATAAAGTGTGACCAAAGTGGGTACTACATGGCATGTAGTATTATGTACAGTGCATTTCAGAAAGTATTCACAGCCCGTGACCTTTTTCCACATTTTGTTGTGTTACAGACTGAATTTAAGATGGATTAAATTGAGATTGTGTCACTGGCCTACATGTCAAAATGGTATTATGTTTTCAGCCATTTTTACAAATGAATAAAAAATGTATTCAACCGATTTGTTATGACAAGCCGAAATAAGTTAAAGAGTTCAAATGTGCTTAACAAGTCAAATAATAAATTGCATGGACCCTGTGTGCAATAATTGTGTTCAACATACTTTTTAAATGACTACCTCATCTCTGTACCCCACACCTACAATTATCTGTTAAGGTTCCTCATTCAATCAGTGAATTTCAAACTCATATTCAACCACCAAGACCAGGGAAGTTTTCCAATGCCTCGCAAGGTAAGGCACCTATTGGTAGATGGGTAAAAAAATAGAAAAAAAAGCATACGTTGAATGTACGCTGGGGGCGGCAGCGTAGCCTAGTGGTTAGAGCGTTGGACAAGTAACCGAAAGGTTGCAAGATCGAATCCCCGAGCTGATAAGGTGCAAAATCTGTCGTTCCGCCCCTAAACAAGGCAGTTAACCCACTGTTCCTAGGTCTTCATTGAAAATAAGAATTTGTTCTTAACTGACTTGCCTAGTTAAATAAAGGTTAAAAGAATATATAAGAAAAATGTCCCTTTGAGCATGGTGATATTAATTACACTTTGGATGGAGTATCAATTCACCCATTTTCTTCAACGGAATGGAGCTAAGCACAGGCAAAGTCCTAGAGGAAACACAACAGTCTGCTTTCCACCAGACACCAAAATACTGCGTTATTTTATGGCTGGTTATGACACCTACATAAGAGTGTCAAAACCTACCGCACAAGGCAAAACATTCCATTACACCATAGCCTACATGTCAACAGTATGTTTATGTGAATATATATATATGAATTCACCTTTCAGCAAGACAATAACCTAAAACACAAGGCCAAATATACACTGGAGATGTTTACGAAGACGACATTGAATGTTCCTTAATGGAAGAGTTACAGTTAACTTGAAAATCTATGGCTGTCTAGCAATGATCAACAACCAACTTGACAGAACTTGAAGAATTAAAAAAAAAAATAATATGGTAATATTGTACAATCCAGGTGTGTAAAGATCTTAGACTTACCCAGAAAGACTCAGCTGTAATCACAGCCAAAGGAGATTCTAACATGTATTGACTCAGGGGTGTGAGTACCACAATATGTAAATTAGATATTTTTGTATTTCATTTTCAATAAATGTGGAAAAATTTCTAAGAACATGTTTTCACTTTGCCATTATGGGGTATTGTGTGTAGATGGGTGAGAGAGAAAATATATATTCAATCCATTTGGAATTCAGGCACAACAAACGTCAAGGGGTATGGATACTTTCTAAAGGGGTATATAACAAGGGTTGTGTCCCAAACGACGCCATATTCCCTATAAAGTGAACTACTTTTGACCAGAGCCCATCGGTGCAGTACTTTTGACCAGAGCCCACTAAATAGGGAATAGGGTACCATCAGCCATGGTCAAAAGTAGCGCACTACAGTATATAGGGTAGCCTTTGGCACTATTCCCTACATAGTGTACTACTTTTGACTAGAGCCCTATGGGGTGCTTGGTCAAAAGTAGTGCACTAAATAGGGAATAGGATGCCATTTGGGATTTCGCCAAGCCACCATCAAACTACCCCTTACCGGGCCACCAGGTCCAGGGGACACCCCTCCAGGGATATTGTAGCCGGGAGGAGGGTGCAGAGTCTCGGGGGTCCCCTGGAGGACGGCTGTGGGATGGGGGGCTTTCTTCTTGAAGATCTTCTTCTGGCAACAGCAGCAGATACCTGCGGGGATCCCCAGCAGGAGGAGAAGGGCCATGAGGGGGTTAGCCGCTTCATAGTCATGGTGGTCTGGAGGGGGAGAGAGAGGGGACAGAGGAGGGAGGACGGTGGGAGGAAATTAGAGTAGGAAGGCAGGAGAGGGAAGAGGACAGAGAAAGAGTGCGACAGAATAAGAGAGTCGGTGTGAAAGACAGGGAGAGAAAGGGGAGAAATCAGGAAAGCAAAAATAGAGAAAGAGTTCAGAGAGTCAGTTACTGTAGGTGCCTATGAGGTCTTTCTCAAATAGCCCCAAAAGCAGACAACTAAAATACAGACCGTGATAATTTAGCGCAAAGGACACAAAGAGCATGTTTATTAGAAGACTATGCTTAGTACATGCTTGGGGGAGGCAGGTAACCTAGTGGTTAGAGCGTTGGGCCAGTAACCTAATGGTTGCTAGGTCGAATCCCCGAGCTGACAAGCTAAAAATCTGTTGTTCTGAACAAGGCAGTTAACCCACTGTTCCTAGGCTGTCATTGTAAATAAGAATTTGTTCTTAACTGACTTGCCTAGTTAAATATAAATCAAATAAATACAAGTACAGAAACACAGTTGAGACCAGTAGAAGTGAGTGTCTGTGGAGACCAAATGGCACCCTTTTGCATATTTAGTGCACTCCTTTTGATCAGGGCCCATAGGGCTCTTTAGAGGAAATAGGGTGCCATTTGGGACATATCCAGCGTATATGCAGACCAAGGTTTGGAGAAACTAACAATGCCAATAATTCATTCAGAACTATCCGTAATGATGGTAGCATCCACATTAATGTAGAAGTTTCATCGTTGTATCATTTCAAATCCAAAGTGCTGGAATACAGAGCCAGAACAACAGAAAATGTGTCACTGTCCCAATACTTTTGGAGCTCACTATAAATAGCACAATTTATATTCTAGAATAAAATCCCTTCTATGTCTATGATGAGAACCATATATACACACACCCTACTGTTGCTGCTCCCAGGCAGGGTTGAGGTTAGGTATGTGGGGCTAGGCCATTTGGGAAACAGCCAGCATATATGCAGACCAAGGTTTGGAGCAACTAACAACGCATGGTGACACAGCAAAAAAACACACACACACACACACACACACTCCCCTTACACACGCCCCCCACACACACCCCCACCTGTGAGTTCCATCCTGATGATGGAGACCACCCTGTCTCTCCTGTCCCTCAGCGTGTAGTAACCCACGTCCGTGGTGTTGACGTTCTCGATGGTGATCTTGGTGGAGTAGGTCTTGACCCGGTTCCAGTAGTCCGGGTGGTCCTGGGCAACCACGGCCCCATCATGCACCAGGGTGACATTGGCGTCGGCGCCAGAGAAGGAGAGTTGGGCGTCGGCTAGGTCAATGCCCTCCAATGAGATGTAGAGGTCCTCGCCCGCCACGCACTTCGGGTACTCATGCCTGGCTGGTGGGGCGAGAAAAGGTGTGAGAACGTGTTACGGGTGAGAGAGGTGTTGGAAACAGAGATGGGGCAGGCACATGAAGGGGTGAGAGAAAGCAAGAGGAAAATTAGCATTAGAGAAAGAGAGTGAAAGGAAGAGAGGGGTAGTACATGAGAGACGAGAGAGGGGGGTGGGTGAGAGCGAGTAGGTGGAAAGAGAGAGAAAGCGTGAAGGAGCAAGCAAGAGTGAGAGCGAGAGAAATGGAGAGACAAAAAGGCAAGAAGGATCTGTACACCAACTGACAACAACAAAGGACAATATTTCAATAACATGCAAAACAAAAACTCCCCACCACCCCACCGTGCACCCCCTCCTGCACTCACTGTTCACGGCCACTTTGAGTGAGGAGATCTCCTTGTTCCAGTGGTCTCTCTGGACGTAGGTTCCCTGGTCCTCGTACGTCACCTTCAGAGGGCAAAGATCAAATCTAAGTGCATTTAAAATGGCTTCACAATAAAAACAAGGCAATTAAATTAAAGAGATAGATAGAGGATGGTAATCACATTAGCGGAGGTGGTGTAAATGTATTACTAATGGTCAAAATCAAGTGGACCTTTTTGTTAAGAGGCGGACACCACCCCCCTCCCCCCCCCTCAATTGGACGTCTGGTGGTATGATATGATATACTTTATTGTCTCCTTGGGAAGATTTGACTTGGACAATTGAAGAGTCAGTCAGTCACCTTGTCCAGATACCAGCGCCTGTCAGTCCCTGTCCCAGACACCCGTCCCTTGTTGGTCCGGGCACCATGGTCCCAGTACAGGTAGGTCTTCGCGGGCTCTGCAGCAGGGGTGAACTCCAGCTTTGAAGAGCTCTTCGGGAGGTAGATCTTCAGCTGACGCCCGTGGGACAGACGCTCGTGCAGGTCGTGCATCGCATAGCCATCTGAGAGACAGAGAGAGACGGTGGGGAGATAGGGAGGCAGAGAGAGATGGTGGGGAGATAGGAAGGCAGAGAGAGATGGTGGGGAGATAGGGAGGCAGAGAGAGATGGTGGGGAGATAGGGAGGCAGAGAGAGATGGTAGGGAGATAGGGAGGCAGAGAGAGATGGTGGGGAGATAGGGAGGCAGAGAGAGATGGTGGGGAGATAGGGAGGCAGAGAGAGATGGTAGGGAGATAGGGAGGCAGAGAGAGATGGTAGGGAGATAGGGAGGCAGAGAGAGATGGTGGGGAGATAGGGAGGCAGAGAGAGATGGTGGGGAGATAGGGAGGCAGAGAGAGATGGTAGGGAGATAGGGAGGCAGAGAGAGATGGTGGGGAGATAGGGAGGCAGAGAGAGATGGTGGGGAGATGGAGTGAGAAAGACAGGATTAAAACACTGTAAATTGAAACCCTTTTAATTATGTATTTTCTCTACAGCTGTTTCCAATATGGACCCTGAATAAAAGTAGTGCCTTATACAGACCCTATGAGCCCTATGCTGCTGACTAATGCCGAATGTGAGGTGAAAGTTAACAGGTACAATAATGGTGTAGGTTAGGCCTTATTGTACACAGTAGTTTACCTTTTAACATTGCAGCCTATTCATCTTGAAATGTCAACAGACCTCCTCCTTGGCTATGTACCATACCCCCTCGGGCTTTATTGCTTAAGGAATTTGTTCATCGACGTGTTTTCTGGATGACATTTCATTGGAATGTAAAAGAGCTAATACAGTAAGCTAAAACTTCCACATGCGTCTTTAGGTTCGAAACTTGTACCACATTTTGTACTTCAAAAATAAAACATTTTAAATTATGGAAAATAAATGACTCACCCACACCGAGAGTTCCCAACAGGATCCACAGACTCCACATCATCTGCGTGGGAAATAGAGATTTTTTTGTGAACAAATTACCAGAAATATAATGAATTATAGTGTGAACGGGTCGTTGTGGGGGGTATAACACAGACAGATGATGAATCAATAAAGAACGACCAAATGAAGAAATCAGTGAAAAGAACACGCTCTGGGGTTGTTTGCTGCCTCTGGTACTGGGGACCTTGAACATGTGCAACATACAGCCCTTAGCCGTGGTATATTGGCAATATACTACAAACCTCCCGAGGTGACTTATTGTTATTATAAACCGGTTATAAACTTAATTAAAAGAGTCAATCAGCATTCAGGGCTCGAACTACCCAGTTAATAAAATATTTTATAAACAACTTTATAAACTGGGTTGTTCGAGCCCTGAATGCTTTTGGCTGACAGCCGTGGCACATCAGACCGTAAACCAAGGGTATGACAAAACATGTGTTTTTCTGCTCTAATTATGTTGGCAACCAGTTTATAATAGCAACAAGGCACCTCGGGGGTTTGTGGTATATGGCCAATCAGTATACCACAGCTATGTCATCATGAATTCAGCAGATCATCAGGTGTTTTGGACTCCAATGTTCAACACAGGGTCCGAAAACTGGGTCTCCATTGAACGTTGTGGGTCCAGCAGGACAATGACCCCAAACACATGACAAAAAAGAGCAACCAGGAATGGTACAAGATGAAACACTGGACTGTTCTGGAGAGGCCAGCGTCTAGTTCAGACCTGAATCACATTCAAAACCTATGGCAAGATCTGAAAACAGCAGTAGGTGGAGGGCAGCCCTCAAACATGGAAGAATTCAAGCAGTTTGCTGCTTAAGAGTGGGCCAAATTACCAGTAGAAAGGTGAAGCAAGCTCATCAATAGCAACAATAAGCATTTGACTGCCGTTATATTGGCCAAAGTGCTCCGGGTGGCAATCATTTTGTCCATGTCATTTGTCTTTATTTTCTCAAATAAAACGTAAGTTTACAAAATAGTGCAGTGCACTACTTTTGACCAGGGCCCATAGGTCCAGGAGTTCGGCTACCTGGTTAACGTTGGCCAGTCAAACAACTACCTCCCCTCCACTGTCTCAGACCAAACTTTACAACCGTTCATGTTATTGTAAGGTGGTCCAACCACCTTGCGCGCACGCAATCCGCATCCTTTTGAATTTGGAGCGCATCCGTCAAGTCAAGGGCGGTGTGGGGTCGTGCGCGTTTCATAAATGTGTGGGCCACAACAATCGTTTAATAATTGTCACACAAGGCCCGCCATTCAATTGTACATGCAATTGAGATTTGTTATTTAACTAGGCAAGTCAGTTCAGAACAAATTCTGATTTACAATGACGGCCGAGGAACAGTGGGTTGACTGCCTTGTTAACTGCCATAAAGACAGATTTTTACCTTGTCAGCTCGGGATTTCGATCCAGCAACCTTTCGGTTACTGGCCCAACGCTTTAACCACTAGGCTACCTGCCGCACCGATTAGAGATAATGATTAGAGATAATGAAACAAACATAATTTCCATGATTACATAAAATTCTACAATAGGCCTACAGGGCCACAACAGCCCATGCAATTTATAACGTTATATATATATTATTTTTTTTACAATTATTACTTCTGTATTCATTTGTATTATTATTGTAAAGCCATACATACAGCTATTATTTGGCATCTCTCGCGCCTGATAAGCCTATATGAAACATTGGGCTTCAACCTGTTGAGGATCCACAGAATATCAGGCTACATTGAGGAGCCTAACGGCTATCTCTCCAGAGAGCTAGCGGTTCACGTGGGGCAGTAAAATCTACGGAGGGTGCCGCGCCTTTCATTTGGGAAGGGGAGAACGACGACAATAACTCTCGGAAAAAAAACAATAACAAAAAAAATAACAAGGATGAACCATATCGAGATGATTTATATAAAATAAGAACATCTACTATATGATGATCTTTTCAGTAATGAAAAGCTAAACATGATGTTATGCGTAGATAGAATACGATTAAATCGCTGTGTGACTCGGTGCAACGGGTAGAAAGCAATCCCAACACAAAATAATATGCACACGCATACGGTATATAACCGCACACACCTACAACCACCTCTCTCCTCTCCTTGCTAGACAGAGGCTCGCACGCAAGCGCCCAGACCACAAATCACCATGCGACAAAAATAACAAACATCACTAACCGAGGCAATGCAACAACAAAACATGATCAACGGAGGAGAGTTTATTGTTCGCCTGTGTTGCAAAAAAATAAATAGACAAAATAAAACTAAAAGCCGCTACTGCTGCATGGAGAAAGCAGACAGCTGCAATGAAAAATCGAATTATGAGCCATGAACATGGCCATCGCACAAACATTCTTATTGTGCATGCAGACGATATGTAGTAGGCCTATAGGCTACATACCTTGATAGGAAAGAATGTAGTTGATTATTTCCCTGTTTTTCTCCTCGTAACAATGTATCTATGACGGGAGTGTCACGCGGTGACTCGATAGGCAGCGGATAGTAAGTAGTAGGCCAAGTGTACGATTGATGCCGGAGCTCTGATGCTCCGAAGCGGTTTTCAAAGCACTTCTCATCCGACCAACGAAACTATAAACCCTAGATGACAATCCACTGTTTTGAAGCGACTGCGCTGCCAGTAGGTTATATAGTGGGGTAGGAACTCGTCTAGGCAGTATTATATATTACTGTTTTTTTAAACCACACAGCTGCACATTGGTGTTAAATTAATTTGTTTTATGTGCTATAATGTTAAGCTATTCGTCTTTATCATGCAATAGATCCACAGAAGCTAGGTGGTAGTTTAACTAAATTCAAATCTCCATAGTCTTTTCATTAGCTAATTACTTTTTTTTGCCATGTAGCATTGTAGCTAACTACTTGAACTACCCACACAATTGCTAACCCCCAAAGAATAAAAAACTACAATCATAATTTTCGCAAAAAAACGATCCCCTATTTTTCTCTCTCTCCCTGACAACTGGGCTAAGCCAATTGCACTCACTCTATGGCTGTCACTGATACCTCACTACACTGTTAACATCTGACTCCAGAGTGATGTGTTCGGTTACACTTTATTGTAGGGTACACATATTAGCCACTAATTTGTAATTTATGTCATGACTCCACTTTCATTAATCTGATGACAGTTAGTTAATTAGATAAATAACAATGTTTAATTGTTACCCGGTTAAATTAATCATGTAACAATTAACCAGGGTTGGGTAGGTTCATTTCTAAATGTAATCCATTACAGTTACTAGTTACCTGTCCAAAATTGTAGTCAGTAAAGTAACTTTTGGATTATCCAAACTCAGTAGCGTAACATTCAGTTACTTTTAGAAAAAAATGTATGTCACCAATTGAACGACATCTATTGCAGGATCAATCAATGTTAAAGTTTATATAGCTGGCCATATATGGATGTTAAATTTTACTTTATGGGTTGGTTATGTAGGCTTCTTCCAACCCATCACTTTCTACTACATATAATAATACGATTAAATTCTTTCTTTACATTAAAAACCAAAGTCTATCAGAATTCTAATACATTTTATACCCCTTGATGTTCAAGAATAGGACGTGGAAATATGGAAGTATAGATTAGCCAAATTGTTTTACCTGAACATAACCTCAAAACTAAGGACTTAATGTATTGTTTGTCATCTCCCTATCAGGCCACTCACTGCATGCTGTGACAAGGGCCTCGATGGTGATACACATCTGCTTCAAGCTGCCTGCCTGAATACTGGGGCCTTCAGTAGTACCTTCCCTTTGATTACAGCAAGAGTTTCCTTATCTCTGTCTAATAGCCATTTAACATGTAGTGTATGTAACCACTCAAATTCATGGAAACTGCTACGAACACAAGAACTGATTTGTATTCACTTGTCCCTGGCTGCATTTAGACAAGCAGCTCAATTCTGATATGTTTTTCCGTGAATGGACTCGTAAATGGACTTACTATACTTGAAAATCGTATTGAATGTATTCAAATGTCAAGATACAAGTTTGCCGCCGTTGTTAATCATGATACAAGCTTGCAAAAATAAATTACACGTTTGCAAATCGTACTTGCAACCACAAAACTCAATGTGCGACCACGTAATTGAATATACAAACTCACATAGTTCTGTCATCATTATAATCCCATAATAGAATGGTACCGGAGGGGATGGCTGCTGGAGGGAATGACTCCTAACCAATTGTGCTATTTTGTGTGTTTTTTCGCATTGTTTGTAACTTATTTTGTACATAATGTTGATGCTACCGTCTCTTATGACCGAAAAGAGCTTCTGGATATCAGAACAGCGATTACTCACCTCAAACTGCACAATAATTTTTTCTTTAATGAGTCTGACGCAAAGGATATAATCCTTGTCCTTCGCATTAAGAAAATAAGGAAATAAAAGGGGCACAGATCACGCCCTGACCTTAGAGAGCCTTTTTATTTCTCCATTTGGTTAGGTCATGGTGGGATTTGGGTGGGCATTCTAGTTTTTCTATTTCTTTGTTGGCCGTGTATGGTTCCCAATCAGAGGCAGCTGTCTATCGTTTTCTCTGATTGGGGATCATACTTAGGCAGCCTTTTTTCCACCTTTAGTTTGTGGGATCTTGTTTGTGTGTAGTTGCTTTTTGCACTGCATGTAGCTTTACGTTCGTTTTTGTATTTTGGTGTTTTTTTGGTGTCATTTAATAAGAGTAAAATGTACGCCTACCACGCTGCACCTTGGTCCAAGGTACGTCCTGTGTCTCCTCCTCGTACTCGCCCTGAATTACGTGTCCCCAATCCGGTACGTCCTGTGCCTGCTCCCCGCACTCGCCCTGATGTACGCCTCCACAGCCCAGTACGTCCTGTGCTACCACCAGCACTCGCCCTGAGGTGCGTGTCACCAGCCCGGTGCCACCTGTGCCAGTCCCACGCATCAGGCCTCCAGTGCGCCTCCTCAGTCCAGTACGTCCTGTGCCTCCTCCCCGCACTCGCCCTGAGGTGCGTGTCACCAGCCCGGTGCCACCTACCGGCCCCACGCATCAGGCCTCCAGTGCGCCTCCCCAGTCCAGTACGTCCTGTGCCTGCTCCTCACGCTTGTCCTGAGGTGCGTGTCACCAGCCCGGTACCACCAGTGCCAGCCCCACGCACTAAGCTTCCGGCAACAGTTCCCAGTCCAGAGTTTCCGGAGACGGTTCCCAGTCCAGAGCTTCCGGCGACGGTTCCCAGTCCAGAGCTTCCGGCGACGGTTCCCAGTCCAGAGCTTCCGGCGACGGTTCCCAGACCAGAGCTTCCGGCGACGGTTCCCAGACCAGAGCTTCCGGCGACGGTTCCCAGTCCAGAGCTTCCGGCGACGGTTCCCAGTCCGGAACCTCCACTGACGGTCCACAGTCTGGAACCTTCTGCGACGGTCCACAATCCGGAACCTCCTGAGAAGGTCCACGGTCCGGAGCCTCCAGTGATGATTCACGGCACGAAGCCTCCAGTGATGATCCATGGCCCGGAGCCTCCAGTGATGATCCACGGCCCGGAGCCTCCAGTGATGATCCACGGCCCGGAGCCTCCAGCGACGGTCTGCGGTCCAGAGCCTCCAGCGACGGTCTGCAGTCCAGAGCCTCCAGCGGGGGTTCCCAGTCCAGAGCCTCCAGCGGGGGTTCCCAGTTTAGAGCTTCCGGAGACGATCTACGGTCCGGAGTCCCCGGCGACGATCTACGGTCCGGAGTCCCCGGCGACGATCTACGGTTCGGAGTCCCCGGCGACGATCTACGGTTCGGAGTCCCCGGCCACGATCTACGGTCCGGAGTCCCCGGCCACGATCTACGGTCCGGAGTCCCCGGCCACGATCCACGGTCTGGTTCCTCCGGCGACGATCTACGGTCCGGTTCCTCCTGCAACGATCCATGGTCTGGAGCCTCTGGCGATCCACAGTCCGGTTCCACGAAAGCAGAGGGATCAATGAGCGGAGCGGGGTCTACGTCCCGAACCGGAGCCGCCTGGCAGCTGTCTATCGTTGTCTCTGATTGGGGATCACACTTAGGCAGCCTTTTTTCCTCCTTTAGTTTGTGGGATCTTGTTTGTGTGTAGTTGCTTTCAACACTGTATGTAGCTTTACATTCGTTTTTGTATTTTAATTTTTTTTTGGTGTCATTTAATAAGAGTAAAATGTACGCCTACCACGCTGCACCTTGGTCCAATCCATCTCTAAACGATCGTGACAGGTGCCTTGTGAGAATTTGTCAGCGAGTGGGTAACCCGCCTCTACCATCCTTTCTATTGGCCAATGTGCAATCACCGGAGAATAAACTCGATGAGCTCCGTTTGAGACTGTGCTACCAACGGGACATTAAAAACTGTAATATCTTATGTTCCACTGAGTCGTGGCTGAACGATGACACGGATAATATGCAGTTGGCTGAGTTTTCCATGCATCGGCAGGACAGAACAGCTACGTCCAATAAGACGGGGGGGGGGTCTATTTGTCAATAACAGCTGGTGCGTGATGTCTGAGGTAGAGTAGCTCATAATAAGCTGTTGACCACACTATCTACCAAGAGAGTTTTCATCTATTTCGTAGCTGTCTATTTACCACCACAAACCAACGCTGGCAGTAAGACCACACTCAACGAGATGTATAAGGCCATAAGTAAACAAGAAAAATGCTCATCCAGAAGTGGCGCTCCTAGTGGCCGACTTTAATGCAGGCAAACTTAAATCCGTTTTACCTCATTTCCTCATGGGTGGTTAGAGCGTCGGGCCAGTAACCGAAAGGTTGCTAAAGCGAATTCCCAAGCTGACAAGGTAAAAAAATCTATCGTTCTGCCCCTGAACAAGGCTGTTGTTGTAAATAAGAATTTGTTCTTTCCTGACTTGCCTGGTTGAATAAAAAAATACATAATAATTTCTACCAGCATGTCACATCTGCAAACAGACTCTTGACCACCTTTACTCCACACACTAAGATGTGCATTTGGCAAATCTGATCATAATTCTATCCTCCTGATTCAGAACAGAAAGTACCAGTGACTCGCTAAATATGGAAGTGGTCAGATGACGCAGACGCTATGCTAAAATACTGTTTGGCTAGCACAGACTGGAAAATGTTCCAGGATTCATCCAATGGCATTGCGGAGTTGTTCAGTAATTTTGTAATCAATGTTAATAAATTCCAATTATCTTTATCTGTCTGATACCCAGAGGTTGTAAAGTTATGGTCTTAAATAAAACAGACAGAATTCCCAGCTCACAATTGATCAGATCCAGGTTTATTTGCGAGAGCTCTCCCGTGCATACACAAATACATTCCTTTCATACCATTCTAACCTAAGCACATGCATACACACCAACATAAGGATTTTCTCATGAGTCACACCACAGTTTATAACCACTCAGCTGACAGTTCCAGTCTCCCCCAGATACTAGAGTTCAGGGGAGGGGCTCTCCCTGTCTGTCACGCCCTGGCCTTAGTTATCTTTGTTTTCTTTATTATTTTGGTTAGGCCAGGGTGTGACATGGGTGATTTATGTGTTTTGACTTGTCTAGGGTTTTTTGTAGATTTATGGGGTTGTGTTCTTTTAGGTGTCTAGGTAAGTCTATGGTTGCCTGGATTGGTTCTCAATCAGAGGCAGGTGTTTATTGTTGTCTCTGATTGGGAGCCATATTTAGGCAGCCATATTCTTTGGGTATTTTGTGGGTGATTGTTTCCTGTCTTTGTGTTTTATGCACCAGTTGGGACTGTTTCGGTTTTCACGTTTATTGTTTTGTAGTTTGTTCATGTTTGAGTTTTCTTATTAAAGAACCATGAACTATAACCACGCTGTGTTTTGGTCCGCCTCTCCTTCCCAGGAAGAAAGCCGTGACACTGTCTTATCTTATCTCCCCAGATTTACAGCCAGGTCGGTTCAAAAATATGTTAATGAGCCCCTTCATTCTCTTTCTACACCCACAAACATTCCTTTCTTCATAGATCTATGCTACATGACCCCTTCCTAATGAACAAACATTATTTAACACTGCTAGAAAGACAGGGTAAAATTCTGTTAGTTATAATTCTACGTTAAATGTATACATCATTTAGTCATTATTCATAAAAATCCCATAACAGGAGTATACCACCTTAGTTACTGGCTTCATGTTTAAGTGCATCGATGACATCATCCCCACAGTGACCGCACGTACATATCCCAACCAGAAGCCATGGATTACAGGCAACATCCGCACCGAGCTAAAGGCTAGAGCTGCCGCTTTCAAGGAGAGCATGAGAGCACCAGCTGTTCCAGACGATTGTCTGATCACACTCTCCGTAGCCTATGTGAACAAGACCTTTAAACAGGTCAACATTCACAAGGCCGCAGGGCCAGACGAATTACCAGGATGTGCGAACCAATTGGCAAGTGTCTTCACTGACATTTTCAACCTCTCCTTGACCGAGTCAGTAATACCTACATGTTTCAAGCAGACCACCATAGCCCCTGTGCCCAAGAAAGCAATGGTAACCTGCCTAAATGACTCTGCCCCGTAGAACTCACGTCGGTAGCCATAAAGTGTTTTGAAAGGCTGGTCATGGCTCACATCAACAGCATCATCCCGGAAACCCTAGACCCAATCCACATCTGCCACGCTGATCCTCAACACGAGGGCCCCTCAGGGGTGCGTGCTTAGTCTCCTCATGTACTCCCCGTTCACCCACGACCCACTTGCGTGGCCAAGCATGACTCTAACATCATCATTAATTTGCTGACAACACAACTGTGGTAGACCTGATCACCGACAATGATGAGCCAGTCTATAGGGAGGAGGTCAGAGACATGGTAGTGTGGTGCCAGGACAACAACCTCCCCCTCAACGTGAGCAAGACAAAGGAGATGATCGTGGACTACAGGAAAAGGAAAAGTTCCTTGGTGTCAACATCACCAACAAACTATCATGGTCCAATCACACCAAGAGAGTTGTGAAGAGGGCACGACAACACCTTTTCCCCCTCAGGAAACTGAAAAGATTTGTCATGGGTCTCCAGATCCTCAAAAAGTTCTACAGCTGCACCATCGAGAGCATCCCGACCGGTTGCATCAGCGCCTGGAATGGCAACTGCTCGTCATTTGACCGTAAGGCGCTACATATGGTAGTGAGTATGGCCCAGTACATAACTTGGGGCCAAGCTTCCTGCCACCCACAACCTATATACTAGGTGGTGGAAGGCCCAAAAAATTGTCAAGGACTCCAGTCACCCAAGTCATTGGCTGTTCTCTCTGCTACCGCACGGCAAGCGGTACCGGAGCGCCAACTCTAGGTCCAAAACACTCCTTAACAGCTTCTACCCCCAAGCCATAAGAATAATTCATCAAATGGCTACCCGGACAAATTACATCGACTAACCTGTACCCCCGCACATGGACTCGGTACCGGTACTCCCTGTATATAGCCTCATTATTGTTATTTAAAACATTTTTTTTTTAACTTTAATTTATTTAGTAAATGTTTTCTTAACTCTACTTTCTTAAAACTGCATTGTTGTTTAATGGCTTATAAGTAAGCATTTTATGGTATGTTGTATTTGGCGCATTTGATAAATACAATTTGATTTGGATCCTATTTCAACACTGTGTAATCAGGCAAATTTGCAGAACTGCTAAACCCAGAACCAATCAGAACTCCCATACATACCCCTGGTGATGAAGGAAGCTAATGGCCTGCTTCTATACAGGATGTAAACACAGCCTCAAATGAAAACTGGAGCCTGTTTCTGTATCATGTGTGATGAGCTCCCAAAGACTGAAATAAGATACCTGTTTTTGAGTGCACTTGAAATATGCAGCATGTGTTACCAATTGTCTTGATCATATGAAGAGGTAACTCCGTTAGCACGATCATATGTCTCATTTCAAGCAACTTGCAGCAGGCTTAAAGAAACACTCAATCATATACTTTGTATATAAAACCAAATAAAAGCATGTAGATAGAAAGATGTGTGTGTCATGTATGCTGGAATGGAGGTTTAAAAACTACAGCTGCATATACATATTAGCCAACACAGCATATCCTACACATATAGCGTACCTTGCAATACAATCTTCTCTTCATAACAGCTCAGCAAAAAATTATACAATGTGCTCTGCAATACGATGACCAGCTTCCTTTCCCTTTTAGCTTCTAGACCAGATGAGTTCTCAAATGTCAGAAGCTGCCCAATAGCATGGTGGGCATGCATAATGTTGGATGCACTGGAATATAAGGTATGGAGAACAATAAAGAGTCTGCAGGAAGGATGATAGAAAAAGCAGCTGAAGAATTCATGTTTTGCGTTCCAAAATACAAAATGTTCAGTGAATGTGAATATATTTAGGTGGTTAAAATGATTAACTTTCCTACTAACCTTCTAAAAGTTGCCCGTGTCAAATTCTTGCCAATCCATTATTCCGACTACCAAATAGGAAGAATAATCTTGAAGAATCTACAGCAGCGTTTTGTATAGTTAAACCTGTAAGGTCCCGTAATGGATAACAACAGTCTTTGGTTATATCACATTATCAGGTGTAGCTACAATCTGTAGCTAACTCCAACTAGGCCTATTGGCAGGGATAAAGTGGCATTTCTTATTTGTCAGGATAAATACAATTTGTGAGTCCTGTCTTGATGACTGTATGAGCTATACAATACCTTCCCTATAGAATTTTGTAGTCTTAAATTATTACTTGGAATAATGATAGCTAAAGCTTCCTGTCCCGGAATGACATGCTAATGATAAAGCCAGATAGAACAATGAGTAAGATACGCTCGGTGTTTCCACTCACTACTAAATATGGTAGTGAGAGGAAGCCCAGTGGCCGGTAGTGGGAAAAGATTGAAGGAGATGGATTTTGTCCGTCATTCTGCAACTTCTCATCGATGAAACATTTGATCTCAATACAGTTTTCTGTTTCCAAAAGTAGAACCTGTTATATAAACATAGTGGACTAAGTTTTGTAGACTTTACCCATTGCTCTATGTCTTTAATGACGTTGTACTCTTTCAACAAATTTCCTGCATTCCCTTCTCCCTCATACTAGATCTCAGCCTCTCTCTTTCCCTCTGATATTGCCCACACTGTAGAAATACATGCTCCACGGTCTCTGTTTCCTGGCAATAATCACACTTTCCTGTTGGATGCTTTCCTAACACATTTAAAGTATTACTCAAACGGCTGTGTCTCACCCTCAACCTTGTAAAAAAAGCCTCCCCTCTTCTGTCCCTTCCTACCGTACTCCCCTCCCCCGACTTTCCTCTGCACTTGAAATAAATGCCTGCCCTTAGTATCTCTATTCCACTGCTCCTGCCATCTCTGCACCATCATGGTACATGGCAGGTGCCTTGCTCATTGAAACTACAACATCCCCACTACTAAGTGCCTTTTGAGCCAGTATATCAACTGCCTTGTTCCCCTCCTCCCCCACATGGCCTGGGATCAAAGTAAATCTTATCTGTGTCCCCATGTGTCTAATCCTGCCATGGGTTTGTAGTACATCATAAAGGAAGTCTTGTCTGCTACGTGAGCTAAAGGACTGGAGACTCATCAACACTGCACATGAATCAGAGCAAATAACTACTCTGTCTGGCTTCCTTCACCCACTGCAAGGCCAACAGTATGGCCATCAGCTCTAACGTACAGTATATACAGTCAGATGATCTGTCAAACGGTTCCTGACTGACACCCCACATTCCTGCACTACAAATGCTAACCCAGTACGTCCTGTCCTTGGATCTTTTGAACCATCTGTGTAAATGGCCACAAAATCCTGATACACAGTATCCAGATGTCTCTTAAACCAATCAGATGGATCAACACCCTCCCAATCTTTCCATAGTCCCTCCAACACTTCTAGATCAACTAGGGTATTACCCACCCACCCAAAGCTCGTGTTCTGTCCTCGCTCATGTACCCAGCAAGCCTGTAAAATTATTTTCGCAGGATGAGGCACACCATGTCCCTGTAGGTTGACCCAATCATTCTTTGCCAGCTGCTGTCTCCTAATGTGCAATAGCATATCCCCCATCTCCACCTGTAGTGCAGCCACTGGGGAGAGACGAAACGCCCCACTATATATTCTGAGTCCTTGCCTCTGTATGAGCCTAACTAATAAGGTTGGGGCTGCGGAACCATATGCTATACTGCCATAGTCTATTACAGATCAGATCAATGCAACATTCATGGTCCTCAATGAAGAACGCCCAGACCCCCACTCCTTCCCTGTCAGACAGCACATCACATTTAGTACCTTCTTACACTTTCCCACCACTCTCTCAATGTGTTCTGCTCAGGTCAGCCTAGTGTCAAAGTCTACCCCAAGGAACCTGAAGGCCCCCACCCTCTCCAAGTTTCTCCCATATAACCTCAAGCGTACCTCATCTCCGACCTTCCTCCTGGTAAAGAACAATGTCTGAGTTTTCTCTACAGAGAACCTGAATTCCCACATTAATGCCCACCGCTCTACCTCATCAATTGCTTCCTGTACCTTCCTGATTATGCATGGCACATTTCTTACTCTTTTCCCCTCCATTAGGCCCCATCATCTGCAAATAACGACCTTCCAATATCCGGCCGGACCTGAGAGTAAACATCAACGATCATGATTGAGAACAACAGAGGACTAATCACGCTCCCCTGCAGTGTACCGTTATCCACCAGGTAGCTGATAGAGACTTCCCCACACTCACCTGGATAGACCTTCCAAACAGGAAATCCTTTATCCAGTTGTACGTTCTTACTCCAACCACCATAATATCAAGCTTGATTAACAACCCCTCCTTCCATATCATATGCCTTCTCCACATCAAAAAAGACAGCTACAACAGTCTCCTTCTTGACCTCTGCTTCTAAGCAGAGTGCTGTGTCCATAGTACCCCTCCCCTTTCTGAACCCACACTGATGTGGCGATACTAGCCCTCTGCTTCCTTGTCTAGTGCCTCATCACTAAGATGGGCCAACATAACATCGCACACCTCATCTTTCCCAGGTGAAGTTAACCCAGTGTTACCTATTGCCCTTATCTCTGCCATGATAAAGGGTGCATTCAATGCATCATTTACATCCTTCCCCCTATCCAGCACTCCAGGGTGCTCCTCTCTCATTCTCTCTCTCCCCCCTGCCCCTCCTCTGACAAATTTGCTGAGCTATGCACTTCTACAAACGCTTCGGCCTTCATCTCTTACTGCCACATCCTCCCCACTCGTCAACACTGGATAATCCCACTCCCTCCTGACCCCACTCATCCTCTTAATCATCCCCCACACTTCTCCCACTGGTGTCGCCCTTCCAATTGTGTCACAAAACCGACGCCAACGTGACCTCTTTGCCTGACAGATAGTTCTCCTCACCAGGGCCTGCTCATACTGAATCAGATGTTGGAAGTTGTAAATGCCCTGTTCCTACTCCTCACCATTGCCCCACACTCCTCCATCCACCATGGGACTGCTTTCCTCCTTCTCCTCCCAGAACTATTAGGTATAGCCTTAGTAGCTGCCCCCACTAAAGCTGTTATCACAGCTCCTGAAACTGATCGCTCTATGTGCATTCGAAAGTGTCACATAAACTTAAAAATGTAATGCTCAAGGGGGGCAGTTCATGCAGGAACCAATTGGGTGCTGGGAGGGAGGGAGAAGGGGGGTTCCTGCAAATAAAATAATGCCCACATGCAGGAACGCCCCTAATTGCGGGCTGCAGTTGCACACTATTGGTCCAGCTAGCGAACATAAATGTATTTTGAAAAAATGGGCAAGAATTGACATTGCCAGCAAACGGAAACGTGTTAAGAAGAAATACATATACACAATATTTAAAAACCAGCTCTTCCCTCTCCAGGGACCGATCATCTCGAAAACTAAAGCATATACGATGCGTCGGCCCACAAACAATGTGGTTTCGGGTTGATCAGAGTCTTTTGGCTGTGTGTTGGGCTGTCTGCCTACTGTATTGTACTGTGAGAAGGCAGGCAGATAGGGGGCACCTCACCAAAATCTCCCGCTCAACTCCACATTCAACCCCCCCACCAATTTACCTTCTAACTTCAACGCATTTTAAAACCGACCACAGGATTTAAACATCTGATTGCTTTATTTATTGATTCTATTTTCGGTTAGTTTATGGTTTGTGTTTTTACACTCCGGGAGGGCAGAAATGGCCGCCAACATGTACCGGGTCGGAGGTATGTCACATTGTTTTTTTTTTAATGAAGTCGAAACATGCAGATTTATCAATGCAGCAAATGTGTTATTTTATCTTATATATATATACCTGTGGTGTCATTTCTGATATTATACTTGCAAACGTGTGCTGTCATTTCCCGGAGAAACGCATGGATTTCCCAATATTTGCGATTCTAATGGGTCAGGCCTCGCGACTATCGTGGCCATACCAGTTAGCCCTTAGCTCGCATGCTACACCATAAACATTTACTATTTTCTTCTTTAGCTTTATGCACGTAGTTTCACTTTATATCCCATTTAATCCACACATGCACGGCCATGCATTGCATGATTTGCTGTGTGCGTGTTTGATTTAATTTGTTGTTTGGAATAGGTGCCTTTGTATTTGGCTCCTTTTTGGCACGCATCCATGTATTACGGCTCCTTATTGCGTTTGCTAGCAACTAGCCAACTACCCCCCCCCCCCCCTTGGTTAGAAGTGCAGGCTTTGTTGCCAATGCACTTAATTATCGTAACCGTTATAATAACGCTCTATTGTTTGACAGTGTGAAGGAAATGTCCCATACATCTTTATTTGGTCGTCTTACTGTTGCTCATATTCGGATGGCTACATAACTAGCTATGTGGTTAGCTTTACCAGGTTAGCCACCTAACAGTTAGAAAGCTGTTGATGGCATCCGACATTGTCTCATGATGGCGTCGCGGGAATGACTCTTTCACGTTTGCGAGGATAGCCAGCTACTGTTTTATGATACTTATCCCACAACATCTGTGCAACAAAAGTCGGCGGTAAAGGAAATTGTATTTCACCTTATATATATACACACACGCTGCTGGGTGAAAATATTTACTGGCAACAATGTAACGATTTTTTTCTACTTGGCTACAGAATATTGGAATGTGTCACGTGATGTCTAATTTGTTGTCATTTTGAAGCTAGTTGTTGGTGATGTGTTTTCCACCGGATGTCACTGTATATATTTCATAATGCTTCAATATGAAATTATTGCTATGATATTATATCAACTCTGTTAATATGTAATCTGGCTATGGGTTGAGTGGTTGTCTGTGTATGGTCTGTCTTTCTGAGTAGAGATGTGAACTGTGTGTGTGCAGTATGGTAGCAAGCCATTTTGATGACGGTTGACAGGCATCTCTATAGGTAGAGGTGCCACTCAGATCTGATTGACTTGTTTAACTCTGACCTGAACCACCAACTCTCGGAAGGAATTTTGTGTGTGTGACTGTGTACCCTGGCTCCCAGCATTTGACTACTGCAGCCTCTGCCAAGGGTTCTGGATCTTTATGGCACAGACAGGACACAGTGGCCTGGCCCCTTAACTGCATGGTCACTGGTTTAAGCCCCATTAGGTTTGTTCCACCCTGTTGTTGAATTTGGTGTTAGAACAGGGCTGGAATAAAAGCCTGCACACCTAGTAGTTGTAATGGATATATGTAATGGTTATATGGCAGGCTGTGTGTTAATGTGATGTTATTCTGTTCTCTTCCAGACTATGTATTCTTTGAGAATTCCTCCAGCAACCCTTACCTGATCCGCCGGATAGAAGAGCTCAACAAGGTACTGCTCGCCCTGGAGTGTGTGTTTGTGTGTGTAATTCAAGTACTCTGGCCGATGTGCCTGAGGAGGGAATAGGTGGAATGCCTGTCTGTTTTGTGACTTTCCCTCTCCTCCCCTGCGCTAGTGTGTGTGCGCGTGCATGTGAGATTGTGTGTGTAATATGATGCGTAGCAGCAGATGTTACCTGCCTACAATTGTCATTTTCAATCGGCAGGTGAGAATGGGCACACTTCCTCCCTTCCCCCTCGCTCTCCATCAGTATTAGAGATGTGACCAACGGAAACATTTTATTAACACTTAAACCTCCATTTTTCTATCGGTTTTCCGCTAAAACGATACAAATTCATAAAATTCCACGTGAATTCACAATGTAGATGGGCTACATCACGCTTCCCTTAGAGAGAGACAGATTTATAATATATGCTGCTGGTGCTCTTGCTTTTAATGAGTGTAGCTTGTTTGTAATCACAAGTCATCAAACCGACACTAGGCTATGGTCATAGAGCCTCCGGGTGGCAAGATATTAGGAGATATCTAGGCTAATAGATGGAATTAAAATGACAGAACTAAAAGTTAAACAATAAGGACAAGCTACAACACCAAGAGCCAAACAGGTAGGCTGCTATTAATAAGTCTATCAGCGTGAGTGAATTTTGTTGCAATCTCTCTCTCTCTCTCTCTCTCCCCCCCCCCCCCCCCCCCCCCCCCTTCCCTGCTCCCCTCGTCACTCACAATTGAGCTGCTTCTCTGCTTCAAGCCTCTCACTCTACCTTGTACATTACAGCTCTGGTTAGTAAAGTAGCTAAATATACTGCTCAAAAAAATAAAGGGAACACTTAAACAACACAATGTAACTCCAAGTCAATCACACTTCTGTGAAATCAAACTGTCCACTTAGGAAGCAACACTGATTGACAATACATTTCACATGCTGTTGTGCAAATGGAATAGACAGCAGGTGGAAATTATAGGCAATTAGCAAGACACCCCCCAATAAAGGAGTGGTTCTGCAGGTGGTGACCACAGACCACTTCTCAGTTCCTATGCTTGCTGACTGATGTTTTGGTCACTTTTGAATGCTGGCGGTGCTTTCACTCTAGTGGTAGCATGAGACGGAGTCTACAACCCACACAAGTTGCTCAGGTAGTGCAGCTCATCCAGGATGGCACATCAATGCGAGCTGTGGCAAGAAGGTTTGCTGTGTCTGTCAGCGTAGTGTCCAAAGCATGGAGGCGCTACCAGGACACAGGCCAGTACATCAGGAGACATGGAGGAGGCCGTAGGAGGGCAACAACCCAGCAGCAGGACCGCTACCTCCGCCTTTGTGCAAGGAGGAGCAGGAGGAGCACTGCCAGAGCCCTGCAAAATGACCTCCAGCAGGTCACAAATGTGCATGTGTCTGCTCAAACGGTCAGAAACAGACTCCATGAGGGTGGTATGAGGGCCCGACGTCCACAGGTGGGGGTTGTGCTTACAGCCCAACACCGTGCAGGACGTTTGGCATTTGCCAGAGAACACCAAGATTGACAAATTCGCCACTGGCGCCCTGTGCTCTTCACAGATGAAAGCAGGTTCACACTGAGCACATGTGACATACGTGACAGTCTGGAGACGCCTTGGAGAACGTTCTGCTGCCTGCAACATCCTCCAGCATGACCGGTTTGACGGTGGGTCAGTCATGGTGTGGGGTGGCATTTCTTTGGGGGGCCGCACAGCCCTCCATGTGCTCGCCAGAGGTAGCCTGACTGCCATTAGGTATCGAGATGAGATCCTCAGACCCCTTGTGAGACCATATGCTGGTGCGGTTGGCCCTGGGTTCCTCCTAATGCAAGACAATGCTAGACCTCATGTGGCTGGAGTGTGTCAGCAGTTCCTCCAAGAGGAAGGCATTGATGCTATGGACTGGCCCACCCGTTCTGGGAAATCATGTCTCGCTCCATCCACCAACGCCACGTTGCACCACAGACTGTCCAGGAGTTGGCGGATGCTTTAGTCCACGTCTGGGAGGAGATCCCTCAGGAGACCATCCGCCACCTCATCAGGAGCATGCCCAGGCGTTGTAGGGAGGTCATACAGGCACGTGGAGGCCACACACACTACTGAGCCTCATTTTGACTTGTTTTAAGGACATCAAAGTTGGATCAGCCTGTAGTGTGGTTTTCCACCTTAATTTTGAGTGTGACTCCAAATAAATTTGATTTCCATTGATAATTTTTGTGATTTTGTTGTCGGCACATTCAACTATGTAAAGAAAGGAGTATTTAATAAGGATATTTAATTCATTCAGATCTAGGATGTGTTATTTTAGTGTTCCCTTTATTTTTTTGAGCAGTGTATATATATTTTTTTCCCTCTTGCTAAGGTCACAGCATTATTGCATTAGGTATTTGTCCATTTTTTTCATGTTCCCGCTGATGATGATTGGGACCTGTTAGTGGTAGTTTTGTGATAACTGCACTGTGATTTTAATTTGTGAAGGGGGAAAAAACAGTTTTTCGGTTAGGGAATTTGTCGTCATGTTAAGACTCCCAATTTTGTTTAAAGTTCACACCCCTAATCCGTACCTCCCTCCCCTCTCTCCTCCTCCATGCTTTTCCTCCAGTGTGTTTAATCTCAGAGGAGACAAAACATCTGTCTGACCAATCAGGCAATCAATCAATGTATAGTATCGTTTTTTGTATATAATGTATGTAAACCTTTGTGTAAATTCCTGTGTCTGTTTCTGTCTCTTTGTTGTCTTTTGCTAGTAGCGCCATATTACCGGGTAACATTCTGGATATGCGTAAATGTAAAATGTACTTTGCAAATAAATCATCTTTCAGTCAGTGTTGTGGCTCCTGGGCCAGGGAGCAGCGTCTCAGACTTGTTACTTAGTCCCAGCCCCTCTCTCATTTCAAATCAAGTGTTTATACTCTCTCTCCCCCTCCCATAGACAGCCAGTGGTAATGTGGAGGAGTATCATTTAATTGTGATAAATCTGTTGTTTTAAGAGTTCACTTTACGTCTCTCTCTCTCTCTCTCTCTTCAGACGGCCAGTGGCAATGTGGAAGCCAAGGTGGTGTGTTTTTACAGAAGGAGAGACATCTCACACAGCCTCATACAGTTGGCTGACAAACATGCGAGTAAGTGGCTCTGTGCGTGGGGCTGGTCCGTCCGTCCATATGTGTGCTTTTGTGTAGTAGTGTAACAACTGGCGGTAGCTGAATGTCTGGAGAGTTTCCTGATCCTTACAGCAGGGGTCCAGGTTCAGACGGTCGTGTTTAGTGTGTGTGTGTGTGTGTGCGCAGAGGACTTAGAGGAGGAGAAAGAGGAGGAGAAAGAGAGTCCGTTGGAGGCAGAGCTGACAGACAAACAGAAACATCAGTTACGCCACAGAGAACTGTTCCTCTCCCGTCAGTATGAGAGTCTACCAGCCACACACATCAGGTACACACACACACCCTACTGTAACAGGCAGTACCCCTGCATACCCACTCACCCAGCCATAAAACCATGTTAACACAGACAACGGTGCTCGTTTTCTCTCCTTTCACTCCCCCATCTTTGTCTCGCCCCTCGCCATCTCTCTCCTCTTTCTGTCTTTTTTTTTTTCAGGGGGAAGTGTAGTGTGGCATTATTGAATGAGACTGAAGCTGTCCTCTCCTACCTGGACAAAGAGGTAAGGGGGCTTGTGTGTGTGCACCATGCATCCACATCTGCCATTAAAATGCCTACGATGCGTCATCTTTGTGTGTGTGTATAATGTAAAACGTGTGTGTGTGTTTAATGTAGGATACATTCTTCTACTCGCTGGTCTACGACCCTACCCAGAAGACACTGTTGGCTGATAAAGGAGAGATCAGAGTGGGACCACGCTTTCAGGCCGATGTACCTGACATGCTACAGGAGGGTAGGCACACACACACACACACACAGACATACTTACCATACGTTCTTTACACACACTCACACCCTCTGACTGTATTAATCTCTTTGTAGGGGAATCAGATGAGTGGGACCAGTCAAAGTTAGAGGAGAAGCTGTGGGATCCTGATTGTCCTCTCTCCAGCAAACAGATTGACCAGTTCCTGGTGGTCGCACGGTATGACATTTAACCTCTAACCCCTGACCTCTCAGTTCCTTGATCTCCTTGATCTCTAGCCCCTGACCTCAAAACTGTGTTTGTAGGGCGGTGGGAACGTTTGCCAGAGCGCTGGACTGTAGCAGCTCGGTCAGACAGCCCAGTCTACATACAAGTGCAGCTGCCGCCTCCCGAGACATCACACTGGTAAGACACACACACCATTTTTAATTGTCCTGGGTTTGGCTGTTGGTCTACGACGGTAACCTCTCACATCCACTGATCAACTCTATAACGGTCGATCTGCCTGTGTGTATGTGTGTGTCTAGTTCCACGCGATGGACACGCTGCATCGTCATGGTTACGACCTGTCCAGTGCGTTGAGTGTGTTGGTGCCGTCCGGTGGGCCGGTGCTGTGTCGGGACGAGATGGAGGAGTGGAGCGCCTCGGAGGCAGCCATGTTTGAGGAGGCTCTGGAGAAATACGGAAAGGACTTCAACGACATAAGACAAGACTTTGTAAGTGTGTGTGTGTGGAGGTCAGGTGCTCATGAATAGCCATACATGTGAGATTGCCTGTGTATATAGTAAACTGTGTTTTGCGTCTGACACGTTGGGTTCAGAATTACCCTGGTCAGCCTGCTCAACTTTTTTTTTTGAGGGATCTGACCCACAGACATCAAAAACATGAGTTAATAATACTTTTCTCTCACTTTAGCTACCGTGGAAGTCTCTGACCAGTATAATAGAGTATTATTACATGTGGAAGACAACAGACAGATACGTACAGCAGGTAAGTCTCGGTATCTCTACACCACTCCTGCTAACTAACTAGCTAGCTTAGCTGTTAGCCACAACGTAGCATCCAGTGCCAAGCTATCCTCTGGTGTTTCCTTGGCTTGCAGTCTAACTCTCCTCTCTGTTTCTCTCCGAGCAGAAGAGACTGAAGGCAGCAGAGGCAGAGAGCAAACTGAAACAGGTTTACATCCCCACATAGTAAGTGTATGTTTTAGAGGTCGACCGATTATGATTTTTCAACGCTGATACCGATTATTGGAGGACCAAAAAAGCCCGATACCGATTTTTATATATATTTGTAATAAATGACAATTACAACAATACTGAATGAACAATGAACACTTTTATTTTAACTTAATATTATACATAAATAAAATAAATTTTGTCTCAAATAAATAATGAAACATGTTCAATTTGGTTTAAATAATGCAAAAACACAGTGTTGGAGAAGAAATTAAAAGTGCAATATGTGCCATGTAAAATTTTTAAAAAAAACTAACGTTTAAGTTCCTTGCTCAGAACAAGAGAACATGTGAAGGCTGGTGGTTCCTTTTAACATGAGTCTTCAATATTCCCAGTTAAGAAGTTTTAGGTTGTAGTTATTATAGGACTATTTCTCTCTATACCACTTATATTTCATATACCTTGACTATTGGATGTTCTTATAGGCACGTTAGTATTGCCAGCCTAATCTCAGGAGTTGATAGGCTTGAAGTCATAAACAGCGCTGTGCTTCAAGCATTGTTAAGAGCTGCTGGCAAACGCAGTAAATTGCAGTTTGAATGAATGCTTACGAGCCTGCTGCTGCCTACCATCGCTCAGTCAGACTGCTCTATCAAATATCAAATCATAGACTTAATCATAATATAATAAACACACAGAAATAAATACGAGCCTTGGGTCATTAATATGGTAAAATCCGGAAACTATCATTTCGAAAACAAGACGTTTATTCTTTCAGTGAAATACGGAACCGTTCCGTATTTTATCGAACGGGTGGCATCCCTAAGTCTAAATATTGCTGTTACGTTGAACAACATTCAATGTTATGTCATAATTATGTACATTTCTGGCAAATTAATTACGGTCATTGTTAGGAAGAAATGGTCTTCACACAGTTCGCAACGAGCCAGGTGGCCCAAACTGCTGCATATACCCTGACTGCTTGCACGGAACGCAAGAGAAGTGACACAATTTCAGGCACCGCATCGATTATATGCAACGATGGACAAGCTAGATAAACTAGTAATATCATCAACCATGTGTAGTTAACGAGCGATTATGTTATGATTGATTGTTTTTTTATAAGCTACGTTTAATGCTAGATAACACCTTACCATGGCTCATTGCTGCCTGCGCTCTCGTAACAGGTGGTCAGCCTGCCACGCAGTTTCCTCGTGGAGTGCAATGTAATCGGCCATAATTGGTGTCAAAAAATGCCGATTTATGAAAACTTGAAATCGGCCCTAATAAGTCAGCCCTTCCGATTAATCGGTCGACCTCTAGTATGTTTGTGTGTGTGGGTGCACAATGTCCATATACACTACATGAGCAAAAGTATGTGGACACCTGCTCGTCAAACATCTCATGGGTATTAATATGGAGTTGGTCCCCCCCTTTGCTGCTGTAACAGCCTCCACTCTTCTGGGAAGGCATCCCACTAGATGTCGGAACATTGCTGTGGGGACTTGTTTCCATTCAGCCACAAGCATTAGGGCACTGATGTTGAGCGATTAGGTCTGGCTCGCATTCGGTGTTCCTTTCATCCCAAAGGTGTTGGATGGGGTTGAGGTCAGGGTTCTGTGCAGGACAGTCAAATTCTTAGATTCCCAGATTCGTGCCAGATAGTGAAGCTTGAATCATCACTCAAGAGACGAAACGGGCCTCCCGGGTGGCGCAGTGGTTAAGGGCGCTGTACTGCAGCGCCAGCTATGTCATCAGAGTCCCTGGGTTCGCGCCCAGGCTCTGTGGTAACCGGCCGGGACCGGGAGGTCCGTGGGGCGACGCACAATTGGCCTAGCGTCGTCCGGGTTAGGGAGCGATTGGTCGGTAGGTATCTCCTTGTCTCATCGCGCACCAGCGACTCCTGTGGCGGGCCGGGCGCAGTGCGCGCTAGCCAAGGTTGCCAGGTGCACGGTGTAGCCTCCGACACATTGGTGCGGCTGGCTTCCGGGTTGGATGCGGTACTGCGGTAAGCAGTACGGCTGGTTGGGTTGTGTATCGGAGGACGCATGACATTCAGCCTTCGTCTCTCCCGAGCCCGTACGGGAGTTGTAGCAATGAGACAAGATAGTAGCTACTACAACAATTGGATACCACGAAATTGGGGAGAAAAAGGGGTAAAATTCAAACAAAAAAAAAAAGAGTGTGTTTCCACTGCTCCAGAGTATAGTTGTGGCGAGCTTTACACCACTCCAGCCGACACTTGGCTGCTCGGCCATGGAAACCCATTTCATGAAGCTCTGAACGAACAGATCTTGTGCTGAAGTTGCTTCCAGAGGCAGTTTGGAACTCTTTAGTGGGTGTTGCAACCGACAACAGGCGCTTCAGCACTCGGCGGTCCCGTTCTGTGAGATTGTGTTTCCTACCACTTTGTGGCTGAGCCGTTGTTGCTCCTAGACGTTTCCACTTCACAATAACAGCACTTACAGTTGACCGGTGGCAGCTCTAGCAGGGCAGACATGTTTGTCTTTAGTCGTTACATAGGATTGAGATTGTAAGCTTTGTTGTCTCCACTTTCCTCTCGTTTCGCAGCAATAAGCCCAACCCTAACCAGATCTCAGTGACCAATGGGAAGATGGCGACGGTGAATGGGGCGGGGCCTGGAGCCTACCATGCAGCGGGGGGAGGACGGGCCTGCGAGAGCTGCTACTGTAAGTACACTTTCCTCCCTTCATCCATCCATCCATCCAGCTCTCCATCCCTGATGAGAGACTGATGAACAGTGTTTGAGAGGAAACATATTGATGGACTGTTAGATATTGATCATGTTTATTGATTATGCATTGATAAGGTGTATGAGTCCTTATATACGTGTGTGTGTGTACAGCAATGCAATCAGCCCAGTGGTACTCGTGGGGGCCGCCCAACATGCAATGTCGCCTGTGTGTCTCGTGCTGGATGTACTGGAAGAAGTACGGTGGCCTTAAGATGCCAAGCAGAGCGGAGGTGCCTGAGGAGAAGACCCCACCAAGCCCTGTGCCCAACGTAAGACTTCACCTTTAATTACCCCCACACGTCCTCTTTAATATTGTACACCACTCAACATAAAACCAAATTCTGCTTATACAATGTTACTGAAAGTTCAGAACAGTTGATATTCTTGGTCATGGAGAACAGGTATTCATGTGTGCCTTCTCTCCTTCTCTAGGAGCCTCGGTCGCGCGGCCATGGCCCCCGCCAGTCCAGTCACATGGTGCCGGTGCGTAACAGCGGCAGCCCCAAGTCCTCCACAAAGACCAAGCAGGCCTTCCTGCTGCAGGCCACCCGCCTCACCAAGCTGGCACGCCACATGTGCCGCGACATCATCAGACTGCGACGCGCTGCGCGGCGCCCCTTTGTGCCCATTAACTGTGGCGCCATAAAGGCAGAGTGTAAGAGCTCCTTCAATTCCTAACTTCTGCCTCATGACACACACACACGCACGAACACACACACACACACACACACCGCCCCCCTCCTTCACCTTGACACCCCCCTTTTCACCCCACCTCGCTGTCTCCGCCCCCCCCCTCCCCCTCCCTGTCTGTCTCTCTCTCTGTTTTTGTTATATTGTATTATATTATTATTATTATTATTTTGGTTTTTGTATTCTCCCCGGTTTCAATAAAGACTGCCTGTCCTCATGACTTTTGGGTTTCATCATCTGTTCGTTTGTCTGTTTTTGGTTCGTTTTTAATTTTTTAAGCCACTGAGCCTTTAGAGCCGTTTGGAATCCATACAAGCACACAATCTTCTCTACACCTTTTCTCAGAAGTCATTTTCTATACATGCATGCCATGCACTATTACATGCCCACCCATAGACAAACATGGATGCATATAATTGATGCTCTTCCTACTTTCCTGGCCAGGGTACATGATGGTTGTCGAATGTACGCGTATATTTAAGGTTGGTTAGAAGTAGAGGAGACGTATTTTACTAAGAGAAGCTCTATTTTGCACAGTGCGTGTTACACTTAATGAGCCTTTTTGTATGTGTGCTTTTCTGCGTGTGTCGGTGCCTTTTTCGGGACAGTAATTGAGTGTATGTGTGATTTGCTTGAGAGCAGTTTGATTTAGAGCTCAACTGACGACCAAGGAGGGCGATAAAGCGGAATTGGACATAAGGGAGGGAGGAGGGGGAGTTCAGGCAGTAGTAGATTCTATGAAGATGGTGGTAATCAGATCTCCATTCTCTGATTTTCTTTCTGAGTTTGAAGCTTGTTTATCATTTCCTGTTTCTGTGTTGCTCTGTCAGCCTACTCCCATTCCCGTCCTATAAGCAACTCTCACATGCCCATATCGGGACTTTCCTCTGTCCCAGTCATATGGACTCATCTCTATTTCTCCTACCTTGTCTTCCTCTCTCTCTTGCTCTTCAACTGTCTCTCTCTTCCTCTCTCCAGCGCTCTCTCTCCATCTCCCTCTATGAATGTGACGGTGGTTAACTAATAAAGTCACAGCTGAAACCATCCTCTCTTGAGTCCTTGTGCTTCATGTGTCTGTGTGCCTGTCCATCACGACACCAAACATACCGATTGGCCAGAGGACCAGACGAGGCCTGCCCCAACAGCATGGACTCAGCCTCCCTGCCTGCTTCCATCACACCCTCAACATGCTGTGTGTATGTGCATGTATGTGTGTTTTTTTTGTTTTGTTAGGTGTTGTGTTTATACTTATATTCAGTTTGTGTGTGAGAGAAAGCACTGCTACTACGTCTCCCCATAACCATCTTATTCAGAAAGTCGTCTATAAAACACGCGTTTTTCTCAAACTGACTGCTCTCAACTCGGACGGAAGCTAGATGTGTTAGCAGATCAGTAGTTGCACAGCTATTATTGGTGGGCTACAGTTAGTTTCGAAGCCTTCAGGTAAATTCCGCCTTAAGAGATTAAACGATACCAGGAAACTGCACCGCTTGCAACAGGCACCGGTAAATAAACTGATGTTCACACCTTTAGTCTCTGAACATGTCTCCATATTCTTGACTGAATGACAGTACAGCTGCTTTGTTTGTCACTGGCGGTGTGGTTGGTCAGTAGATGAGCTGCTGTTTGGTGATTGGTCTAGATATGTTGCGGGTGTCGGAGGGGCAAGTCGGGCGACCACCTAGAATCCGGACTGCCCAGAGGAGCACCCTGGCCAGCGTCTTGCAGTTTCTGGGTAACACACACACACACCGACTCACAATACCTAAATGATGGAGCAAATACGTCCCACGGCGTGTTCCTATGACATGAAGTAATCTGTAAGGAATGACATACTCCTATGATAACAAGAAAATAGTTGGTAATATGGGTGTCAAATCTGTGATGTAATGTGTTCCAGAGTCCCGCCCCGCGATACACGCGCCCCGTTCTCACCGAACCCTCGGCTTGCAAGCCCCTCCCCCACGCCGCCTCCTCTCTTCTCTCCCTTACGGTCCCCACGGCCTTCTGGGTAAACGCAGCTTCCACCACCACACCAGAGCCGAGCCGGAGAAACGCCCAGGTACACACTCACACACTTACACGCACACAAACAATCGCACACACTCCTATTCATCTCTATCGTTTTGTCTCCTGTGTCCTTCTGTAGAAAACCCAGGGCAGACAACAGGACCAGTGGTGAGTAACAGTCTTTCTTTTACGTAACACTTTACATACTGTAGGTGGCGCTCCTACTTGACTTCATTGCAGACTCATCCCAGATCTCAAAACACCTGGAAAGGTTTTTAATATATCTGCTAATCACATCATATGACATACCAATCTGCCCAATTGCTGCCAAGTTGATGACGAAGCAACTCAACCATTGGTTGATGATGCAATGCAACGCCTGCAATGTCGTCGGGCAGCAATTCAACCACAGACTTCAAATACAGCCATTTAAGGTTGTCTCCGCAATATTACATCATTTAACATGGCAGTTTTTTCTTGGATGATTATGAGGTGCTTGTATTTGATTGGCTCATTCTAATTGTTTATGATTGGTTCTTCCCAGCACAACGGCCGCAGCAGTGGTGGCGGAGGGACCAGGGGCAGTGCTAGGGGCGGAGTCATGATTAGGAAGCGACGCCCAAACTTGATCGATGCCCCTGACGACAGCTTTTTCGTCGTCTCCCGGGAGACCAGGTAGGCATGGCCTCTGATTGGCTGCTGGGCTAATGATACGTTAGACTGTCTTATATGTGATTAGAGCGTGACGGCTGATTATGCCTGGGACTGACAGCTGATTGGGTTGAAGAAGCCATGTCCTGACAAGCTTCGACAACCATGACTCACCGAGCACAGAAATAGAATAATAGAGATCAGGACGTAGAAATGAAATGAATAAACAGGCCACTGCTGAGGGTTGAGATGCATCAGAAGTTGAGTCTGGGTCAAAATGGGTCAAATTGGTCTGTAGATGCACACTAGGAAATGAGGGTTCCTCAAGGGTTCTTTGGGAAGGGTGATGGTTCTATGTGGAACCATACTGACCCAAAGCACCCTTTGAGCTCTTCAATGGTTCTTTGCACTTCAAAAAAGGGTTCTTTCCTCTTTTAGTGATAATTCAAATGTAGGGGTGGCGGCTCATTCAAATATTTTGGGTCGAGGTTTGCGCACACAGCTATTTTTGTGCAACCGTGAGTGAGTGTCATTACAGTTTATCGAATCTGTTATGTTATGCTATTTCATTTTGACTTATGACTATGGCCAATGATGGTGTCGTGTGAAAGACTCACGTAAAACTCACGGTTGACTACATCAGTAGTTCTCAATTCTCTCCTCAGGGACCCCCAGCCGTTCCAGAGCTAGCTCACCTAATTCAACTTGTTCAAACACACAATAATAAAATGTATGGAATTTTAACAATTTAATATGGCTAATAAACCAGAATTAAAACCCTGCATGGTTCTACAAAAAAAAGTTTGTATTGAGAAAGGTTCTTTATAGAACCGTTCTCCATAAAGGTTTTATAAAGAACCATAAAAAGGGTTATTTTTAGCTCCCAAAAGGGTTGTACCCATAGCGGAACCCTTTTTTAGTGCTCTACAGAACCTTTTTCAATTGTTCTTTATAGAACCTTAGGAAAGGGTTCTTTATAGCACCATACAGGTTCCATTTAGAACCTTACGAGCGGGGTTCTTTATAGAACCTTCAAAAACCTTCCGCTTGGTTACAAGCCAAAGAACCCTTAGTTGCCACTATATAGAACCATTTGTTTTTAGTGTGTGGTCTATGGAAATGGTTTTGCTATGCATCAACTTGCTAGGTTAAGGGATAGTTAGTTGAACATCCTTTACAGGGGATCATAACTGTAGGGTAGACAGGGCTGAGACTGAGGCCACTGCCAAGCTGATGAATGGGACTCCACAGGTAACCAAATAGGCTCATCTCATACAAAACACACTCACATAATGTTATGTATCTTAATGTACACACACACACACACCTGGGCCCGTATGCAAAAAGTATCTCAGAATAGAAGTGCTGATCCAGGATCAGTTCCATATAACGGTGTTACGACCTCAAATGCAAAATCCTACTCTCTTAGGAAGAAAAGGGTTCCAAAAGGGTTCTTCGGCTGTCCCCATAGGATAACCCTTTTGGATTTCATGTAGAACCATCTGTGGAAAGGGTTCTACATCGAACCAAAAAGAGTTCTACCTGAAACCAAAAAGGGATCTTCAAAGGGTTCTCCTATGGGGACAGCCAAAGAACCCTTTTAGGTTGTAGATAGCACCTTTTTTACTAAGAGTGTACATTAGCACTCCTGCTCTGAGACTCTTTGGGAATACAGGCCCTGACCTCTCGTGCCCTGTTGCATCGTGGGTCGGCGTGTGTTTCCCTTCGTGTCAGTGACTGGCTGCTTGTTTCATTTCAGTGCTGCAGCCGTTACACACCTGTTCACGGTAAGCCCCCCCCCCCCACACACACACACACACACACTCACGTACATACGCACGTGCAAGCACACACATAAACACGTGACCTGGGTTACCTGTGGAGTCTGTTTCTCACTTGTGGATCGTACAGTCCAGTCAACGGGATAATGCACTCACACACAGACAGGCACACACACAAACAGACACACACACTCACTGTGTCCATTAAAAATTGCCAACCGCATAACCCCCCTTGTTCCCTGGATGAAGGGTTATTTTAGTCTAACTGTCTGAAATTGACCAGGCTTCAGTGGAAATATCATTACTGCACCACTGGAGCATCCACTCACATGCCACTGTTTGTGTGTGTATATGTGTGTGTGTGTGTGTGTGTATGTGCGCCAGAATACTTCCTCTTCCCAGAATCACAGCTGGAATATGCTAATGAGTCTCATCTGATTGGCTGACACTAACGACAGATGATGGAGATGCTCTATGCTTTATTAGACCCAATTAGAGCTCAGGTAGAGGTCAGGCTGGTGGTTTGTGTGTGTATGTGTGTGTGTGTGAGAGATTACATATGCCCGATATTTCTAAACAGGTAGAGATTAGTCTCCCAAGGGCCGGCAGACAGCTTGTCTCCCACAATGACAGTGTTCCAATTTACAGGTGTGCCAAGGTTCATGCGTAGGTTGGGCAAGGCAGAAATGGACATACATCCGTTCTGAGCCTTATGCCTTATACATCCCCACCGGATACAACATTTGTAACTAGCCCGATGGAGCTTGCAGACAATATTTGTATTTCCCAAGTAACTAGTTTGCATGCACCATGACAGCTAACGTTAGGGTAACTAGCTTACAACCAATATAATAAGCCTAACTACTGTATGTGCACCCGCGTTGTGTCTACCTCTGTCATGTTTCCGAGATCATCATTGTTCAAGAGCAAGAATTACCATTCACATTTTTTTTCTTCTCCCCTTTCGAAGTTACCGAGAAAATCCCCCATATTCCCCAGACCTAATGCTGTTGCTCTAGGTCTGGGATTTTCGAGACTATGAAAGAATATATTCAGTAAAAGACTGTGTGTGTGGAACACATGCATTTTCCATGACTCTGTGACTGGTCCTGCCTCACTAGATGGAGTGATCGATATTACTGATTATATCACAGAGAAATTCTCTAATAAACACTCAGACATTCACCAGACAGCGCTGCCCTCAGGACCCATATCTCTCTTCATCTCCCTCTCTCTTTCCTTGATGCAGTAAAACACAATGGACAACACAATCTAATATGCACGCACACACTCACACATAGTGCCTATATTAGCCTAATTAAATCCCAGCGTGCGCTGTACTGAAGGAAATTGATAAATTTTTCTGTTCAGAGAAATGATGAACAACCCTGAGAGACCGAGAGAGATAGAGAGAAATGCTGTAGTAATAGACTCCCTGCAACAACTGCCCTTTACTTCATGTATCCTTCTCTGTGTCTCTTTCAATGTTTTGGCAGAATAAAAGGTTAGAGTGAGACGTGTGTTCTAACGTTCTGTTGAGTTCCCCTCTGATGTCATATCCTGTCCTCTCTGATGTCATGTCCTGTCTCTCCAGGAGGGCCAGGCGGCTGCTGTCACGGTCCCAGCTGAGGCGCGCCTGTCGGCAGCCCTGTGAGCAGATCACCCTGCGCAAGGCCTCCCAGGCACTATCGCAGGGGCCGCTCCTCGCCCCTCCACACCCCCACCCCAGCCTCAGGATGAGGGGACCCATCGTTATCCACGACTGACCACTGACCTCTGACCCTATCTCTCTGCCATGTTTGTCACCTGCCTATGCTCTACATGCAAGACCCCAACCCTAGTTTCACCTGGCCCCCAACCCCCGCCCTGCCCATCGCCCACTTAAAAAAAATATTGTGAACCTCCCCACCCTACGGAGTCTGACCCTTCACCTCGGGAGGAAGTGATGTGCTGTGTTGCCGTGGGGACAGACAGAAAGTGGTTCCCCCCTGTACAGATTAAACTTCCCTGGGACAGAAACCAGTGTGTGCGTGTGAGAATTGATGTGTTTAAGCACGAGTGTGCACGCGCAAGGATATGAGCGTGTGCACGAGTGTGTGAACTTGATGTTTTTTCTTCTTCTGTACCTGCTACATGCCAGTGAGTGGGGGTTGTGAGATATATATATATATATATATACACAGTGCATTCGGAAAGTATTCAGACCCCTCGTTTTTCCACATTTTGTTACGTTACAGCCTTATTCTAAAATAGATTAAATAAATACAAATCCTCATCAGTCTACACACAATACCCCATAATGACACAGTGAAAACCATTTTTTTTAAAGTGTACATTTATTACAAATAAAAACAGAAATATCTTATTTACATAAATACTCAGACCCTTTGCTATGAGACTCGAAATTGAGCTCAGGTGCATCCTGTTTCTATTGATCATCCTTGAGATGTTTCTACAACTTGATTGGGGTCCACCTGTGGTAAATTAAATTGATTGGACACTATTTGGCAAGGCACACACCTGTCTGTATAAGGTCCCACAGTTGACAGTGCATGTCAGAGCAAAAACCAAGCCGTGACGTCAAAGGAATTGTCCGTAGAGCTCAGAGACAAGATTGTGTCGAGGCACAGAACTTGGGAAGGGTACCAAAATATTTCTGCAGCACTGAATGTCCCCAAGAACACAGTGGTCTCCATCATTCTTAAATGGAAGAAGTTTGGAACCACCAAGACTCTACCTAGAGCTGGCTGCACGGCCAAACTGAGCAATCAGGGTAGAAGGGCCTTGGTCATGGAGGTGACCAAGAACCCGATGGTCACTCTGACAGAGCTCCAGAGTTCCTCTGTGGAGATGGGAGAACCTTCCAGAAGGACAACCATCGCTGCAGCACTCCTTTATTCACAAATTTGTATAAGCCATTTCTCAGTAAATGGCACATGACAGCCCGCTCGGAGTTTGCCAAAAGGCATCTAAAGGACTCTAAATGACCAAAAGGCATCTAAATGACAAACGAGATTCACTGGTCAGATTAAACTAAGATTGAACTCTTTGGCCTGAATTCCAAGCATCATGTCTGGAAGAAACCTGGCCACCACCCCTACAGGGAAGCATGGTGGTGGCAGGATCATGCTGTGGGGATATTTTTCAGCAGCAGGGACTGGGAGACTAGTCAGGATCAAGGGAAAGATGAACAGAGCAAAGTACAGAGAGATAATTGATTATAACCTGCTCCAGAGCGCTCAGGACCTCAGACTGGTGCGGAGGTTCACCTTCCAACAGGACAATGACCCTAAGCACATATCCAAGGCAATGCAGTAGTGGCTTTGGGACAAGTCTCTGAATGTCCTTGAGTGGCCCAGCCAGAGCCCAGACTTAAACCAGATTGAACATCTCTGGAGAGACCTGAAAATAGCTGTGCAGCGACACTCCCCATCCAACCTGACAGAGCTTGAGAAGATCTGCAGAGAAGAATGGGAGAAACTCCCCAAATACAGGTGTGCCAAGCTTGTAGCGTCATACCCAAGAAGACTTGAGGCTTGTAATCGCTGCCAAAGGTGCTTCAACAAAGTACTGAGTAAAGGGTCTGAATACCTAAGTAAATGTAATATTTGATAAAATATCTAAATACCTGCTTTTGCTTTGTCATCATGGGGTATTGTGTGTAGATTGATGAGGGGGGAAAAGTATTTAATCCATTATAGAATAAGACGGTAATGTAACAAAATGTGGAAATAGTCAAGGGGTCTGAATACTTTCCGAATGCATGTATATATACAGTGCCCTCCATAATTATTGGGACAGTAAAGCATTTTTTATTATTGAAATCAAACAAGGACTATGAGGTTAAAGTGCAGACTGTCAGCTTTAATTTGAGGGTATTTTCATCCATATCGGATGTAAATACCCTCAAAGAATTACAGCACTTTTTCTACATTTTGTACATCCCCCATTTTAGGGGAGCAAAAGTATTGGGACACATTCACTGATATGTGTATTAAAATATTCAAAAGTTAAGTATTTGGTCCCATATACTCATAGCTCGCAATGACTATATGAAGCTTGTGACTCTACACATTTGTTGGATGCATTTTCTGTTTGTTTTGGCTGTGTTTCAGATGATTTTGTCCCCAATATAAATGAATAGTAAATAATGTATTGTGTCCTTTTGGAGTCACTTTTATTGTAAATAAGAATAGAATATGTTTCTTAAACACTTCTACATGAATGTGGATGCTGCCATAAACTGACCTTCTCACTCATTATTATTCACGAATGTGTCACAAGCTAGATGTAATGCTTTGAATATGGGACCAAATACTGCACTTTTTACTACTTTAATATACATAAGTGAAGTTGTCCCAATACTTTTGGTCCCCTATAGTGGGGGGATTATGTACAAAAAGTGCTGTAATTTCAACAACAAAAAAGCACAAATATCACCCCCCCAAGACATGCTTACCTCTCACCATTACAATAACAGGGGAGGCATTTTTTTGTGGCCGGGGGGGGATGATATTTGTGCATCTGTAACTTTCTCACTCATCATTATTCATGATTCATTCAGGATGATCCGTAATCATGGTAGCATCCGCATTCATACAGAAGTGTTTAGAAACATATTCTATTCTTATTTCTATTCAATAAAAGTGACTCCAAAATGACACAATACATTATTTACCATTGGGAGCAAAATACACAACCAAAACAAACAGCAAATGCATCCAACAGATTTGTAGTCACAAGCTTGATGAGTCATTGTGTGCTATGAGTATGGGACCAAATATTTCACTTTTTACTACTTTAATACACAAAGTGAATTTGTCCCAATACTTTTGTTCCCCTAAAATGGGTGGACTATGTACAAGAAGTGCTGTCATTTCTAAATGGTTAACCCGATATGGAAGAAAATACCCTCTAATTAAAGCTGACAGTCTGCACTTTAACCTCATGGTCATTGATTGATTTTTGAGTGTAGAGCCAAAAGAAGAAAAAATGCTTCACTGTCCCAATAATTACGGAGGGCACTGTATATACTGTATAGCTCTCCTCCGTGTGTCAGAGAGATCTAACCAGATATCAACTAACCAAATCGGATCAACTAGATTTAAAGGGATGGTTTGATCACAAACTAAATGGTTAAAGGGATTGCTATCATTTAAAAGGATAGCTGCATCATTCTGTAGCCTACAGTTCCATGACACTACAAACCTCTGAGGCAACAACATAGATATACGCTCCTCTCCCTCAGAGTCATTGTATATTACTATACCCATTGCCACACTGTACAGTCTAGCCACTCTATTTCTATGCTCTACCTAAGCCCTGCTCTAGGTAGAACGCTTCCTCTTTGCTCAACAGAACCTGGGACTGTCATGACAGATCTAATCTGATTTGGCACCCTATTCTACTTTTGGCCAGAGCCGTCTGGTGCACTAGGGAATAGGGTGACTTTTAGGACATGTCTCCTGCAGCAGCATGCCTCTGAGGTCAAACCTCCTGATCAGCTGATCTTTGATTACTTCTCCACTATGTTTATGTTGGTGTTCCTGTACGTCACGTGTTCCTGTACGTCACGTGATTAAAAACAAAACACATTACAGATTTTTCTCTACTCGCCTCCTTTATGTTTCCTCGTCTCCTTTCCGTGTCTCTTTGTGTCCTTTCCTTCAGAGAGCCTGACGGTTGAATTCATTCAACTGTTCTATTCCCAGGGGTCAGTGTGTGTGTGTGTGTGCAAATTTCGGAACATATTGTACATTTTGCAAATTCGTTACATATTGTACAAATTGTAATTAGTAACATATCATAAAAAATGAATGATAAATTAATACATACTATACGAAACGTAACATATTATATACTATATTAGACTGTCTCGGATTTACTACACAATAATAAGAAATGCTCTGAGACCACATTTGCCACAGGGATGTGTGTGTGAGTGTTGGTCTGTGTGCCTGTGTGTTTATTTGTGGGTGTGAGAGAGAGAGAGAGAGAGAAAGAGAGAAAGAGAGAGAAAGAGAGAGAAAAAGAGATAGAGTGAGAGAGAGAGAGAGAGAGAGAGAGAGAGACAGAGAGAAATGGTGGGCAGAGAGTGTTTGTGTCTGACTAACTCCATTGTGACGGCCAGTGAAAGCTATAGACTACACAATGGGACACAGAGAGTTGGCCTACAATACATTATCTATTTTTCACAGAGGAATTTCAATAAGAACCTCACAACCACAGATGAATAAGGGAAATACGGTTAGCTATGAGAATAATCTTTGCCCCAGGATACTTGCAAATAAACTATAGCCTAATACAATACACATAATTCACTCTGTCTCTACAGTCTGTTTAGTGTGTGTTGGCCTTGTGGTGATGGTTGGTCTCAGGGAGGAAGGCCCAAGGATGGGAGCAATGAGAACTAATTCAAGTCTGCGCCTCAGGTGTCAAGTTGGTCCCTGTTATTCCACAGATACTGAGATATTTAGGAAGAATATTTCGAATATTATTAGCCAATTGTTCATGTTTGTAACCTTTATTTTCCATTAGCCTCATATGTTATCTGACCCAACATTCTCCTGTATCCTCCTCTTTTTTCATTTTTCCTCTCCTCCCCTCCCTGCCAGTGATTTCACTGCATACCGTCGTAGACAGTTATTGTCAGCCACACAATTAGCTGCAAGCTACTCGGTTGGATGTAGAAAAAAGGAAAAAAGAAAAAGTCGTCTCCCTAATGAACAAACATGACATTCTTAAACGGTATTCCTAGTCGGCAACATCGGGGCTCCAGTGGCGCAATCGGTTAGCGCGCGGTACTTATACAGCAGTATTTCAGTTGAGCTATGCCGAGGTTGTGAGTTCGAGCCTCACCTGGAGCAGAGAATTTTTAACTGATCCCGCTTGACCGAACGGCGGAGAAAACAAATAAATACACAACCAATTATTTATATATACACAGGATCAATGACCAGGTGTGCTGTTTTGAAGTCACCTAGCCTCCATCTTGGAACTCCCCAAGGAGTTGAGAAAAATATTTTGGGAACTATAGAAAAGCATTTTTTATGTCTACATTCATTTTTTCCACGTTTATGATATTACAGACACTTTAATGCTTACATTAAAAATAATATTATGTGAGCTAAACATAGACATAAAACATATATAAAACCATTTTCCTTAAATCATACTTTTTCTAATGTTACTGTGGCCACTACCACAAAATAATACCTAAATACATGTAATTGTGTCCTTGAAACATTTAATTGTATATTTATTGCGCAATACTGCAGATTTCCATTCATTCCTATGGAGATTGCTTCTTCTGAGCAGGGCTCTCTAATCGTGTTCAGCTAAGTACCCTCTTACATGTTTTCGCTCCAACCTCAGCTGTAACTAACCTGGTTTAGTTGATCAACCAGCTAATTATTAGAATCAGTTGCGCTAGATACATTTTGGAATGAAAATCTGTTGGTTGCTCTCCAGGAACCGGGTTGGGGAGCCTGGGAAGTGCTAATATGGCCGACCAGTGGCTTCAAAGTCTCTCATTGGCCAACACATACCATTAGCAATTCAGGGTTTATTGGTGCTTTCGATACAACTGGAAACTCGGGGGGGAAAAATGGGTCAAATCATGATGTCAGCGATCTTGAGGTCGTATGGCGGATCTGAGAAAGATGTTTTTGTTCGACTTGAAATTCCGAGTTGGGTGACCATTCAAAAATATTTTTCCCAGGCAGAATTATTTTTCCCCCAGTTGTTTTGAACGAGGCATAATACATAATTGATAACAATGGTGTCATCTCTGTATTTATGATGTTTTCAATGCCGAGTTCAAAACAACTTGGAACTCGGAAATCTCTGACTTCCGACTTCAGTGCACTCAAGACAATATTGTGAACGAGCTGCAACGATGAAAAATAGTTTTTTACGTTCATCCAAGTCAGAATTCTAACTCGAGAACTCGGGCCTCTAGAGCTCCGACTTTCCGACCTGAGGATAACTGATTTTATGATTTGACCTCGTATTTTCCGAGTTCCCACAAGACAGCTGGGAACTCCGGAAAAAACGAGGTCAAATCATTACATCAGTGATTTTCAGTTCGGAAAATTGGAGCTCTCGAAAGATGCCCAACATTTTGCGTTGTGCGTGTTCAAGTAGTGCTTTAATAGCTGCTCAAGAGTACACCCTACTGGTAAACAAGCAACTGACTAGCAGAGGGTCTCTCTACCCGTTGGAAATATGTTAAAAGGTTTACTTAAAAGGTTGAAAGGAAACATTGTTTTGCTGTTGCAGATGTTAGATGTTTCCATTGTGCATCTGTCGTAATGAAAGTACTGTTTCATAATCATAACAATGCAAAATGCGTGTGATCTGTACTTCTCCACCAGAGGGAAGCATATATCACAACCAGCCCCAACCCAGTCTTCCCAAATCTTTGTTTTGTCCCTTTGCCACGGTATAGTAGCATCTTATTACATGCTACTTACATCTTATTTTAAATCAAATCAAATTTTATTGGTCATATACACGTGATTAGCAGATGTTATTGCAGGTGTAGCAAAATGCTTGTGCTTCTAGCTCCGACAGTGCAGTAATATCTAACAAGTAATATCTAACAAATTACACAACATATACCCAATACACACAAATCTAAGTAGCAATGAATTAAGACTATATACATATATGGACGAGCCTACTCATTCAAGGGGTTTTCTTTATTTTCACTATTTTCTACATTGTAGAATAATAGTGAAGACATCAACACATATGGAATCATGTAGTAACCAAAAAAAAAAGTTAAACAAATCATAATATACTTCAGATTTTTGATTCTTCAAAGTAGCCACCATTTGCCTTGATGACAGTTTTGCACACTCTTGGCACCGCCCACCACTAGAGGGATATCTTCAACCACCAACTTACCATCCTGAGACAAGGCCGAGTATAGCCCACAAAGATCTCCGCCACGGCACAACCCAAGGGATGTTTTTTTTAAGTCAGTTAATTCGGGTAGTTAATTGAAATTCAATTGATGAAATGAAAACTGACCAGTAATTTCTATGAATACATTTAAATTAATGAATTAAAGACTCAGACTTTTGTGTTTCCATGGCTGAGGCCAGGGCCACCCAAAAAAGATTGGAGCCAGGTGAGGGCAGGTTGCAATGTAAAGCTTGCAGAACATTGTTTAAAGGGGCTAGCCACCAAGTAACTGTTAGACCTTTTACATATTTGTGACATTTCTATTATCAATGTTTCATTGTGCAAATATGTCAAATCAAATGTCAAATCAAATATGTGTATAAGTGTGTGTGTGTGTGTGTGTGTGTGTGTGTGTGTGTGTGTGTGTGTGTGTGTGTGTGTGTGTGTGTGCACGCACATGTGTGTGTGTGTGTAAACTCTGTAAAATGTGTTAACTGGGAATGAACAAGAATAATATTGTAGTAATGATGTGACATAGATATCTGATATCTGGACTGAACATGAGACTGTAAATCTGTGTCCCTTACCTATCCTTCATTCTTCCCTCCCTCCCTCTCTTCCTCTTTCTTTCATCCGGCCAAGGACACAATCACTGATCACAGTTTATCAGTGCTCAGATTTCAGTGTGTGTGTGTGTGTGTCACACTATTTTCTCCCTGCAGATTAGACAGGGCAGTTTTTAATTTAGGATTCTGATCTGCTGCTATAAGACTCTAAATCCCCTGAAGGGGCCAGAGCAACACAGCCCCTGACCCCCGGTTTCTTTCACACACACACACACACACACACACACACACACACACACACACACACACCCCTAACCCCCAAGCTGACCAGAGCCTGCGTGTGTTTGTGTTTGTTCAGGGGAGTAAACTGAGATTGAGCATCCTGAGAACAGAGAAAAATTCTACCCACGCTAATCCTGCATTTTAGCAAATGAAAATACCCACTCTACTCACTCACTCACTCACTCACTCACTCACCCAGGCCTGTGGCTGAGTGTCATAACGCTTGTTAGCCTCGGGGGAAAGCTGCTGTGATATCTGATGAGTAGTCCATTAATAAGACTGAGATTAATCCTGCTGAAAAAGACAAAGAAACACTACATGAAAACAAGCTCCCCTGGTCTTACAAGGAGGAGTAGTTGCTGATTATCACCCTAAAGACCCCAGACTGTCTGTCTGCACAATCTATTGTCGACCTCCCTCATCCTACTTCCCTATAACTCTTCTCTCCCTCTCGTTTCTCTTTCTTTGGGGCTCCTGGGTGGCGCAGTGGTCTAAGGCACTGCATTCTGGTATCATAACTGGCTGTGATTGGGAGTCCCATAGGGCAGTGCACAATTGACCCAGTGCTGTCTGGGTTTGGCTGGTGTAGTCTGTCATTGTAAATAAGATATTGTTTCTAAACAGACTTTCCAAGATAAATTAAATGTTTTAAATGTATTTACTGTCACTCCCTCTCCTATGTGTGTATGTGTGTGTTAGGTGTTTTGAATCATCTAGTTGTAAATATTTTGAAGTATGGGAAGATCACATCATTGTCTAAAACTAAAAACTATTTTCTTTTTTTTTTACTGACTTTCAAGCCCTGAGCTCATCTGCTGATTTCGGGACATGCCAACGGGGAAAACGAGCGCACATTTGCGAAACGTCAGACGGTTACACATCAACCAATGAAACGGCAGATTTGAACGGGGGCAGAGCTGATTGAAAGCAATTTCAACCAATCAATGTTAGCACCCTCGATAATTCTTGACCAATCACCGAACAAGTACCAAAAATAGCACCTCCTCTTGTTCAGCACCCAAAGGACGAAAGTGCGAGATTCGCCTGTGTTGTCTATTATAACCAATTCTTACTGTCCATATTTGTGTAGAAACGTACTGAACAGTTTTTTTTTTTTTGATGTGAGAAACCTATTTGGTGTCAAACATGCGTAAAAACCTACGCCATCCAAGCAGGGAACCGCCGAGAAAGGAATTATCGCCGCTCATCTGAGGCCAAACTCGCATATTTTGTTTTGTCAAGTAAGGAAACAAAACAATATATCACCACGACGATACCCACTAGTCAGGGACCTAAAAAACATCTACATTCGTTTTACAGTTGGAAACGTAAGTATAAATTAAGAGGTTTAGCTAGGGGGCAATCGTTGTGTTGGCTAGCTTGCTAACGTTAGCCTAGCATGGCCTATTCGCATTTAACTAGCTTACAACTGTAGCTGACGTTATCGTCACCAGTGATTGATTCTCGCATGAATTTGTGTGACGAATAGCAGCTAACGTTTAACCTTAGTTACATGCTTTTGACTGTCAACATCGTCTAAGAGGTACATCACTTGTTTTCAAATGCTGTGCTTGGGCAGGGAAAAGTCATTATTTTGCCAACTATTTAGCTAAATAGCTAGCCGCTTATTTTTTTAGGTGACACCTTTCTAACTAACGTCAGCTATCTAGCTAAATGTGGCGTTTGGTTTGTCCGTTTTAACGCAACCAACAAAAACATTCGTTTGTGGAAGAAATAATCTAATCTGATCAAACGTAATATTAGCACAGTTAATTATATAATCCAGTGGTTCCTAACCTTTTTCGTTTACTGTACATTTACCACCAACTGAATTCTGCTCTAGCCGAAGTATCCCCTCATGTTCTTTTTACCTGTAGTAAGCATATTGTCTCATGAGTCTTAAGTACTCCCTGTGGCTAGGCTAAGTACCTCCAGGGGTCCTAGTAGCCGACTATATATCGTTGTAGGGTTATTTAACGTCGCCGCACAACGCAGGGAGTCAAACCAACAGACTCCCGACGTTGTCCCATTCACCTTGCCAGAAGATACTGACCCTACCGGTATACCTACTTGTTTACACTGAGCTGTACTGAGTTCGGAACACAATCATGGTTACATGACGTAGAGCACACACACAGAGTAGTGACACTAGGTGCAATGATGTTAACTTAGACAGAACCTTGTCATTTACACATCCCTATCTTTATTACTCTAGGAGACTGATAGGTATATTTATTATTTAGAATATTCATGTTTAATTTGGTCAATATTCATAATGTACATAATGTTGTTTTTTTTACATTAAAATACTACTCATACTACAGAGCAAGCGGACAAGCTTAATATAACACCAATTTTGGCTTTGTAGCATCTACAGATGAAACATGGGGTCTTAAAGGAGGCCTGGGTAAGGCCAAATTTGATTCATTTTTTTCTCAATTATGCTTTTACATACAGTGCTCTCCACTTATATTGGCACCCTTGGTAAATATGAGCAAAACAGGCTGCAAAAAAATGTCTTTGCTGTTTTTCCTCTTGGTCTTTCATTCCAAATATTCACAAAAAATCAAACTTTTTAATTGAAGTAAAATTATTGGAAAAAAAATAAATGTGAAATAAATATTTTTCTCAAACAATTACTCAATTACTGGCACCCCTAGAAATTCTTATGAGTAAAATCTATAGTATATTCCCATTCATATTTCACGTTTTTAAAGTCACTTGAGGGTTTAGGAATACTTAAGTGGTATGCCATGACTTCCTGTTTCACTGGGGTATAAATATGAGGTGACATACAGGCCAAGATCATCCATCACTATGGGAAAGACCTGAGAATAGAGTACTGATGTGCGACAAAAGGTTGTTGAGCTGCACAAATCAGGAAATGGCTATGAAAAAATAGCTCAACATTTGAAAATGCCCATTTCCACTATCAGGGCAATAATTAAGAAGTTTAAAGCACCTGGAGATGTTAACAATCAGCCTGGAAGAGGACGTGTGTCTATACTGACCGCACTCACAGTGAGGAGGCTAGTTAGTGGCAGAAAAATATCCAAGGATCACAGCTGGAGAATTGCAGATGTTAGTTGGGTCTTGGGGTCAGAAAGTCTCAAACTACGATCAGACGCCACCTACGTAACCACAAGTTGTTTGGGAGGGTTGCCATAAAAAAGCCTTGGCTGTCATCAAACAACACTCAAGCACCTACAGTTTGCCAAACGTTAATGGAACTTTCAATGGGACCGGGTTCTATGGTCAGATGAGACCAATTTAGCCATTTGGGGAAAAAACACAGTAGTGGGTTTGGCGTAGACAGAAAGATATCCATGCAGAAAAGTACCTCACCACCACTGAAGTATGGTGGTTTATCTTTGCTGTGGGCCTGTTTTTCTTCCAAAGGACCTGGACAACTTGTTAGGATACATAATATCATGGACTCCAAGTACCAGCAGATATTAAATCAAAACCTGACTGCCTCTGCAAGGAAGTTTTAACTGGGCTTTGGTTGGATCTTCCAGCAGGACAATGAACCAAAGCACATCTCAACATAAACACAAAAATGGTTCACTGACCACAGAATCAAGATTTTGCTTTGGCCGTCCCAGTCCCCTGACCTGAACCCCATAGAAAACCTGAGTTGAAGAGGAGAGTCCACAAGCGTGGACCTCGGAATCTGAAGGATCTGGAGAGATTCTGTATGGAGGAATAGTCTCATCATAGTCCAACCTCATTACCCATTACAGGAGAAAACGGCTCTGAGTTATCTTGGCAAAGGCAGATTGCACAAAGTATTGAATGAAGGGGTGCCAATAATTGTGGCACACATATATTTGAGAAATATTTGTTTTATGTTAATTTATTTGTGTAAATGATTTTACTTTAAATAAAAGTTAGAGTTTTGTGAATTTTTAATGAAAGATCAAGAGCCTGTTTTGCTCATGCTGTTGAAGTCGGAAGTTTACATATACTTAGGTTGGAGTCAATAAAACTCATTTTTCAACCACTCCACACATTTCTTGTTAACAAACTATAGTATTGGAAAGTCGGTTAGGACATCTACTTGGTGCATGACACAAGTAATTTTTCCAACAATTGTTTACAGACCGATTATTTCACTTATAATTCACTGTATCACAATTCCAGTGGGCCAGAAGTTTACATACACTAAGTTGACTGTGCCTTTAAACAGCTTGGAAAATTCCAGAAAATGTCATGAATTTAGAAGCGTCTGATAGGCTAATTGACAGCATTTGAGTCAATTGGAGGTTCACCTGTGGATGTATTTCAAGGCCTACCTTCAAAGTCGGTGCCTTTTTGCTTGACACCATGGGAAAATCAAAAGAAAGAAATCAGCCAAGGTCATAGAATTTTTTTTTTGTTGTAGACCTCCACAAGTCTGGTTCATCCTTGGGAGCAATTTCCAAACACCTGAAGGTACCACGTTCATCTGTACAAACAATAGTAAGCAAGTATAAATACCATGGGACCACGCAGCTGTCATACCGCTCAGGAAGGAGACACGTTCTGTTTCCTAGAGATGAACGTACTTTGGTGTGAAAAGTGCAAATCAATCCCAGTACAACAGCAAAGGACCTTGTGAAGATGCTGGAGGAAACGGGTACAAAAGTATCTATATTCGCAGTAAAACAAGTCCTATATCGACATAACCAGAAAGGCCGCTCCGCAAAGAAGAAGCCTCTGCTCCAAAACTGCCATAAAAAATCCAGACTACGGTTTGCACATGGGGACAAAGATCATACTTTTTGGAGAAATGTCCTCTGGTCTGATTAAACAAAAATGGAACTGTTTGACCATAATGACCATCGTTATGCTTGGAGGAACAAGGGTGAGGCTTGCAAGCCGAAGAACACCATCCCAACTGTGAAGCACGGGGGTGGCAGCATCATGTTGTGGGGGTGCTTTGCTGCAAAAGGGACTGGTGCACTTCACAAAATAGATGGCATCATGAGCAAGGAAAATTCAACATCAGTCATGAAGTTAAAGCTTGATCACAAATGGGTCTTCCAAATGGACAATGACCCCAAGCATACTTCCAAAGTTGTGTCAAAATGGCTTAAGGACAACAATGTCAAAGTATTGGAGTGGCCATCACAAAGCCCTGACCTCAATCCTATAGAACATTTGTGGGCAGAACTGAGAAGGCGTGTGCGAGCCAGGAGACCTACAAACCTGACTCCGTTACACCAGCTCTGTCAAGAGGAATGGGCCAAAATTCACCCAACTTATTGTCGGAAGCTTGTGGACGGCTGCCAGAAATGTTTGACCCAAGTTAAACAATTTAAAGGCAATGCTACCAAATACTAATTGAGTGTATGTAAACTTCTGACCCACTGGGAATGTGATGAAAGAAATAAAAGCTGAAATAAATCATTCTCTCTGCTATTATTCTGACATTTTCACATTGTTAAAATAAAGTGGTGATCCTAACTGTCCGATGTCAGAAATTGTGAAACTGAGTTTTTACATCTATTTGCCTAAGGTGTATGTAAACTTCCAACTTCAACTATATTTACCAAGGGTGCCAATATTAGTGGAGGGCACTGTACAAATGTCAAAATATGTCAACAATCCTTCCTCCAAAAGACTATTGTATGGATTACATTTTGTGAAAGTCCCCTAAATCATTTTGTTGTCTGGGTTTCATGAGGAGTCACTCGTAGGGAGAAGACGGACCAGGAGAGTAGAGCTGTGAATTGCCAGGGACCTCACAATATGATCATGATACTTTAGGAAATTTTTATTTTATATATATATTTTTTTACATCTATTGCGATTCTCACGATTTTACACTGAACAAAACTATAAACGCAACATTTAGAAGATTTTATACTGAGTTACAGTTCATGTAAGGAAATCGATAATTAAATGGATTTCACATGACTGGGATACAGATATGCAACTGTTGGTCATAGAATACCACAAAGTATGGGCGTGGATCAGAAAACCGGTCAGTGTCTTGTGCTACCACTGTTTGCCTCATGCAACGTGACACATCTCATTTGCATAGTGTTGATCAGGCTGATTGTGGCCTGTGGAATATCGTCCCACTCTTCAATGGCTGTGCAAAGATTGCTGGATATTGGCGGGAACTGGGACATGCTGTCGTACATGTCAATCCAGAGCACCACAAACATTCTCAATGGGTGACATGTCTGCTGAGTATGCAGGCCATGGAAGAACTGGGACATTTTCACATTCCAGGAGTTGTGTTCAGATCCTTGTGACATGGTTGTGCATTATCATGCTGAAACATGAGGTGATGGTGGTGGGTGAATGGCATGACAATGGGCCTCAGGTTCTCGTCATGACATCTCTGTGGCCATCGAAGGTGAGCAATTTCCCGCTGATCCCGCAGGGGAAGAAGCTGGATGCGTTTCACTACACCCGCAGTAACGTGCTAAATATGTGGCCAATAAAATAAGATTTGATGTGAAGGACCTGGGCTGGTGGTCTGCGGTTCTGAGGCCGGTTGGACGTACTGCCCAATTCCCTAAACCGCGTGATCATTACACAGGTGCGCCTTGTGCTGGTGACAAAAGGCCACCAAAATGTGCAGTTGTGTCACCACATAATGCCACAGATGTCTCAAGTTGAGGAAGCGGGCATTTGGCATGCTGACTGCAAGAATGTCCACCAGAGGTGTTGCCAGATAATTTTATGTTAATTTCTGTACCATAGGTTTAATCTGTTTCTTGATATGCCACGCCTGTTAGGTTATTGGATAATCTTAGCAGAGGAGAAATGCTTACAGGGATGTAAACGAATTTGAGCAAAATAATATTTTTGTGCGTATGGCACACTTCTGGATCTTTTGTTTCGGCTCATGAAACATTTTATGCTATGACATTTGATACAGTTAACTAGACCTCTTTCTCCCATCACTGAGGGATTGAGGGAAGTGGAGTGCGAGGCTGAGTGGTTCAGTACAGGGGCGTGTTCAGATGGTGTGACTGGTTTGCTTCTGTGCGTCTCCTTGCCCCAATCGTCACCCACGAAGCGTCGTTACCTATTGCTCCACAAAAGCCTAGTAAAGCCTTTGCATAGCAAAGGAAACAACTACTTCAAGTTTTCAGAGCGGGTGACGTGACGTCACTGATTTAAATGCTACTAGCGCGCACTGCTAACTGGCTAGCCATTTCACAGCGGTTACATCTGCACAAAAATATATTTTGGAACAAGACTTTGTATTTCTTATTGGATAGGTAACAATACTTGTTTTCTCCCCTGGTCCTGGAGAGCTACAGTTTCAGCAGGCTTTAGTTCCAGCCCAGCACTAACAGGTGTGATTTTAAACTAATCAATTCATCAAGATCTCTGTTGGCTATATCAGGTGTGCTGGGATGTTGATCTGAATGGACTGGATAGGTTTCTACCCATTTTGAGGGCAAGCTGAACCAATTGTCTTAATGCTTACAAATCCAATCATCCTACCTATGTTTGTTACATTTATCCAGTCTTTTTTGTTTAGTTGCTACGGTTTGAGGAGTTGATTTGGGACAGCTACGTCCGCTACAGTTCTATGTCAAATAAAACGTTCAATGTGGCACTGTCATAGGATGCCACCTTTCCAACAAGTTAATCAAATGTCTGCACTGCTAGAGCTGCCCCGGTCAACAGTAAGTGCTGTTATTGTGAAGTGGAAACGTCTAGGAGCAAAAACGTCTCAGCCACGAAGTGGTAGGCCACACAAGCTCATCGAACGGGACCGGCGAGTGCTGAAGCGCGTAGCTCATAAAAATCGCCTGTCCTCGGTTATAACACTCCCTACCAAGTTCCAAACTACCTTTGGAAGCAACGTCAGCATATGAACCGCCAAAGAACACAAGCCTAAGATCACCATGCGCAATCCAAAGTTTTGGCTGGGGTGGTGTAAAGCTTGCCGCCATTGGACTCTGGAGCAGTGGGAAGTGATGAGCCACACTTTACCATCTGGCAGTCCGACGGACAAATCTGGGTTTGGCGGATGCCAGGAAAACGCTACCTGCCCCAATGCGTAGTGCCAACTCTAAAGTTTGAAGGAGGAATAATGTTCTGGGGCTGTTTTCATGGTTCAGGCTTGGCCCCTTCGTTCCAGTGAAGGGTAATCTTAACGCTACAGCATACAATGACATTCTTTGTGGCAACAGTTTGGGGAAGGCCCTTTCCTATTTCAGCATGACAATGCCCCTGTGCACAAAGGAAGCTCAATCCATACAGAAATGGTTTGTCGAGATCGGTGTGGAAGAACTTGAATGGCCTGCACAGAGCCCTGACCTCAACCCCATCGAACACCTTTGGGATGAATCGGAATGCCGACTGCGAGCCAGGCTTAATAGCCCAACATCAGCACCTAGACCTCTTTCTCCCATCACTGAGGGATTGAGGGAAGTCACTAATGCTCTTGTTGAATTGAAGCAAGTCCCCACAGCAATGTTCCAACATCTAGTTGAGAGCCTTCCCAGAAGAGTAGAGGCTGTTATAGCAGCAAACGGGGGACCAACTCCATATTAATGCCCATCATTTTGGAATGAGATGTTCGACGAGCAGGTGTCCACATACTTTTGGTGATGTAGTGTAATTAGCACGTTATCGCAGGTGCAGCGAAATGCATATGTTTCTAGCGCCAACAGTGCAGTGTTTACCTACCAATACACACACATCCCCAAAAATGCTTTCTTAAGAAATATCAGAAAGGGCAATCTCCAGAAATGATCAAATGACAACCCTGTTTGTAAACCTTTTAAATATCAATCTCAACTGTATCTTTTCCAGTGACGAAGACATGACTGTCTCATGGTGGTGTATGAAAAAGTCACTTTCTGAGCACTTATACAATGGGGAAATATTTATGGAAGGTTTTGATCAAATCAAAAGGGGTTCTGTCAAATGATTGAATTCAAATAGGTTGTAATGTCACATGCACAAGTACAGAGAAATTCCTTTCTTGCAAGCCTAATGGAATCCTCTAAATGGATCTGTGAACAGTTGGAAAAGTGACGTATGTGTGTGACCACAGAGCTGTACTCTGCGCTCATTAGAGTTATGTAATCACTGGCCTCCACTTCCCTCTGCAGAGCCAGTGGTTCTTGACAACCACGTGTGGCTGTGGGAGATCTGAGTCCTGGTTTCGGCTTGTGGTTTTAAGTTGGGTGACATCAGTTTCGAGCGTTGAGTGGTCGAGAGTCTGTGGTTTCGTCCCTGAGCTGGGGTGTATGTGTCTCAATAACACCTATGTCTGTGTGTGTGTGTGTAGCAGTCCATCCAAATGTCACTGGAGAATAAAGGGGATACTAAGAAGGAAGCTGGAGCTTTGTGATTCCCTGCCGTTTCAGGCTGGGCAATGTAACTAGTTCCTCCTCGAACACACACACACACACACACACACTGCTCCCATTTTTTTTGAGAGTGTGTGTGAGGTAGCTGAATGAAGCATAGACTGCATGTTTGGTTGCTAGGCAACAGTAGTGAGTTTGTTTTATTTTAGAGTTGTACTGCCTAACGTGACAGACGTTCTGTACAAACACACACACACACACATTGATATAGACCCAGTCGGTATTAGATAGAATATTGCTGCCCACCTGTGGGGGAAAACAACCTGTGGTAACCTAGGTTACCCCATTGGCTAGTAGCCAATTGAGTGAATGCTACCAACAATACAAACAGACTGTACAGCTACAAGTAGTGATTGGAGTTACAAACGGACTGTACTAAACAAGTTAAATATCTTACATGTGAGAATGTTTTCCACACACATAGAGCTACGTGTAGCCTACTTAGACGCCGTGTTTCCACTTTCTCACGCCTAACAGCCTGAAGCCACAGGGCTCTTCTCACAGGCTCTATTTCCTTACCTGGGAGCATTGTGAAACAGAAGTCAGGATTTTTGACCTGGCTACATGTACAGTACCAGTCCAAGGTTTGGACATGCCTACTCATTCAAGGGTTTTTCTTTATTTTTACTATTCATTGTAGAATAATAGTGCAGACATCAAAACTTTGAAATAATAACCATGAATAATTAAACAAACAAAAAAAACTTGAATGAGTAGGTGTGTCCAAACTTTTAACTGGCACTGTTCATTGAACAACACAGCAGCTTTTCGGCATGTTTTGTTGATTCTGTATAACAAAAATTGTACGTCTAAGTTGGCTCCTTTTTAAATGGGGCTCAATTGGAAATAATGTTTGTTTTGTCCAATTTGTGGGCGTAGTTGGTGAATTCTTTATTACGTGGATATCGACTCTGAGTATAGGGACGAAGGGGTAGCCTAGTCTTAGAAGAGAAGGAGTGATGGGGGGCTCGTAGAGGGACAGGGGGATAGTTGGAGTGATGGGGAATAGGCCGCTAGTAGGAGGGGTAGTAGGAGGGGTAGTAGGAGGGGTAGGGGGCTAGTAGAAGGAGTGGTGGGGGGGCTAGTAGAAGGAGTGGTGGGGGGCTAGTAGAAGGAGTGATGGGGGGCTAGTAGAAGGAGTGATGGGGGCTAGTAGAAGGAGTGATGGGGGGCTAGTAGAGGTATGAATGGAGTGTCTTTCCCACCTTTAGCTTGAAACCCAAACCACACACTATTAATAGACTGTGTTTTTACAGAGCATCATGACTTGTGTGCTCCCCACTGGCTCTCACCCACCCGCACACACACACACACACACACACACACACACACACACACTCTCATTCTTCCGAGGCCAGCTGGGGAGTCATTCTTTGTGCCTACCAACCTTTTTTTGGGCACAAGCCTGTCATGCCGTGTGTGTGTGTGTGCTCACGATTTAGGGCTGGTCGAAATGGCATATAAATATTTTTTTTTCAAACTTAATATCTCAGTTTTATTTTTGTCTATAAGCTTTATTGCACAGTTTTTAAAGGTCAATAGACTGCATTTTCAAGCAGTCAGCAATCTAATGAATTCAGGGCTTGTGTAATTATACCTAGGCTACATATAGGCCTTCCACAACCAAAAGACCCACTAATAATTGTATCAAAATGCGTTTATCTGTTTTTTTGTAATCACTGATCTGGCTTTCAAGTCTCTCTGAAAATGCCCTTTTTGTTACAACTTTAGCCAGAACCATGCATAATTCAATAACAATGACCAACTTCTTATAGCAGGCATTTAGAAAATCAACAAAGATCTCATAAACAATCTCCAGCACAAGCCCATGTTCTAGTGAGTAGCCAACTCATCTTTATTTCAAGTCGAGTCAACTTGGATCTATTTGCAAGCTAACAAGGCAAAACAGTTGAACTGTTATGAACACACCCTCCTGTCCGACTCTAGCTTTTTGCTGTCCACTTTGCTTAGATGTTGAAATCAATAAATGCATATTTTTTTATATTCATTGCAAATGTATAAAACACAAACTAGAAAGCCAGAAAATAAGTCTATGGCTATAATCCTGCTGGCGATACGTGGCACTGCACTGCCGCGCTCGACAAACGTAGAATACTTTTTCCAGAATCAGTGTTCATGGATACTCCAGTGTTAGTAGGGTCTGCTCTGCGCTAACATTCTCATCCTATTACAGTAAAATAACATCTTTGTTTCATTGTCTACATGACCTATTCCGATGGACCAAACCTCAAATGCAAATACCGAGATGAAACGGCTTTTCAGAGAAGAAGAAGTGATCTTTTATCTCTGTTGTGAGTGGCAGGGGAAGTGGCTTGGCGTGTGTGAGAGAATGGGAAGGTACACACAGCACAGGACGAGCGAATGAGACAAGTCAAAAAATACATAAATGCTCCATGAAAAACGCTTTTTTTTTTCTTGTGATACAGGCATTTGGAATTTTGTGCTAAAACAAAGAGATTTAATCAAATTAATTCAATACAGTGCCTTCAGAAAGTGTTCATACCCCACACATGTTGTTACAGCCTGAATTTAAAATGGATTCAATATATTTTTTCTCTCACCCCTCTATACACAATACCCAATAATGACAAAGTGAAAACTTGTATTTCGTTTATTTTTTAAATAAAATATAAAATCTAATTTACATAAGTATGCACACCCCTGAGTCAATACTTTGTAGAAGTATCTTTGGCAGTGATTACAGCTGTGAGTCTTTCTGGGTGAATCTTTAAGAGCTTTCCACCCCAAAATATATTTTAAAAGTTCTTCAAGCTCTGTCAAATTGCTTGTTGATCATCGCTAAACAACCATTTTCAGGTATTGCTATAGAATTTCTAGTAGATTTAAGTCTAAACTGTAACTCGGCCACTCGGAAACATTCACTGTCTTCTTGGTAAGCAACTCCAGTGTTGACTAGCTAGCCCCACATCTTTTTCTGTTGGGTTTATCGGCAGTTGGCGTCCAACTTTCTGATGCGTTGCCGCCACCTACTGTACTAGAGTGCCCCCACCTCCCACCTGTGTACAGGAGTCCTAGCATACAAATTGACCAATAGAAGTATAAAGAGGGGTTCCTGCAGATGCAGGAATGTCCACAAGCAGGAATGCTCCAAATTGCAGTCCTCAGTTGCATCTTTCTCAAGCAGATCATGCAAGCCCAGTAGTGTGTAATTTAGACCCACAGTTCGGGGTGTTCAAGGTGTGTGGGCTTTCCTGCTAGCACCCAGTGTTCGCTAATGCCTGCCGAACACCTACCCTGGCCGTCGTTAACAGAACTGCGGGAAAACAGTGCCCAGCAGGCGGGGGCAAAGTGCACAGTCTACAAGTGTGCTAGCTAGCTACGTGTCTTGCCTGCTGTGTACCGGAGTTCTTGCACAGCGTGTCCACATGCCGCTCCGGAGCCAGTTCTCTTCTTCCTTTGCTTGTAGTTCAGGTTTTCACTCTTTAATCACACTTAAAAAAAATAAAAAATAAATAAATGTAAAAATAAAAAAATGTTATGGTTTATGCATTGCTGTAGACTTAAAACATATCAGAAGACCGCTCTTGAGGTCTCGAAACAATCAAATACATCTTTTGGGGGGGGGGGGTGTAGTTGCCCTTTTATTCAATTGTGCACCTTCCAGGAGAATGTTGTTAGGCTAGATGTATTTTTGTACGATGTAGGCTACATGTAATGGCAGAATGCCCTGTGATTTGATACTAATTATCACGATATCATTCTGCAGTCGGTTTTTGGGAAAGCAATTAAATGTTTTTCAATCAGCGCATGATAACCGAGTTGCGTATTACAAAGATTCAACCAAGACTTCAGACCAAACTTTTTGAATACCTTGTCTGCATACCCAAATTGTGACGATAATAATATAGGGAACCAAAAACTAACATGACCAGCTGAAAAACATTTCAGTGGCACCCTAGCCACCATTGGCCTATTGAAGTATGACTGCGTTGATAACGTAGCTTCGTGTATTTATTTTCTCTCCTGTCAGCAGTTTGTAGGTATGGGGGCGTTCCTGGACAAGCCTAAGACAGAGAAGCATACGGCCCATGGTGAGGGTAATGGGCTGCATTACGGCCTGAGCTCCATGCAGGGCTGGCGGGTGGAGATGGAGGATGCCCACACCGCCATGGTGGGCCTGCCCCACGGCCTCACCGACTGGTCCTTCTTCGCCGTCTACGACGGGCATGCCGGCTCCCGCGTCGCCAATTACTGCTCCGCCCACCTACTGGAGCACATCCTATCAGGGGGGGCGGAGTTCACCCCGGGGACGGGCTCAGTGGAGGGTGTAAAGGATGGGATCCGCACGGGCTTCCTGAAGATCGACGAATACATGCGCAGCTTCACGGACCTGCGACAAGGGCTGGACCGCAGCGGCTCCACGGCGGTGGGTGTGCTGCTAAGCCCTTTCCACCTCTACTTCATAAACTGTGGCGACTCCCGGGCCGTGCTGAGCCGAGATGGACGAGTTGGATTCTCTACACAGGTACAATATATTACACTAGATTAGGGATGCAAATTAGGGATGCAAGCTATGATCCCTTATTGATGTCAGTCAGTCTAGATGAAGGGGAGGAGACTGGTTAAAGAAGGATTTTTCAGCCTTGAGACAATTGAGACAGATTGTGTATGTGTGCTATTGAGGGTGAATGGGCGAAACAAAAGATTGAAGTGCCTTTGAACGGGGTATGGTAGTAGGTGCCAGGCGCACCGGTTTGTGTCGAGTCTTTTAATCAAAATATCACAGATTAGACAAACATTTTCACCTGCCCATTTAAGTGTGGGAGGTTACTGAGGTTGCGCAACTCGTCATGTTTGTGCCTGTGGAATTGAGAATCTGCCTAGCATCCGCATTGCTTCGCTTCTCTTAGCAGTTGAAACTCAAATGTAGAAAGACAACCCAGCTTGTGAAACATCTATTTTTTGTTTAAATAGCCAAGGAAGGACTAAGCCTCACTTCAGTAGACTTTAGTTTCAAGTCAATTTGACCAACTTTTATACCTGTTCATAGCGCTTTAAAAAATATCTATTTTTCACCCACCTTCACATGCACACAGCCCCCAGCCAGGCATTGTTGCATAATTCGTAGTTCTTTGACTTAGTGGGATTAATTTACTAGCTATGATGCTAAACAGCAGAAATCATTTTTATAAAGCTAGTGCAGCATTTATTTTACTTTAAATGGGTTCATACTTTACTATTTTTATTCAGAAATGTGAGTGAAATGATCGTACTGTAGAGCCCTGACCACCCGCCAACGTGGATGGGGAAATAGACATCTTACCCGCCTGTGGCGGTGGGCGTTAGGCCCTAAAATTACGTTCAATGTTCTCTACCTATAATATATATATATAATTCTGAATATCCCAATTCATGTTAAGTTCAAAAGAATACAAGATCAAAATGGCTGACTTCATTCAAACAAATGGGGGTTCTCAACTTTAAAGACATATCTCTGGATCATCTTTTGCAGATAGAACCTTAAGGTATGATTTTGATATTGAGGTAAAAACGGCTGCATTGGACCTTCTTTTGAAGAGTTTAATTGTAACGTGACAAGCCTATCGTCTCACAGTGCCTTCAGAAAGTATTCATTCTCCTTACGTATTTCAAATGTCACAGCTTGAATGAAACCACACAATACCCCATAATGACAAAGTGAAAACATGTTTGAATTTTTTGCAATATTTTTTGAACTGAAATACAGAAATTATCTAATTTACTTAAGTATTCACACCCCTGAGTCAATACTTTTGTAGATGCGCCTTTGGTGATGATCACAGCTCTGAGTTTTTCTGGGTAAGTCTCTAAGATATTTTACACACCTGGGATTGTGCAACATTTGCACCATTTATTACATTTTTATTTCTAAAAGCTCTGTCAAGTTGGTTGTTGATCATTGCTAGACAACCATTTTAAGTCTTGCCATAGAATTTCAAGCTTATTCAAATCACAACTGTAACTCGGCCACTCAGGAACTTTCACGGTCTTCTTGGTAAGCAACTCCAGTGTATATTTGGTCTTGTGTTTTTAGGTTATTGTTGTGCAAAAAGGGGAATTCATCCCCCAGTGTCTGGTGGAAAGCAGACCAGGTTTTCCTCTGTTTTTGACCGTGCTTAGCTCCATTACATTTCTTGTTTATCCTGAAAAACTGCCTAGTCCTTAACAATTACAAGCAAACATTGGGTTGTTATTTTAACTTGAAGTGCACAAAGTTCTCTTCTCTGACAATTAATCCATAGATAAAAGGGTAAACCGAGTTTTTCTAGTAACCTCTCCTCCAGGATTCTTCTTTGGAGTTTATATGGCGGTTGGCAACCAACTTTAAGGTACATTACCACCACCAACTGGACTGGAGTATGGCCCTCAGTTCATCTTTCAATCACCCCTGTGGGAATACTCTCCTAAAAACCAATTAGCTCGGATAGGCGGGAATTGCAGCCCGTCAAGCGTCACAAATAGAAGCAAGTTCTATTTTTAACGCCTGACTACAGACACGCGTGAGCAGTGTGGGTGCAATGATTGAATAACATGTATGTGTACATTTATTTAGCAGAGTATGCGACGCAAGCGGTGTGGTCAGCATGTTACTTTCGTGCCTTGTTGCAAACAGGATGGATGTTTGAAATGTTTGTATTATGTACAGGCTTCCTTTTTTTCACTCTGCCAATTAGGTTAGTATTGTGGACTGACTACAATGTTGATCCATCCTCAGTTTTCTCTTTATCATGATCACCATTGGCCGTGTTAAACACTATTATTAACCCCCTAGAGTCGATTGACGCACCAGTGCGTTCATCTAAGTTACATGAACAAAAAATCTCCATCAAAATCAGTTAGTTTAATGCAACCGCTGTGTCATATTTCAAAATAACTTTACGGAAAAAGCAAACCATGCAATCTGAGTATAGCGCTCAGACAACAAAGCAGCCAAAAATATATCCGCCGTATTGGGTGGTCGACATTAGTCAGAAATAGCATTATAAATATTCACTTACCTTTTGATCTTCATCAGAATGCACTCCCAGGAATCACAGTTCCACAATAAATGTTTGTTTTGTTCGATAATGTCCATTCATGTCCAAATATCTTCTTTTGTTAGGGCTTTTGGTAAACAAATCCAAAGCGTGTTCAGGTCCAGCCGAACGTCGGACAAAAATTTCAAAAAGATCCGTTACAGCCTGTAGAAACTTGTCAAACTAAGTATAGATTCAATCTTTAGGATGTTTTTGGAACGAGAGCTAACTCTCTCGTGACCGCGCCTCAAAGCCTGTGGCAATCTGCCAGACGCCTGGCTCATTCTTCTCTCATTCGGTCCCACTTCACAGTAGAATCCTCAAACAAAGTTCTAAAGACTGTTGACATCTAGTGGAAGCCTTATGAAGTGCACCAATTTCCCACTGTATCTGCAATAGGGGCTGAGTTTAAAAAAACTACAAGCCTCAGATTTCCCACGTCCTGGTTTTTCTCAGGTTTTCGCCTGCCATATGAGTTTTGTTATACTCACAGACGTCATTCAAACAGTTTAAGAAACTTCAGTGTTTTCTATCCAATACTACTAATAATATGCATATATTAGCATCTGGGACAGAGTAGCAGGCAGTTTACTCTGGGCATCTTATTCATCCAAGCTACTCCATACTGCCCCCCTGTCACCAAGAACTTAAGCTAGAGATGAGTTTTTTTGCATTGAATGCATCTCTATCCACCTCATCTGCCAGTGTCGCACTTCCGCATCTGCGGTGAAAGGTCTCATGGTGTGATAAACACTGCTCTAGCTCTGCCACATCTGAAAATCACTCTTGTTACGAAATTGTTTGTAGCGTCCTAAGGGGGAGCCTCTCACAAACACAATGGTGTTCTCCGTTTTGCTCCACCACCCCCACAAGTGTCGTGACTCGTCTGAAGGTAACCGGTAATAAAAAAATAAAAGTTAAATGTGTTAACAAAATGTATATGTATTTACATTTCCCAAGTTTTTTTTTTTATCCTAGATTTAGGACAGACGTGTCGGGTTCAAGTCTGGGCCCTGGCTGGACCACTCAAGGATATTCAGACACTTGTCCCAAAGTCACTACTGCATTGCCTTGGCTATGTGCTTAGGGTCATTGTCCTGTTGGAAGGGGAACCTTCGCTGCAGTCTCAGGTCTTGCGCGCTCCGGAGCATGTTTTCATCAAGGATCGCGCTGTACTCCGTTCATCTTTCCCTCGATCCTGTCTCCTAGTCCCTGCCGCTGAAAAACATCCTGACAGCATGATTCTGCCACCACCATGCTTCACCATAGGGATGGTACCAGGTGTGACGCTTGGCATCTAGGCCAAAGAGTTCAATCTTGGTTTTATCAGACCATAAAATCTTATTTCTCATGGTCTGAGAGTCCTTCAGGTGCCTTTTGGTGGAGTGCTGCAGAGATGGGAGAGCCTTCCAGAAGGTCAACCATCTCCACAGAGGAACTCTGGAGCTCTGTCAGAGTGACTATTGGGTTCTTGGTCACCTCCCTGACCAAGGCCCTTCTCCCCCTGGCGGCCAGCTCTAGGAAGAGTGTTGGTGGTTCCAAACTTCTAACATTTAAGAATGATGGAGGCCACTGTGTTCTTGGACCTTTTAATGCTGCATAAATGTTTTTGTACCCTCCCCAAGATTTGTGCCTCGACACAATCCCGTCTCGGAGCTCTACGGACAATTCCTTCGATCTCATGGCTTGGTTTCTGCTCCAATCAAGTTGTAGAAACTTCAAGAATGATCAATGGAAACAGGATGCACCTGAGCTCAATTTTGAGTCTCATGGCAAATACTGATGTAAATAAGCTATTTGTGTTTATTTTTATTTTTAAGATGTTTAAAAAACAAATCTAAACCTTTTTTCACTTTGTGACTATGGGGTATTGTGTGGAAATGAGGGAACATGTATTTAATCCATTTTAGAATAAGGCTGTAACTTAACAAAATGTAGAAAAAGTCTAGGTCTGAATACTTTCCGACGACACTGTATATGTACATGCAAACTGCCTCCAGCGCATATTGAAAGGTAGTGGGTGACTCACTGATCCTACCGTATCACGCAGTGCGCACTCAAATGGCGAGTTATGGAGGTCTTTTTAACCAAGGGCTACTCCGCTTGTAAAAAGGTGCAGTTGCTTTAATATAAGGAGGGAAGAAAAATGTGTAGCAGTAGAAAGCTGTTTTAATAGGCTGGTGGCCAACATCGTTTTCACTCAAAGTGCATTTAGAATTGTTGTGCGACGACTGGGTTTATGTGATTACATGTTTCATTTCAAGCTGCAACCAGCTGGAGGAGGAGCTTGCACAACAGGTGATTGATTGTTGCTTGTGTGATAAATAAGATACATTATTTCGTAAATGCACACCGGACAATTTCATTCCACAAAATTATGCAAATTAGCCTATAGACCAATCGGTCAACTGTGTTTTCGGCAGCTAACCGCTTTTAACGGTAATCATCTCTACACTGGTACAATATGCAGTGCCTTGCAGAAGTATTCGTCAAAGCACTTTTTTCACATTTTATTGTGTTAAAGCTGGATGACAATGTACACAAAATACTTTTTTTATTTTTTTATTCTTACCCCGTTTTCTCCCCAATTTCGTGGTATCCAATTGTTTTAGTAGCTACTATCTTGTCTCATCGCTACAACTCCCGTACGGGCTCGGGAGGGACTAAGGTTGAAAGTCATGCGTCCTCCGATACACAACCCAACCAAGCCGCACTGCTTCTTAACACAGCGCGCATCCAACCCGGAAGCCAGCCGCATCAATGTGTCGGCGGAAACACCACGCACCTGGCAACCTTGGTTAGCGCGCACTGCGCCCGGCCCGCCACAGGAGTCGCTGGTGCGCGATGACTCAAGGACATCCCTACCGGCCAACCCCTCCCTAACCCGGGCGACGCTAGGCCAATTGTGTGTCGCCCCACGGACCTCCCGGTCGCGGCCGGTTACGACAGAGCCTGGGCGCGAACCCAGAGTCTCTGATGACAGCGCCCTTAACCACTGCGCCACCCGGGAGGCCCCCGCAAAATACTCTTGTCCAAGTGGTATATTTGTTTAGATTTTTTGGGGATGAATAAAACATTTCAATAACTAAAATAGTTGTTGCATAAGTATTCAGCCCCTTTGTTTAGGCAAAGGTAAATTAGTTCAGAAGTCAAATTACCAAATCACAAATAATAGGGTTTGACATGATTTAATGACTAACCCTTACTCTGTCCCCCATACATAAAACACCTGTAAGGTCTCTCAGTCAAGTATTGCATTTCACACACACGTTCATCTACAAGACCAGGGAGCTTTTCAAAAGCCTCATAAAGGGCAGTGATGGGTCACAATAACAAATCTGACATTGAATATCTCCTTAAGCATGGTCTAGTTTATAATGACGCTGAGGATTATGTGTTAAACCACCCAGACACCTCGGATTAATATTGTAGTGACTCCACATTAATGACCAAGTGAAAAGATTCCAAAAACATGCATCTTGTATTTAACTTTAAAAAAAATGTAACTAGGCAAGTCAGTTAAGAACAAATTCTAATTTACAATGACTGCTTAGCGGGGAACAATGGGTTAACTTCCTTGTTCAGGGGCAGAACGACAGATTTTTACCTTGTCAGCTCTGGGATTCGTTCCAGCAACCGTTCGGTTACTGACCCAACGCTCTAACCACTAGGCTACCTGCCGCCCCTACACACTAACCACTAGGCTACCTGACGCCCCTACACTCTAACCACTAGGCTACCTGACGCCCCTACACTCTAACCACTAGGCTACCTGACGCCCCTACACTCTAACCACTAGGCTACCTGACGCCCCTACACTCTAACCACTAGGCTACCTGACGCCCCTACACTCTAACCACTAGGCTACCTGACGCCCCTACACTCTAACCACTAGGCTACCTGACGCCCCTACACTCTAACCACTAGGCTACCTGACGCCCCTACACTCTAACCACTAGGCTACCTGACGCCCTTACACTCTAACCACTAGGCTACCTGACGCCCCTACACTCTAACCACTAGGCTACCTGACGCCCCTACACTCTAACCACTAGGCTACCTGACGCCCCTACACTCTAACCACTAGGCTACCTGACGCCCCTACACTCTAACCACTAGGCTACCTGACGCCCCTACACTCTAACCACTAGGCTACCTGACGCCCCTACACTCTAACCACTAGGCTACCTGACGCCCCTACACTCTAACCACTAGGCTACCTGACGCCCCTACACTCTAACCACTAGGCTACCTGACGCCCCTACACTCTAACCACTAGGCTACCTGACGCCCCTACACTCTAACCACTAGGCTACCTGACGCCCCTACACTCTAACCACTAGGCTACCTGACGCCCCTACACTCTAACCACTAGGCTACCTGACGCCCCTACACTCTAACCACTAGGCTACCTGACGCCCCTACACTCTAACCACTAGGCTACCTGACGCCCCTACACTCTAACCACTAGGCTACCTGACGCCCCTACACTCTAACCACTAGGCTACCTGACGCCCCTACACTCTAACCACTAGGCTACCTGACGCCCCTACACTCTAACCACTAGGCTACCTGACGCCCCGTATGGAACAAGGCACTAAAGTAATAATGCAACTAAACATGGCAAAGGAATAAACTTTTTGACCTAAAAGCAAGGCCCTATGTTTGGTTCAAATCCAACACAACACATTACTAAGCAACTGCCTCCTTATTTTCAAGCATGATGGTGGCTGCATCATGGTATCGGTATGCTTGACATCGGTAAATACTGGGGAGTTTTTCAGGAAAGAAAGAAATAATTGGGATAGGGCTAAGCACCGGCAAACTCCTAGAGCATAACCTGCTTCAGTCTGCTTTACACCAGACACTGGGAGAGGAATTCATCTTTCAGCATTACAATAACCTTCAACACAAGGCCAAATCTACAATGAAGTTGCTTACCAAGAAGACCGTGAATATTCCTAAGTGGCCAAGTTACAGTTTTGACTTAAATCTGCTTGAAATACTATGGCAAGAATCAAATTACTGTCTAGCCATGATCCCCAACATCTTGACAGAGTTTGAAGACCCACAGCTGTAATTGCTGCCCACAGTGTTTCTAACATGTATGAACTCAGGGAGCTGAATACTTATACAATATACTGAGTGAGAGGGAGGGAGTGATGGAGAGAGACAGCAGGGGATCAGTTTGAGCCTGGCAAGACGCATGATCTCTGACCCTGATCATGTAATGAGTAGTTATTTAGAATGCAAGGTCATGTTGTAGATCAGCAGCCTCTTATCTCAAACGCTTTCTATTTCTCACTGCAGGACCACAAGCCGTGCAACCCCAGAGAGAAGGAGCGTATCCAGAACGCAGGGGGGTCAGTGATGATCCAGAGGGTCAACGGTTCCCTAGCCGTGTCCAGAGCCCTGGGGGACTATGACTACAAGTGTGTGGATGGGAAGGGTCCCACAGAACAACTGGTCAGCCCAGAGCCAGAGGTGTGTGTGTGTGTGTTTAAAATGCCTTTATTACTGTGCACAGCTTGTAGTAAACTCAAGGTCTTTCTCCTATTTGAGGTGTGTGTGATCTCTCCAGCTGAGGTGTGTGTTCCTCCCACAGGTGTGTGTGTTGGAGCGTGCTGCGGAGGGGGATGAGTTTGTGGTGCTGGCGTGCGACGGGATCTGGGACGTGATGTCCAACGAGGAGCTGTGCGAGTTCGTCAGGTCCCGGCTACAAGTGTTTGACGACCTGGAAAGAGTCTGCACTGCCGTGGTGGACACCTGTCTGCACAAGGTACATACACACTCTATCTAACCCACACTCTATCTAACCCACACTCTATCTAACCCACACTCTATCTAACCCACACTCTAACTCACCCACACTCTAACTCACCCACACTCTAACTCACCCACACTCTAACTCACCCACACTCTAACTCACCCACACTCTAACTCACCCACACTCTAACTCACCCACACTCTAACTCACCCACACTCTAAGCCCCGGTCTCTGTATGTGTGTTTCTCCAGGGCAGCAGAGATAACATGAGTGTGGTGTTGGTGACTTTACCGGGAGCTCCCAAGGTGTCTGAGGAAGCCCTGAAGAGAGAGGAGGACCTGGACAAATACCTGGAGACACGTGTAGAGGGTGAGAACACGCACATACACCCCCATCCTTTCTAAGAGCTTAGACACACTACATGGACAAACGGCTAATAGCAGCGAGAAGCTGTCGCCGCAGTGTGTAATAGTGACCACCTGCTTGGTGTCGACGGGTAGAGGCTCTTTCAACGTGGACGTGACGGCCAATATTCTGGTCAGAGGCAACTGTCCGTCTTTTATTCTGTTGCCTTTCCACTCTAACCCTGTGTCTGTCTCTAGATTTGCTGGGTAGCTGTGGAGAGGAGGGGGTTCCTGACCTGGTGTCTGTTCTGAGGAACATCGCCTCTGAGAACATCCCCAACCTTCCACCTGGAGGAGGCCTGGCCTGCAAGTAAATACTACACACACTGAAGACAACTGCTTTATTGTCCATGTCTCCCCCTTCTTTCTTCATGAAAGTATGAGAGACTGTCATGATTTATTGATCCAACTTCTCAATAAAGCTTCACACAAGTTCACAAATAAGAATGTCTAATTGTGTGTGTGTGTGTGTGTGGGGTCAGGCGCAGTGTGATCGAGGCGGTGTACAGCAGGCTGAACCCACAAAGAGAAGAGGAAGGGGTGAGTAACTCTTCTTTGACCGCTCACCCCTGACCTCCCACTTCCACAATGACCCCACTCCAGCCCAGTCACAACAGCACCACTCTTCTGGCGTGTGAATGGGCTTCGAGGACCGTCAAAATACCAAACATGATCAAAATTGAATATTTCATCTAGTCAAGACTTGGTTTCACATCACATGAATACTGCTCCCTGATGTTCCTTCCTACCGTGTCCCAACCTTTTATCACACAAAAGTCCTGGACGTCTTTTGAACATGAACTATTTTGCCTAGTCTAGTCTGTGTTTGTGTTGTGTTTGGGGTGTTGGGAGTTGTAGGGGGGAACGGGAAGGCATTGTTGTATTCTCCTCTCCCTCACTGGACAAAGACAATGTCACTACGGGTAGCTGGCCACAGGGGTAGGGGTAGTATGGTGTGAGACAGTGTGTGTGCCTGTGTGTGCGTGTTTGACGCTGGTGTGTGTCTGACACTAGCTTGTGTGTGTGTGTGTGTGTGTGTGTGTGGCGTGGTGTTGCCCCGGCCAGGCCTGTGTTGGAGGTGGAGGAGAGGAGGAGAGTGAGGAGGGAGGAGGCAGCAGTACGGCGACCAACCTCTTGGAGGCGCTGCGTCAGTTCCGCCTGCACCACCGGGGGCAGTATCGCTCGGTGCTGGAGGAAGCCCTGGCAGTCTACCGTCTGCCTGGGGAGAATACAGCCGACATGGGAGAGGAATCCTCCTCTTTTACCGCTGACGACCTCCCTGACTCCCCCCGGCCCTCACCCCCCTCTCCCCCTCCCTCACCCGTCGTCATCGAGACGCCCTCATCCCCGGAGACAGAGAAAAGCAAAGACACGCCCTCTCCAAACATCGACCAACAACCACCTCCGGCTGCAGACATCGACCAACCTGAACCTCCAGCGGTAGACACTGACCAACCTGAACCTCCGGCGGCAGACCTCGTCCCACTATATCCTCCAGCTGCTGAGCTTCGCCAACCAGATCCACCCCCCTCCTAATTCACCTCTGATCTCTGTTGTTGTTGTTGACCCCCCCCCCCCCCCCCCCCAAATCTAGTCTAGTCCATGCGTGCTCTCACAGCGTCTAGTCCATCCGTGCTCTCACAAACGCCATAATGGGTAGATATAAAGATGAGTGGTCTAAGTCAATGGACCGATCATGTCTGGACCTCTACCTGACAGAGAGAGAAGGCCGACTGGACTGTCCATATAAAAACACAAGTTCCCATAAACCACCTATACCTGTTCTCACAGTACCCACACACAACACACTCACTCTCTGTGTGTCTCTGTGTGTCTGTGTGTCTCTGTTTGCCTGTCTCTGTCTCTCTGCGTCTGCCTGCGTGTCTCTCTGTCCGTCCGAGAGAGAGAGAGACGGGTCTTAGCAGCCAGCTGAGGTGTGTGTGTGTGTGTGTGTGTGTGTGTGTTTGTTTGGTAGAATTTGTTAAGGTGTGTGTCCACTACAGTACTGTAACTACTTCAAAATTCTGGAACAGTATACAAAGTTCTAAAAAGTTCAAAATACCAAAGTAAAAAAAGTGTGTGTGTCATTGTATTGCTAAAGACTGAGTTGTATTTCTCTCTGATGAATGGTGGCACTTACTGTATGCAACAAGACACAATTGTGTGTGTGTGTGTGTGTGTGTGTGTGTGTGTGTGCTGAATCTGTTCCATACAGCAATATGTGAATGAATAAAATAATCAATAAAAGTGATTTGAATTAATAATAATACTAAGATCTGTCCATCTGATTTGGTTTGTCTCTTGACTGTCAGATTTGGTCAGTGTCTGACTGTTATGGTATATGATCACTTTTTCCTGTGAACATTCCATTGTGGGTCTGAAATTGCTTTTCATGTGCTGAATAGTGCACAGAGATTTCCTGCTACATGGCACCATGGCATTTATAGCATCATCTACAAATGTTTAATTCTTGACAACCAAAAAAAGCCTATTACATAGGCTGTAGCCTAGTATAAGAATTGGGACACAGCCGGTCTTTCAGTAGGCCACCAACAGGTGAGTCCAAGATCGGCTCATCCCACAGATTGACCCACATACCAACCCCTCACATTCTCAGCTCCCGGTCCACTTCCACACCCGCTTCTCAACATCAATACGTTAATAACAGTTTTATATTGTATGCACTATGGCGCCTCATAAACATTTCTCTCTCTCGTTCTCTCTATCTCAGTGTGATCTGGAGGACCCCTGGTAGTCGTGGTAACTGCGACCCGGTCTCCTCCTGTGATTGGTCTAGCCACCCAGAGGGAGAATTGCCTCCTCCACGTGCCCAGTGGACGACGTGTGTGTGTGTGCGTGTGAGGATGAACACACCCACACACACACTCTGCTTTTCCTTGGGAGGAGTGTGTCTTTGGAGGTGTTGCGGTTGTTGTAAGGACTGATGAAGAGTCTGGATGGTAGATGTTTTTTACCATCCAGGTTTTCTGGTGTTACATTTTTTTTGTTGTTGTTGACATTGATCACCTGACTACATGGACATGACCTGGGATGGATTTATGTGTTTGTGTGTGTGAGAGAGAAAGGAAATTTGGAGGTGGGGATTGGGACCCAGACTGGTTCAATCTGGTACTTGTCTTGGACTCTGTGCTGCCTGAAAACCCCAACCGCCCGAACACACACACACACACACACACACCCTAAAACCTGACACACCAAGCCCTTCAAATGTACATTGGGGAGAACAAGTATTTGATAACCTGCAAAATCGGCAGTGTTTCCTACTTACAATGCATGTAGAGGTCTAATTTTTATCATAGGTACACTTCAACTGTGAGAGACGGAATCTAAAACAAAAATCCAGAAAGTCACATTGTATGATTTTTAAGTAATGAATTAGCATTTTATTGCATGACATAAATAAGTTGATACATCAGAAAAGCAGAACTTTGTTTGGTACAGAAACCTTTGTTTTCAATTACAGAGGTCAGACGTTTCCTGTAGTTCTTGACCAGGTTTGCACCCACTGCAGCAGGGATTTTGGCCCACTCCTCCATACAGACCTTCTCCAGATCCTTCAGGTTTCGGGGCTGTTGATGGGCAATACGGACTTTCAGCTCCCTCCAAAGATGTTCTATTGGGTTCAGGTCTGGAGACTGGCTAGGCCACTCCAGGACCTTGAGATGCTTCTTACGGAGCCACTCCTTAGTTGCCCTGGCTGTGTGTTTCGGGTTGTTGTCATGCTGGAAGACCCAGCCACGACCCATCTTCAATGCTCTTACTGAGGGAAGGAGGTTGTTGGCCAAGATCTCGCGATACATGGGCCCCATCCATCCTCCCCTCAATACGGTGCAGTCGCCCTGTCCCCTTTGCAGAAAAGCATCCCCAAAGAATGCTCTTTCCACCTCCATGCTTCACGGTTGGGATGGTGTTTTTGGGGTTGTACTCATCCTTCTTCTTCCTCCAAACACGGCGAGTGGAGTTTAGACCAAAAAGCTCTATTTTTGTCTCATCAGACCACATGACCGTCTCCCATTCCTCCTCTGGATCATCCAGATGGTCATTGGAAAACTTCAGACGGACCTGGACATGCACTGGCTTGAACAGGGGGACCTTGCGTGCGCTGCAGGATTTTAATCCATGACGGCGTAGTGTGTTACTAATGGTTTTCTTTGAGACTGTGGGCCCAGCTCTCTTCAGGTCATTGACCAGGTCCTGCTGTGTAGTTCTGGGCTGATCCCCCACCTTCCTCATGATCATTGATGCCCCACGAGGTGAGATCTTGCATGGAGCCCCAGACCGAGGGTGATTGACCGTCATCTTGAACTTCTTCCATTTTCTAATAATTGCGCCAACAGTTGTTGCCTTCTCACCAAGCTGCTTGCCTATTGTCCTGTAGCCCATCCCAGCCTTGTGCAGGTCTACAATTTTATCCCTGATGTCCTTACACAGCTCTCTGGTCTTGGCCATTGTGGAGAGGTTGGAGTCTGTTTGATTAAGTGTGTGGACAGGTGTCTTTTATACAGGTAACGAGTTCAAACAGGTGCGGTTAATACAGGTAATGAGTGGAGAACAGGATGGCTTCTTACAGAAAAACTAACAGGTCTGTGAGAGCCGGAATTCTTACTGGTTGGTAGGTGATCAAATACTTATGTCATGCAATAAAATGCAAATTAATTACTTAAAAATCATACAATGTGATTTTCTGGATTTTTGTTTTAGATCCCGTCTCTCACAGTTGAAATGTACCTATGATAAAAATTACAGACCTCTACATGCTTTGTAAGTAGGATAACCTGCAAAATTGGCAGGTTATCAAATACTTGTTCTCCCCACTGTATCTCTCTCTCTCTCTCTCACACAGAGGGTGGGGGGTCCACGTGCTACATGTTGCGTTTATACACCCCCCCCCATCCCTCACAACCCTCTCTGCTCCACGCCACAGCTACTGAACAGGTATTGGTTCAAACTGATCCGACCTGACTGCCTCTGATTGGTTCCTCCTGATGGAAGGAGATTTCTGATCATTTTTATTTTCTGTTTGCTGTAGGATAAACGAAGGAGAAGAGCAGTGAGAGGGAGAGGAGTGCTGAGTCCCAAACCAGTCCCTTCCACTCGCTCCAATGCCCTCGATTTGTGCATTCATGTGAGCCCGCCATATGCACGTGTCCCAAAGCCGAGGGAGTGGAAATATTGAGGGGTTTAGGTCTAATTAGTCTCTCCGATAGACACTTCAACCTGGCTTCACAGCAAAGTAATATTCCAACACGCACCACAAAGTGCAATTTCATAAATAACATTGAAAAGTCTTGCCTAATGATAAGGCATTTATTTTGTGAAGCAGTGACATACATCCCAAATGAAATGTTCAACTGTTAGTGTGGTTTAAATCTCATTAAACAATGGGGAATTTCTCAATTTGACTTGCATGTCCATTTTTACATGTCCATTTTATTGAACTTGAATCGTTCAAGTCATCACTTTGTCCCGAAGTTGGTTGGGGTTATTGATTTGACACGCTGGAAACCAGCATCAGTCTTGTCAGGAAGTGTGACAATGGAGTGATTTCTGAGAGTTGGTAGAGGCGAGGGACTGGTTTGGGACTCGGCAGAGGACTACAGCGGTTTCTGTTCTCTCTGGTAGGGGTGGGCTCACAATGGTGGACTCTGGGCGTGGTGGGGTTCCGTGTGATGATGTCTGTGTCACAGGCTGGACTGGGGGAGGGAGGGTTCATGGGTTAGGGTAGAGTTTCTCAAACTGTGGCATGGGGACCCCAAGGGGAGCACATTTTAGTTTTTTTGCACTAACACTACACAGCTGATTCAAGCAATCAAAGCTTGATGATGTTCATTATTTAAATCAGCGGTGTGGTGCAAAAAACTAAACGTGGACCGAGTTTGGGAAACACTGGGGTTAGGGTGTCACGGTTGGACCTGCTGCATCAAAAACAGACCGCAGAGGATCAATAGTTAACTTGATCACTTTGATCAAAAACGGACATCTCCTGGACCCCACCGTCTCACCTTATTCCCCTCCGCTCTGCCCACCTGAGTAAAGCAGGATCAATAGTTAACCTTGGCCCGGTTTCCCAAGAACGTTAGATACGTTGTCGTTAAATCTGTGAGCCGTTTCCCAAAACCATCGTTATTAACGTTGCACTTGAAGATGCTCGTAATCTAACGCCTGCGTCAGATCACCTCAGAACAGCCGAGTTAGATGCTTTTTTTTGCCCTCCCACGTCACTTTATACACAAGATCTCCGCTAAACATAATCACATGGTTTATCAGTCTCTGTGACCACCTATAACTTCAGAACAAAGTTGACTACAAATACAAAGTTGCCAATGTCTTTGCCATTGAAACAGTGGGAGGCGACATATAAAAAAATGCTTCAAATGTACTGTACTGTAGGATACTGTCTGTAATTTGTATCAATATATTTCATCACGTGTAGCCTAACAAATCAGTGATATGGTGCATTTGTTATTGGGTAAGCGTTAAAAAATAACCCGCCTCGATATTTGCAACTGTAGGTGGTAATGTGTCTCTAGAAGCTGATCCGTAGTCAGTTTTGTGAAATAAATATAATGTAAAGGAAAGATTTGAATGGATAAAGCTGATCTGAGAGCAGCACTCCCGTTCGATCCTATCAGTATCAACACATGCTCCAACGATGCATTTGGCGACCGTTCTCTACGCGTGGTGTTTTTGGAAACGCATGTTATATCTTCGGCGGTTGTAGGAAAGTTGCATCGTTAAAACACTTGTAAGCCTAAGTAAGGTCCATCGCTATCGTGAAACCGGGCCCAGATCACATTGAGCAACATTCACGCGCGTAGCTGTTGATTTTTACGGAGTATTACCAAGCTAAAGTTGAATTCAAATCAGTCTCTGTAAACTAGGAAATGTGGAGTTTTTTAAGAATATTTAGGAGCTTTAGCTAAATATTTGGTCCTGCTTTGTGACATCAACCCCTGGTTGGCCGCCAGACGCCCTACTCCACAATGTGATGTCATCATAGACTGCAGGGCAACTTCCTGGTTACGGAAATCACCAACACAATTCAAATTTGCCAAAACTGACACTTGACTCTTCCCAGTGTGATCAGTCTTCTTGGCAGATAAAAATGTTGCTGTTGTCTGTAAAGCAGAGCGCTGCCCCATTTTGTGTATGATGTCATATGGTGGAGTGTACCTTTTTTAAACCCAGGTAGAGTCCTAGTGTTAATTCTGTGTACCTGGTTCAGACTACATCGGTAATGTTTGTATTTGCTGTTGTTTGATTGCACTCACATTTGATTACAGAAAGCGTCTATATATGAAATAAAATACCTGCCAAGGACCAGTGGTCAGTGTCTCTGGATTGTGTGTACATGTTTCTGCGTCTGCCTTAGCGTATGAAAGAGGGCACCCTGTTTGCTTATTTCATACACAAATCCATTCCATTTAAATCCACGTGGGAGAGCGAATGAGTACACTTCAGGGAGAATCCAGCTGCTGCCCTTCTTCCCCCTATACCCTTGGCTAATCCCCCTCTCTCGGGCCTCTCATCACTTCATCATAATCTCCAATCACAATTTTCTCAATCTGAGCTCGATTAAGACATTATGGGCGTTATGGGTCATAGGTGTGTTTTTTAATTTGGTGATGGGTTACTTCTGCTTTTGGCTGCTTTTACATCCTCCGTTCAATGTATCTGCTTCTCATGAACAGTGCATTCGGAAAGTATTCAGACCACTTGACTATTTCCATATTTTTTTTACGTTACATCCGTATTCTAAAATAGATTAAAACAATATATCCTCATCAATCTACACACAATACCCCATAATGACAAAGCAAAAACAGGTTTTTAGAAATGTTAGCAAACTGAAATATCACATTTACGTAAGTATTCAGACCCTTTACTCAGTACTTTGTTGAAGCACCTTTGGCAGTGATTACAGCCTTGAGTCTTCGAGTATGAAGCTACAAGCATGGCAGACCTGTATTTGGGGAGTTTCTTCCATTCTTCTCTGCAGATCCTCTCAAGCTCTGTCAGGTTGGATGAGGAGCATCGCTGTACATACATTTTCAGGTCTCTCCAGAGGTGTTTCATTGGGTTCAAGTCCGGGCTCTGGCTGGGCCACTCAACATTGAGTCCTGAAGACTCCTGTGTTGTCTTGGCTGTGTGCTTTAGGGTCCTGCTTCACCATAGGGATGGTGCAAGGTTTCCTCCAGATGTGACACTTGGCATTCAGGCCAAAGAGTTCCATCTTGGTTTCATCAGACCAGAGAATCTTGTTTCTCATGGTCAGAGTCCTTTAGGTGCCTTTTGGCAAACTCCAAGCGGGATGTGATATGCCTTTTATTGAGGAGTGGTTTCCGTCTGGCCACTCTACCATAAAAGCCTGATTGGTGGAGTGCAGCAGCGATTGTTGTCCTTCTGGCAGGTTCTCTCATATCTACAGTGGAACTCTGGAGCTCTGTCAGTCCCCATCGGGTTCTTGGTCACCTCCCTGACCAAGGCCCTTCTCCTCCGATTGCTCCAGGCAACTATTTCTAGGAAGAGTCTTGATGGTTCTAAACCTCTTCCATTTCAGTATGAAATTATGGCCTTCAATGCTGTATACATTTTTTTTTTGTACCATTCCGTAGATCTGTGCCTCGACACAATCCCGTCTCTGAGCTCTCCTGACAATTCCTTCGACCTCGTGGCTTGGTTTTTCTCTGACATGCACTGTCAACCATGGGACCTTATATAGACAGGTGTGTGCCTTTCCAAATCATGTCCAATCATTTGAATTTACCACAGTTGACAGTGCCTGTCAGAGCAAAAACCAAGCCATGAGGTCGAAGGAATTGTGAAGTTGCAGAAACATCTCAAGGATGATCAAAGTAAACAGGCTGCACCTGAGCTCAATGTCGAGTCTCATAGCAAAGGGTCTGAATAGTTATGTAAATAAGGTATTTACTGGTATTAACTGACAAGGCAATTCTTATTTACAATGACGGCCTATCCAGGCCAAACCCGGACGACGCTGGGCCAGTTGTGCGCCGCCCTATGGGACTCCCAATCACGGCCGGATGTGATTTCATTTTTATTTAAAAAAAATGTAGGCCCTGACCCCAGACACCCTAGTCATAGCCTGTTCTTTCTGCTGCCGCACGGCAAGCAGTACCGGAGCACTAAGTCTCGGTCCAAAAGGCTTCCCAACAGCTGCTACCTCAAGCCATAAGGCTCCTTAACAGCTAATCAAATGGCTAACCAGGCTATTTGCATTGCCCCCCCCCCCCCCCCTCTTTTACGCTGCTACTATTCTCTGTTTATTATCTATGCATAGTCACTTTAACTCTACCTACATGTAACTCTACCCCCGCACATCTGTACCGGTACCCCTGTATGTAGCCTCGCTATTGTTATTTTACTGCTGCTCTTTAATTGTTACTCTTATTTCTTATTTTTTAATTAACACGTCTTAACTGCATTGTTGGTTAAGGGCTTGTAAGCATTTCACTGTAACCTGTTGAATTTGACAAATAAAATGTGATTTGATTGAGGGGAATAAACCATTTTATTCCATTTTAGAATAAGGCTGTAATGTAACAAAATGTGGAAAAAGTCAGAATACTTTCCGAATGCACTGTATTGGGTGACATCGTCCTGCAGTTCTTTGTTTTCTGGAGGGTCCTTCTACGTATAGATGGTGTTTGTCACTGACAGCATGTGATTTCGAGTGGGGTCATTTAGCAGATGAGGGCAGGCCATTGTTAGAGGGATAATCTGCTCTGACTGCTCAGATGGGTTAACACGCTCCTGATTAGTGCAGATTATTATCCGCGCGCTCACACACACACACACACACACACACACACACACACACACACACACACACACACACACCCCATGCCCCCATCTGGCCTTTCTCTCTAACCCTAGTCCCCTCCCTCCAAAGCTCCCATTTCCTGTGCCTCTCTCGGTCCCTTCCTCCTCTTCCTGTCTCACTCCTTTTTGTATAAGTCCTGTACTTTTTCCCCTGTACATTTCTCTCCTCTCTCTCTCCTTCCCTTTCTCCTTGCCTCTGTTTCTCTTGCTTTTGCCAATTTGTGAATACTGAAAACAGACAGCTGTTTGTGTTTTTGGCTGCTGGTGTCTTTGTCAGGCCAGTTGTATGTGGAGACAAAAGCATACATCTACACACGCTTAACCATTTAAAAACAACCTGGTTAATGTGATGTCACCACATTTTACTGGATAGCGATTTAAATACAGAGTCAACATCTGCCCAGCTCCCCTCTCTCGCTCTCTCTGTGTGTCTGAGAGAAAGGGTTTGGATCAGAGACGAAGGCTTGTTTGGGAGGAAATATCTTATAATAATCTTGTGATTATGTTTATAGGGGAGTATTTTGTGCTTTTGGGTGTGTGACGGGTGTTTGTGTGTAATTGAGTGGTAACACCTCTCCTCTCTTTTTTCCTCTTCATATTTATTTATTTATTTATTTATTTAACCCTTTAATTCACCAGGTAAGTTGACCGAGAGCACGTTCTTATTTACAGCAACGCCCTGGGGAATAGTTACTGGGAAAGATTAGGTGACCGTGATGGTATGAGGGCCAGATTGGACATTTAGTCAGGACACCCGTTTAGCGGCCCATCCGAAAGACGGCGCCTTACACAGGGCAATGTCCCCAATCACTGCACCTGGGGCGTTGGAAGCTTTTTTTTACCTATTTTTTTTAGACCAGAGGAAAGTGTGCCTCCTTTTGGACCTCCAACACCACTTCCAGCAGCATCTGGTCCCCACCTCTAGGGACCAATACCGCTTAGCTTCTTTGGCAAGCCAGGAGTGGGATTCAGGGTGGTATCCTATATTGTTCTCCTGTAATAATGTGCTGTATGTTCCTGTACAGTTCCTATTTCTCTACGGGGAGATTGAGGGGACAATATATGTGTTTTGAAGCGAGAGTTAAGAAAGCCCTGAGAACCAGCCCTATATACAGCTATAAATACACATCATTGATACCTGGTATAGAAACCCTGACGTACGTTTAGCTGGTGGTCCTGTTCTGTTATAGAGACCCACCAGTCTGCTTTAGGCACCACTTAGTCATGAAGTGGATCTGTGAACAACAGCTAAGGCGTCTCGAGTAGTAATCGTGTTGGAGAGTATGGAATGAATGGAACCAGCCTTGACATGTCCTGACCCAGAAGTATCAGCCTGAGAGAATAAACCACCAACACATTCCTAGAGAATAGAGAAGCACTCCACACACAGTGTGACTGGGCTCAGACAGATCCATCTGCCTGTGGGTGGTAATTGGCATTATTCATTGAGCACAGGCAGGAACCCCAGCTTTTTTGTTTCCCCGGATGTTTTTGTCGTTGGTCTTCGTGTCAATCACCTATCTGGTATACGGTGGTTTTTGGACAGGGCACAACAATCTTGCCCCATCCCAAATCAACCCCTAGACCTCATTGGCACTCCTGTAGATCTGAGAGGATTGGACAGGTACAATAGCTTCATCTTGCCCTCTGAAATCAAATCCCGCTGTGTGATCTCTGAAGGCAGTGGACACACTGGGCACTCTGGACAAAGATAAGCACACACACATAGCAGTGTTATTATGGCCCTCCGGTCCAGGGTGTGATTTTTTTTGTCCACCGTATCGCCGGTAGGCTGCGTGTGTTTCTCTAAGTGGTTTTCCAATGATATAAGCCATTATTCTCATCACTGTTCTGCTTTATCATATTTATCATTTGAGTGTTAAGCCACCCTACATTCTAATATAGTCAGATGATCATATCTAACAGTCTGATAGACAAACACATTAAATCTGCATTAGCACAGATTCAGTTAGGCTCAGCCATATGGTCATGGTTCGTGTTTCCTGATAGCCATGGATCAAATGCATACGAGTGTTTTTAAAAGATGGATGTGAAGTTTTTATGTAAAAAAAAATCTCACGGCGCTAGTTTTCTGGGCATCCGTGGCTTCACTAAGTAGGAGCCAAGTGCAATCCCAGAGTATATTTGGCTGAAAGAAGAGCACATACCTTGACAGCTCTCTCTTCTGAAAGATGTTACTGCCAAAGGTCCAATGGGAGCATTTGCACATCTTGTAACACTGGTGTTTCAAAATGCGGGCGTATCACATAACAGGACAAGCTTCTTTTTTTTTTTTTTTACAAACAAGGAAATGGTTGAGCTGTTTTGCTATCAAAATGCCATGGAGTGAGACCTACGTCATCAAATAGTGAGCAGATGGATGTTCGTTCTAATCAAGAGTTTTATGAAACCGTAATTGTACGAGAATGCCCAGTTTGTAAGAGATGCACAAAACACCAATCTAGCCAAGACTTAACATCTCAAACTTTCCTAAGATTTCCTAAGATACTCTTTGAAGAGGCAGGGTTTCAGATGTTTTCAGAAGATGGGCAGGGACTCAGACATCCCAGCTTCAGGGGGAAAATGGTTCCACCATTGGAGTGCCAGGACAGAGAAGAGCTTGGACTGGGCTGAGCATGAGCTGTGCCCTTCTGTAGGGGTGGGAGGGCCAAGAGACCAGAGCTGGCAGAATGGAGTGCACGGGTTGGGGTGTAAGGTTTGAGCATAGCCTGAAAGTATGGACGGGCAGTTCCTCATGCTCCTCTGTATGCAAGTGCCATGGTATTGCAACGGAGGCGAGCTTCGACTGGAAGCCTTTGGAGTTTGTGGGGGAGTGGGGTGACATGGGAGAACTTGGGAAGGTTGAACGCCAGGCGGACTGCAGCGTTCTGGGTAAGTTGCAGAGGTTTGATGGCACAAGAGGGGAGCTCAGCACATTGCACTAGTCCAGATGGGATATAAGTGCCTGGATTAGGACCTGTGCCACTACCTGTCTGCAGTAGGGTCATACTCTACGGATGAACCTGCAGGAGTGAGTCGCTGCTTTGATGTTTGCAGTGAACGACAGGGTGTTGTCCAGGGTCACGCCAAGGTTCTTTGCGAACAGCATGTGTACAGCACTACCCATTGTCTACACTGGCAAGGCAAGACAGTGAACTTGGGGCTTGTATTCCCTGAAACCTGAGAGAGCTCTTCATGACAAAATGTTCAGTATACCAATACCAGAGATTTGTCTCTACCGTTCATTCTGACCGCGGTTTGTTTCTCCTGTGCTGGTGTTATATATAAGGAGTTTGATAAAAGGTGAAGTTAAAATGTTCTTTCGAGAATGTAATCGTCTAACAGTCAAGGACGAGGTCGGAGTATATGAAAGTATATTATAGTGCTCCGAATGGCATCTCCCGTAATAGCCTTTATGGTTGACGAGTTTCATGTGAAATGACTATTCAAGGCAGCTGCAGTGCAGAACCTTTGCTCTATAAACGTAATTCATCTACACTGAACTAAAATGTAAACGCAACATGTAAAGTGTTGGTCCCATGTTTCATGAGCTGAAATAAAAGATCCCAGAAACGTTCCACACTCACAAAAAGCTGCATTTTTCTCAAATGTTGTGTATAAATTTGTTTACATCCCTGTTAGTGAGCATTTCTCCTTTGCCAAGATAGTCCATCCACCTGACAGGTGTGGCTGATTAAACAGCATGATCATTACACATCATTCTGCACCTTGTGCTGGAGACAATAAAAGGCCAGACTAAAATGTGCAGTTTTGTCACACAACACAATGCCACAGATGTCTCAAGTTTTGAGGGAGCGTGCAATTGGCATGCTGACTCCAGGAATGTACACCAGAGCTTTTGCCATAGAATTTAATGTTAATTTCTTTACAATAAGAGAGCATAGTTTTAGAGAATTTGGCAATACATCCAACCGGCCTCACAACCGCAGATGTTTATGGTGTAGTGTGAGTGGGCGGTTTGCTGATATCAACGTTGATGGCAAAAAATAAATATGTAAAAAAAACCCTGTTTTTTTGTGATATCCAATTGCAATCTCGTCTCATCGCTGCAACTCACTAACGGCCTTGGGAGAGGCAAAGGTCAAGTCATGCGTCCTCTGAAACATGACCCGCCAAACCGACTCTCCTTAACACCCACCTGCTAAACCCAGAAGCCAGCTGCACCAATGTGTCAGAGAAAACATTGTTCAACTGACAACCAAAGTCAGCCTGCAGGCACCTAGCCTATCACAAGGAGTCACTAGAGCGCAATGAGCCATGTAAAGACCCCCCCGGCCAATCTTCCCCTAACGACGCTGGGCCAATTGTGCACCACCCTTTGGGACTCTCAGTCACAGCCGGTTGTGACACAGCCTGGGATAGAACCCAGGTCTGTAGTGACACCTCAAGCACTGCGATGCAGTGCCTTAGACCGCTGCACCACTTGAGAGGCCCTTATCGATGTCAATTTGAATGCACAGAGATACTGTGACGAGATCCTGAGGCCCATTGTCGTGCCCTTCATCCGCCGCCATCACCTCATGTTTCAGCATGGTAATGTACAGCCCCATGTCGCAAGGATCTGTACACTCAATGTCCCAGTTCTTCCATAGCCTGCATACTCACCAGTCACCCATTGAGCACATTTGGGATGCTCTGGATCAATGTGTATGACAGCACATTCGCAAGCCATTGAAGAGTGGGACAACATTCCACAGGTCACAATCAACAGCCTGATCAACTCTATGCAAAGAAGACGTGTCGTGCTGCATGATGCAAATGGTGGTCACACCAGATACTGGTTTTCTGATCCATGCCCCTACTTTTTTTTTTAAAGGTATCTGTATTCCCAGTCATGTGAAATCCATAGATTAGGGCCTAATGAATTTATTTCAATTGACTGATTTCCTTATATGAACTGTAACAGTCAAATCGTTTAAATGGTTGCATGTTGTGTTTATATTTTTGTTCAGTGTGTATATTCCATGCACTGAGAACCACCTCTGCAGGTTACATGTTTACAGTAAAGTCGTCACGAATGACTTTTCAAGTCCATGCATGCTCTCGTGTGTAGACCCATGTCTGTTCATTCCACTTTCTATGATCAGTATGGTGTGTTCAACACACATCGGGGATTATTGAAGATGTTAGAACTGTCCACATGAACTTTTCGTCAGCCAACAAGATCAGTAACAAACAGCAAAAGCACTAGCCTATGTCATTCTACTATCCCCATAGTACAGAAGTTGACCTATTCTATTGGTCAGCTTGTTGTTCTGTGCCGAGCAAGAAATATTCCTAACATACTCTGGGACAGTTGTGGGACGTCGTGATAGATCCCAAATGAATACAACCACTGTATCAAAATACATTTTAAAAGGCAATGAGGCTGATGCAACAGATCAGAACCTTTAGATTCAAATGTTGATCAACTATTAGGCTATTTCTTTACATTAAGCACAGCATGCACAAATGGCAATAAGCCGAATGTTCAAAAAAGCAATTAGCTGTAAACACTACTCTCAAAAGTGAATCGCAAATGCGAGCGCGCTCATGTGACAGAGATGGGAATATTCTTTGGAAATGTAGAAAGAGGTCATCCGAAAGACGCAACAACAAGCATGGGTTGTTAATATGACTATGATTGTGTCTTTGGCTGCTGGACACCAGAAGAAAGTTGAGAATGAGAGAAATACTGGTTTCAATGGCATATGAGGAAGTGTTTATAAGAGAATCCCCTTTGCATTCCTATGGTCAGAACCTGTCATGCCTCATAAAATGACAAAAACTCTCCAGGTTTTAAACAGTTAGGTTTATGGTTAAATAGTTTCAGAATGTTGACTGCCTCGACTCAGATTGCAAGGCGGATGGCCTTTCTCACTGGTCTTTCTCATTTCCAGGTGCCTCCCTCGTGTCAGCATTGATCTGGACATGACAGGCTGTAGCTAATATGCATAGGCTATCACCTATGCAAATAATTGATGTACATTTAAATACACTTGTGTTTTTCTCAACAGAATAGCTAGTGTTTTTTTTTCGATTTTCAAATCAATTAAATTGGCTATTTTTGTTAAGGGCCTTGGTGCCCTAGCAGATGGCCTGGGTGCCCTGGCAGATGGCCTGGGTGCCCTGGCAGATGGCCTGGGTGCCCTGGCAGATGGCCTGGGTGCCCTGGCAGATGGCCTGGGTGCCCTGGCAGATTGGACACCTCGAACCGCTGAACAGTTAATCAAATGGCCACCCAGACTATTGCATTGACCTTTTTTTTTTTACACTTACACTGACTCTATGTATGCACACTCATTGGACTCTATCCACACGCTCACACATGCTTATACTCCAACACACACACTACATACGCTCAAAAACACAAATCACACACACACACACTATCCACATAGCTGCTGCTACTCTGTTTACTATCAATAGTGATTGCCTAGTCACGTTTTCCCCTACCTACATGTACATATTTCTTCAAATACCTCGTACACCTGTTCATTGACTCGGGACTGGTACTCCTTGTATATAGCCTGGTTATTGTTATGTATTGTGTTCCTGTTTTCTATTCTAATGGGTAGGAGAGGGGAGGTAGGAGAGGGGAGGTATGAGAGGGAAGGTAGGAGAGGGGAGGAGATGGTCTGACGCCTTCTAGACTGTAATTGGCATCACTGTTTTTACAGCCCCGCCCCCTCCAGTAGGACACCCAATGGAGATGCAGATTAAGGGTCCCATCCTGCCCTTCAGGTGAGCTATAGAAAGACTCCAGACCAGCAAGCTCATAACAGAAAACTGTCTTTTTCCTCTCTTCTTCTTCTCTATTCTCTTCATTGAACCAATGGTGTTCAGGTCTCCGCTCGAGCTCTTTCACGCCCATCTCTTCCTGCCCCGTGTAAACGATGTGAAATGGCTATCTAGTTAGCGGGGTGCGCGCTAATAGCGTTTCAATCGGTGACGTCACTCGCTCTGAGACCTTGAAGTAGTTGTTCCCCTTGCTCTGCAAGGGCCGTGGCTTTTGTGGAGCGATGTGTAGTGATGCTTCAAGGGTGAATGTTGTTTATGTGTGCAAAGGGTCCCTGATTCGAGCCCAGGTAGGGGCGAGGAGAGGGACGGAAGCTAAACTTTTACATTGATCATGTTGACCGGTTGCTGCGGAAAAGGAGGTCAAAAGGAGGTTAAAAAGTCATTATTCTCCCAGGCGCACTTCCTCCTTGTGGCCACGAGATGGAGACAACAGACTGTAGAATGCACTGGGGATAAAACAAATGTGGGATGCATGCCTGCAAAGCCACAACACAACACTAAACAATAGATTAATTGCACTATAACGGTGCCCACAAACTGTTAGGGCCTACATAAAGCTGTCCCAACACCTTACCACTGCTACATCTGGCTATCAGCAGAGCCTTGTCTGGTAGTGAAACAGTTAATTCATGCCTCATTTACTGCCTTTCAAAAAAATTGCTGATATGGCTGACTTGCTTAAACAAATGTGGTTTCTACTGACAATTGAAATGTACTAACTATGGCATAAGGGGACAACAAGCAGATAAGAGGCAAACCATAATTTCGATTAAGAAATGAATGAGCGAGCTAGGACGGACATCGTCAATATAACTTTGTTTGGCACTTTTGAAATGTACATCGACAGAATTCAGAACATGGGCCATTCTTACTGTGTTCTCCCTGTACACCAAATCAGAACAGTAGGATAAATATAGGGGACAATTAAGCAGCCAGTGAAAGCTCTTACAATATTCGACGACTACATTTCTAAAAAACAGGTTATAGGCTACATGTACACCACCAACTCAGAACAGTAGGCAAAATTAAGAGGTGAAATAGACCAAATTATTTGTGTGAGGCACATGGGCTACTAACAGCTTACTACACAACATACACTTAGTATTACTTTCTTAGCTACAGTATACATACCTCCCTGGCATATTACATAATTTATGCAGCAGCATACAAGACAATTTTGGACTCACCTTGTTGTGCTGTGCTCACTTGAAAAGGAAGGTGGCGTGGCTGTCCTCCGTGGGAAAATGTTGTCATCAAACTTTAATCAAAGTCTCAAAGTCTCTGGATTTATGGTGCTTTTAAGACAACTGGGAACTCAGGGAAAAAAAGGTTGAATCATAATTATGTCAGTGATTTTCAGGTCAAAGCTTTAGAAAGAGGACTGAGTTCCGAATTTACAATTCCGAGTTGAATGACAGTTCAAAACGTATTTTCCCAGTCATAGCTCATTTTTCCCTAGTTCCCAATTGTTTTGAAAGGGAAAGTGAAAGGGGGATACCTAGTCAGTTGTCCAACTGAATCTATTCAACTGAAGTATGTCTTCCGCATTTAACCCAACCCCTCTGAACTCACTAAAGTCAGATTTTGCAGTTCCGAGTTAACAGTTGTTTTGAGCGCTGCACAAACCATGCTTCATTGACAGCATGGCCAATGTTGAATGTTTATCATTTTAAACTTGGAAAATAGACCCTTAATCTTAGACTTGGGACCACAAAGCCACTACACTGAATAGCAGGCCAATGATTGCTTTGCAATGCTTGAGGTTAGCCACTGATTCCTTCCAAATCTCTCATTGTTGAATTTGCGATTTCCAACTTGTTGTGTAATGTTTATGTCCAATGGCCGATGAGCACTGATACGTTTTATCTTTACTTTCTCTTCATTATTTATCTTCTTAGGATTCAAAAGGATTTGCTAGTAGATTGTCAACTTGATTCATGATGATGACTGCTAGCTAAGAAGTTGAAAGTATGATGTTGACAGTCCAATCAAAGCTACTGTAGATATAATGTGATTCGATGTCATTTTATCTGTGGCCAATGACATTGAGCCTTCTTGGATGGGCACTTCTAATGTAACTCTATGGCAGCACCCAATCGGCTTGAATTTTCTAGCTCCACCCTTAGACTTGGCGGTGAAGTAGTGTCCCCATGAGTGACAGAACACTGGGCCAATCACGGTGCAACATTCCGTATTTTCTGCACTATCACCACAGAAAGCGCTGAGCTAGGCTGAAACACTTGCATTTTGGTATTGCCTTAATAATCAAGAAAACAAAAAAGAGACCATGTTTGTATGCGGCTTTATTAACTCAATGATATATATATATTTTTTTACATTGTTTGCAAACTGATATGTGACACATATTAACACCTCACAAGTCCTCAACTGGCAGCTTCATTAAATAGTACCCACAAAACACCAGTCTCAACGTCAACAGTAAAGAGGCGACTCCGGGATGATGGCTTTCTAGGCAGAGTTGAAAATAAAAAGAAAGCCATATCTCAGACTAGCCAATAAAAATAAAAGATTAAGATGGGCAAAAGAACACAGACACTGGACAGAGGAACCCTGCCTAGAAGGGCAGCATCCCGGAGTCGTCTCTTCACTGTTGACGTTGAGACTGGTGTTTTGAGTGTACTATTTAATGAAGCTGCCAGTTGAGGACTTGTGAGGTGTCTGTTTCTCAAACAAGACACTCTAATGTACTTGTCCGCTTGCTCAGTTGTACATCTGGGCCTCCCACTACTCTTTTTATTCTGGTTAGAGCCAGTTTTCCCTGTACTGTGAAGGGAGTAGTACACAGCGTTGTACAAGATCTTCAGTTTCTTGGCAATTTCTCGCATGGAATAGCTTTAATTTCTCAGAACAAGAATAGACTGACGAGTTTCAGGAGAAGGTACTTTGTTTCTGGACGTTTTGAGCCTGTAATCGAACCCACAAATTCTGATGCTCCAGATACTCAACTAGTCTAAAGAAGGCCAGTTTTATTGCTTCTTTAATCAGAACAGTTTTCAGCTGTGCTAACATAATTGCAAAAGGGTTTTCTAATGATCAATTAGCCTTTTAAAATGATAAACTTGGATTAGCTAACCCAACGTGCCATTGGAACACAGGAGTGATGGTTGCTGATAATGGGCTTCTGTACGCCTATGTAGATATTCCATTAGGAATCTGAGGTTTCCAGCTAAAATAGTCATTTACAACATAAAAAATGTCCACACTGTATTATTTTAATGGACAAAAACAGGAACATTTCTAAGTGACCCCAAACTTTTTATATACACTACCGGTCAAAGGTTTAGAACACCTATTCATTCTAGGGTTTTTCTTTATTTTTACTATTTTCTATTTTCTATAATAATAGTGAAGACATAAAAGCTATGAAATAACACATATGGAATCATGTAGTAACCAAAAAAGTGTTAAACAAATCAAAATATATGTTCTATTTGAGATTCTTCAAATAGCCGCCCTTTGCCTTGATGACAGCTTTGCATGCTCTTGGCATTCTCTCAACCAGCTTCACCTGGAATCCTTTTCCAACAGTCTTGAAGGAGTTCCCACATATGCTGAGCACTTGTTGGCTGCTTTTCCTTCACTCTGCGGTCTTACGCATCCCAAACCATCTCAATTTGTTTGAGGTCGGGTGATTGTGGAGGCCAGGTCATCTGATGCAGCACTCCATCACATTGCTTCTTGGTTAAATAGCCCTTACACAGCCTGGAGGTGTGATGGGTCATTGTCCTGTTGAAAAATAAATGATAGTCCCACTAAGCCCAAACCAGATGGGATGGCGTATCGCTACAGAATGCTATGGTAGCCATGCTGGTTAAGCGTGGCTTGAATTCTAAATAAATCACTGACAGTGTCACCAGCAAAGCTCCCCCACACCATCACACCTCCTCCATGCCTTACGGTGGGAAATACACATGTGGAGATAATTCTTCATCCACACTGCGTCTCACAAACACATGGTGGTTGGAACCAAAAAATCTCAAATTTGGACTCCAGACCAAACAACACATTTCTATCGGTCTAATGTCCTTTGCTCATGTTTCTTGGCTCAGGCAAGTCTCTTTTTCTCATTGGTGTCCTTTAGTTGGGCTCCCAAGTAGTGCAGTGGTCTAAGGCACTGCATCTCAGTGTAAGAGGTTCGAATCCAGACTGCATCACATGATTGTGATGGGTGTCCCATAGGGTGGTGCACAATTGGCCCGGGGTAGGCTGTCATTGTGAATAAGAATTTGTTCTTAACTGACTTGCCATGTTAAATACATTAAAAAAACTGTCATTTCTGAGGCTGGTAACTCTAATGAACTTACACTCTGCAGCAGAGTTAACTCTGGGTCTTTCATTCCTGTGGCGGTCCTCATGAGAGCCAGTTTCACCATAGTTTTTGCGACTGCACTCAAAGAAACTTTCAAAGTTCTTGAAATGTTCCGTATTGACTGACTTTCATGTCAGACTGACTTTCATGTCTTACAGTAATGATGGACAGTAATGATGGTATTTTACCCAATAGGGATATCTTCTGTATACCCCCCTACCTTGTCACAGCACAACTGATTGGCTCAAACGCATTAAGAATGAAAGAAATTACACAAATTAACTTTTAAGAAGGCACACCTGTTAAAACCTCTTACAGCTACCCCCTACTTTTTTCAATTTCCGCCTGAAGACATACCCAAATCTAACTGCCTGTAGCTCAAGCCCAGAACCAAGGATATGCATATTCTTGATTTCATTTGAAAGAAAACACTCTGAAGTCTGTGTAAATGTGAATTGAATGTAGGAGAATATAACACAATAGATCTGGTTTAGATAATACAATGAAAAAAAGCATGTTTTTTATTTTTATTGTTGTATCATCATCTTTAAAATGAACAAGACAAAACAAACATTCAGATAGAATGATGGGGACAATTTCAGTGAAAAACATAAGAGGGCAACAGTACTTGTGCAAAGTTTCAGAATGATAACTTCCAAAATGAGTGTGCTACATGACATTTATCATGAAGTCACCCAGGTGTCCTACACAAGTAGCCCAAATGTACCCAAGTGCCCAAATTGGTGAAGTTATGCATTTTGAATGGAATAACTATATACAAAATACCAAAATGGTATTCTAACACACACCCCAAAAAATGGAGAAAAAACATGAAAAAAATATATATAAATTCACAAAATAACACTTTCAATATTTGGAAGACCCACAGTCCTCTACTCAATATTGTGCTGCTGATGCCAGGTGCCATAGCAGTCTCTTTCTGCTGTAAAGCAGAGGGTCACCAAGCATGTGGTGCAGGTGATGGGGGACTTAATTTTGCAAAGAACACAGAGACGCCTCCACGCTGTGCCCTTTTGGCCCTAAGGCAAATCCATGCCTGCAGAAATAAATTTGGGCAGATGAACACCACTTGTGGCAGGAGCAGAAGGGACAGAGGTAGAGGGGCCAGAACGTGGTGCAGTGGTGCTGTAGCCAGCAAGCTCCTTGATGAGCAGCTCTCTGAAGGCTAGCTGTGCGATGGGGGGCTTTCCACAGCTCTTAGCCATTTCCTTGTGCAGGATGAATGCATTCACCACAGCAATGTCGATGAAATGATAGAATGTCTTGTACCATTTCATCATCTTATGGAGAACATTGTAATAGCCTATCAGCGCATCTGACAGGTCCACACCTCCCATGCTCTCGTTGTAGTCCTTTATTGCAGTTGGAATGGGGACATTTTTTGCGGCCCATGCCCCAGTAGCGCTGAGGCAACAGGTGTCCGGCTGGATGAACCAGCTTCAGTGGGGGATGGACACCTTGGCACTGGGGGCTCCCATTCGGAGTCAGTGTCACTGTGAAAGAAAATGTTCAGTTAGAATAGTTTCACATATGAGCTCTGTATCAACCGGTATAATAAACAGATATATATAGAGTACATGGAACATAAGGTTGAATATACAGTGCCTTGCGAAAGTATTCGGCCCCCTTGAACTTTGCGACCTTTTGCCACATTTCAGGCTTCAAACATAAAGATATAAAACTGTATTTTTTTGTGAAGAATCAACAACAAGTGGGACACAATCATGAAGTGGAACGACATTTATTGGATATTTCAAACTTTTTTAACAAATCAAAAACTGAAAAATTGGGCGTGCAAAATTATTCAGCCCCTTTAATTTCAGTGCAGCAAACTCTCTCCAGAAGTTCAGTGAGGATCTCTGAATGATCCAATGTTGACCTAAATGACTAATGATGATAAATACAATCCACCTGTGTGTAATCAAGTCTCCGTATAAATGCACCTGCACTGTGATAGTCTCAGAGGTCTGTTAAAAGCGCAGAGAGCATCATGAAGAACAAGGAACACACCAGGCAAGTCCGAGATACTGTTGTGAAGAAGTTTAAAGCCGGATTTGGATACAAAAAGATTTCCCAAGCTTTAAACATCCCAAGGAGCACTGTGCAAGCGATAATATTGAAATGGAAAGAGTATCAGACCACTGCAAATCTACCAAGACCTGGCCGTCCCTCTAAACTTTCAGCTCATACAAGGAGAAGACTGATCAGAGATGCAGCCAAGAGGCCCATGATCACTCTGGATGAACTGCAGAGATCTACAGCTGAGGTTGGAGACTCTGTCCATAGGACAACAATCAGTCGTATATTGCACAAATCTGGCCTTTATGGAAGAGTGGCAAGAAGAAAGCCATTTCTTAAAGATATCCATAAAAAGTGTTGTTTAAAGTTTGCCACAAGCCACCTGGGAGACACACCAAACATGTGGAAGAAGGTGCTCTGGTCAGATGAAACCAAAATTGAACTTTTTGGCAACAATGCAAAACGTTATGTTTGGCGTAAAAGCAACACAGCTGAACACACCATCCCCACTGTCAAACATGGTGGTGGCAGCATCATGGTTTGGGCTTGCTTTTCTTCAGCAGGGACAGGGAAGATGGTTAAAATTGATGGGAAGATGGATGGAGCCAAATACAGGACCATTCTGGAAGAAAACCTGATGGAGTCTGCAAAAGACCTGAGACTGGGATGGAGATTTGTCTTCCAACAAGACAATGATCCAAAACATAAAGCAAAATCTACAATGGAATGGTTCAAAAATAAACATATCCAGGTGTTAGAATGGCCAAGTCAAAGTCCAGACCTGAATCCAATCGAGAATCTGTGGAAATAACTGAAAACTGCTGTTCACAAATGCTCTCCATCCAACCTCACTGAGCTCGAGCTGTTTTGCAAGGAGGAATGGGAAAAAATGTCAGTCTCTCGATGTGCAAAACTGATAGAGACATACCCCAAGCGACTTACAGCTGTAATCGCAGCAAAAGGTGGCGCTACAAAGTATTAACTTAAGGGGGCTGAATAATTTTGCACGCCCAATTTTTGATTTGTTAAAAAAGTTTGAAATATCCAATAAATGTCGTTCCACTTCATGATTGTGTCCCACTTGTTGTTGATTCTTCACAAAAAAATACAGTTTTATATCTTTATGTTTGAAGCCTGAAATGTGGCAAAAGGTCGCAAAGTTCAAGGGGGCCGAATACATTCGCAAGGCACTGTATTATTATAGACCTGCTAGATCTACTGTCTCGTTTATATTATGACAGACCAGCTAGATCTACTGTCTATTTTATATTATGACATTTCAGCTAGGTCTACTGTCTCTATTATGTTATGACAGACCAGCTAGATCTACTGTCTTTATTATATTACAACAGACCAGATGCATCTACTGTCTCCATTTCACTTTGGCCATTGTTGTGGGCCTACCCTCCCCTCAACAGCCTCAAATAGGCTATTTCATGTGGGGGTGGGGTGGGGTGGAGCGGCAGACACACGCATCTCGGCCATGCTCCCTCTAATCCACAATATGTATATATACACACACAAACATAGGCTATGGGTCATACATGTACATACAAACATAGGCTATGGGTCATACACATATATACAAACATACCCTCACCCACAATGTATAGCCAACGTGTACTTTACACATTTCATAACATTTTTATATAGTGCAACTAAAATGTAAAAAAAATAACAAATAATATATTATTAATTTCAAACAACGGCATTAGCATGAGAAGAACTTACCAGTCCAAAACGATGTCCTCTCCGTTCAAAAAATATTCCTCCATTTGGGAATCAAAGCTATGCTAGCTAAATGAATCGTCCTCCAACAATCTCTGTCTCACTTTCCCGATAATTTTTTTCTAAAATTGTGTGTACATCTGTATATCTAGACTTAGATTTAGCTTTCCCTGACTTAGTCGCCATACTGATTGATATATAAACAGCTGAAGATGCGCTTTACCAAATAGTGCTGTGAGTAACATGCGCTCCTTCCAGTATGAATCTTCAATGGTGAATGACCCTCTTTACACCGGAGTTTACTACATGGGTTGGTCTTCCAACACATAAACATTACATATTGCCGTTTACCTCAGCTCATTGGCTATCTACCCAGCTAGATTTCAAGACGATCAGTGGTAATTGGGTTAAAATACAGTCAATCAATGAAACAGCGGTCATATCATTGGTGCACAATGATGTCATTACTTGTTGTCTTCAAATCGGTTTCTTTCAGTCAATACGTCCCGCGAAATGACCCATCATGTTTGGTTTTGTTACAAACAACCAGTTGATTGCAATGAAACCAAACATGACTGGAAAAGTCACGTTTAGTGTGTGTATTTACATTGAATGTGTCGTCGAAAATTGAATGAGACGGAATTCACGACACAAGCGGTTCACAAAATGTTTCGTGTTAGGCTATAAAAATTGATTTTATCAAACAAAATACTATTTATGTAGCGATCACCGTATGTTGTCGAATTTAATCCCGCTAACGGGTTCGGTGCGCAGAGAGGTTAATTGAAATGTATTCCAGGTGACTACCTCATGAAACTGGTTGAGAGAATGCCATGAGTGTGCAAAGCTGTCATCAAGGCAAAGGGTGGCTATTTGAAGAATCTGAAATATACAATCTATTTTGATTTGTTTAACACTTTTTTGGTTACTACATGATTCCATATGTGTTATTACATAGTTGTGATGTCTTCACTACTATTCTACAATGTAGAAAATAGTAAAAATAAAGAAAAACCCTTGAATGAGTAGGTGTTCTAAAACGTTTGACCGGTAGTGTATTTCTTTTTTTTTGTTGCTTAAAATGTGGGGCTCAAACCCATCTGCCCTTAATGACGGGTCGCAACTGCACACATGCATGGCTCCAGTAGAATGTCCTTGGCCATTTACATCGCTGGCAGATGAAAATCTAATCTCCAAAACAGAACATTTTCAGGAAATCAAAAAAACGGCCATATTTTTCCATGAACGAATATACAATTATACAACTTCAGAAGCTATTTCAAATAGGCCTACATTTTCTTGGTCCCAGAGTCATGAAATGTTCAGAGTAGGCTACATTTGAGCGGAGTTAGCCAACTGCTTTCAATAGCCTATCCCTGCATGTAAAAAAGGGAAAATAGGCTAAAATTGAGTAACATGGTTTTCATCCAACAGCGATGGGATGAACTAAAAGCCCTTTGCGGATTCCCTGTGTGTGTGTGTATATATATATATGTGTGCGCGCGCATGACAGTAGACATCACTGACAACACGGAGATGGATATAATGTATGACATCATAGCAAGGACACAGTCAAGCTTTCATCAACACACTCTTGTGTCCTTAGGTAAACCACTGGATTTGAACCGTGGTTGTCTGCGCAGTCAGTGCGCCACAAGACTGTTAGTCCGCTGAGCTAAAGCCAAACCATTAGGCTATTCATCAGTGTACCGAACCATCTCTTCTACACGCGTTTGTGTGTGTGTGTATCGTTAAGTTGGGCAGAGAGGCTGTCTGATTGACCATATTGGGTGTGGTATCTTGCACACACAAACACACACACACAATCCCTTATCCGGCGCAGAGGGCAAGCCGCGCGGCTGACGCGTTTTGCGCATTTCCTGAAGCTCGCGCTCACACTGGGAAACCGCTGCTGGCTGGAGAAACGGGTGAACGCGCACAGGGAGAGATAGAGGGAGAGAAAGAGAGAGAGAGGAAAACGACAGACAGATTGAGGGGGACCGATAGCCTGTCACTGGTTAGCACTTTAAACCGTGGGACCCACCGGATAAGCAGACAGACATCCCGGGAAAGAAAAGAACCAGTGCTGTTCAAGACATATTCTGTCGGAGCTGTTTACTGAGTCGAGCTGCTTACAGCCGGCACGAGACACGGTGGAGGGATCGCGGATGTCTAGGTCTCCTCCCCCGCCCTGAGCCCGGGACAGCAGCTGCTCTACCGGGTACAGTCTCTGATCAGATGATCAGGACCGGAGCCGTTCTCTGTGATTCATCATCGGGCTTCTCTCCTTTCCTCCCACCACCGAGACCTATTCTATAGCGTCGTTATTCGTTATTTCTGCTAACGACAACCCTCTCTCTATCTCTGCCATCTGCACGGGACGGACTGTAAACAAACAGAGGGCACCGTCTGTCGTCTGGCCCGACCTGGTTTGGCGCAAGCAGGCTCGGTACCTGACTGTGGGGTGTGTTCTATAGACTATATTAAGAGCGAAGAGGGGTGTTTTTACACATGTTTACGTTTTAACATGGCCGTGTGTGTGAAGCAGTGTGTGTATCTGTGACAGTGTGTTGTAAATGTCTGACTGTTTGAATAGATTCTGGGATGTAGGATTACCTATCTAATATGGTGACTAGTTAGAAAGAACAGACTTACAGACAGACGGACCATCTGCACACACATACACGCCACCATGCCAGTGTTCAGTGGGGTGTTGAAGGTGCGTGTGTGTGAGGCGGTGGATTTGAAGCCCACCCCCTGGGCACTCCGCCATGCAGGGGGGAAGAACTCATCCTCATTCCTCCTGGACCCCTACCTCACCCTCAACCTGGACCAGACACACCTGGGACAGACCTGCACCAAGAACAGAAGCAACTCACCTGCATGGAACCAGGTACTGTACCAGATCCACTTCTCCAGGGCAGGGCAGCATTGGTGGCACACTTATAAATGGACAAAATATATATTATTCTAGTCTATTTTTTTTTGTAGGACTTTACAGCCCAGATGACGGACGGACGGAAATTGGAGATGTCAGTGTTCCATGATGCACCAATTGGATATGACGACTTTGTGGCTAACTGCACCATACAGCTGGAGGACATTCTGCAGAACGGCAGCACGCACTACCAGGCCTGGGTAGGAAGACACGTGTGTGTGTGTGTGTGTGTGTGTGTGTGTGTGTGTGTGTGTGTGTGTGTGTGTGTGTGTGTGTGTGTGTGAGAGAGAGAGAGAGAATCATGACTATCCTTGCCTGAAACATTAATACATGCTTTAGCTCTGCAGGCTAACAGAGTTTGTGGCACACAGGCTAAATTAATTTCGTAACATTTGTGTCTGTCCGTACCTGTGTGTGACGTGTAGAGGTTGAGGGGGCCTGCTGAGGGCTGGGCTGGTGAGTATGTACAGTGCCTGCAGAAAGTGTTCATGCTGCTTGATTTATTACACATGTTGATGCGTTACAGCCTGATTTCAACATGGATTGATATTGTCTGCACACAAAATCCCATAATGACAAAGTGAAAACCTGTTTTTTAGAAATGTTTGTAAATGTATTGAAAATGAAAATGAAATACACAAATATAATATCTCATTACATAAGTATTCACACCCCAGAGTCAATACCTGTTAGAATCACCATTGGCTGTGATTACAGCTGTGAGTCTTTCTGGGTAAGTCTCTAAGAGCTTTGCACACCTGGATTGTACAATATTTGCAATTTTCAAGTCTTGCCATAGATTTTCAAGCTGATTCAAATCAAAACTGTAACTAGGCCACTCAGGAACATTCAATGTCGTCTTGGTAAGCAACTCCAGTGTCTATTTGTCCTTGTGTTTTAGGTTGTTTTCCTGCTGAAAGGTGAATTAATCTCCCAATGTCTGGTGGAAAGCAGACTGAACCAGGTTTTCCTCTAGGATTTTGCCAGTGCTTAGCTTTATTCCGTTTCTTTATAACCCCCAAAACTTCTGAGTCCTTGCCGATGACAATCATATACCCATAACATGATGCAGGCACCACCATGCTTGAAAATATATAGAGTGGTATTTTTTTTTGTCATTTTTATTCTGTACCGGCTTCCTTCTTTTCACTTTGTCATTTTTATTCCGTACCGGCTTCCTTCTTTTCACTTTGTCATTTAGGTTAGTATTGTGGATTAACTACAATGTTGTTGATCCATCCTCAGTTCTTTCCTATCAAAGCCATTAAACTCTGTAAAAGTCACAATTGGCCTCATGGTGAAATCCCTGAGCGGTTTCCTTCCTCTCCAGCAACTGAGTTAGGAATGCCCTTCATTGGAAAACTTCCCTGGTCTGTGTGGTTGAATCTCTGTTTGAAATTCGCTGCTCGACTGAGGGACCTTACAGATAATTGTATGCGTGGGGGTACAGAGACGAGGTAGTCATTCAAAAATCATGTTAAACATTATTATTGCACACAGAGTGAGTCCATGCAACTTATTATGTGACTTGTTAAGCACATTTTTACTCCAAAACGTATTTAGGCTTGCCTTAACAAAGGGGTTGAATACTTATTGACTCAAGACATTTCAGCTTTTCATTTTGAATACATTTCTAAAAACATAATTCTATTATGGGGTATTGTGTGTAGGCCAGTGACACAAAATCCAAATGTAATCTTTTTTAAATTCAGGCTGTAACACCCCCCCCCCCCCCCCCCCTTCCCAGGGTTTCCTGTCCTGCTCTGTCAACCAGTATGAGGTCAGAGTGTACAGATCAATGGATCCCTCTGATGATCGATCAGTTTTTATTGAAGAGCCAGCCAAGTCAATACTCTCTCTCTCTGTACTGCTACAGCTAGTTACCCTCTCCCCTCCTCTCCTGTCTCTGTGGTGACATCACTGACTATGGCCTCCTGGGTAATAACTGGATGGTTGCCGGGCAGTGACATCACTGGCTACGCCCCTCAGTGACCCTCTGTAGAAGTAGGGCAGACTGGGCTTAAGATGCCCTTGTAAACACACACACACACACACAAATGGGCCAGTGCATTCACAAGCACAAACGCACTGGAAAAGGAAACCTGATCAACAATACAATGTGTGTGTGTGTGTGTGTATCTAGTGTGTGTCATATATGGCCTTCGTGAAAGGGAAGCAATAGGGTGAAATTTGAGAACTCTCTTTCCGTGTGAGTTGACGTGTGCGTATATAAGTGTGTGTGTTTGCTGAAAATGCTGAAATCTCAATTCTGAGAATTTGTCTTTGATGTTGGAGGCTGTCATCGAACCCAAACTCTCCAGAGAGAGGGAACGGATGGATCTTTATTCAGACATTTTAATTGATCTATTTAAACAACGTATCAACATTTCTGTTGCCATTATTACAAATGTACCCACTAATGAATTTCCCTATTATATCTCGAGATGTACTAGTCATCAGTAACAATGCATGTCATTTTAATATGATGTTATTGGGATTTCACTGTGATTTTTAAAAAGTGATTTTATTAATAAATAGCATTTGAAACTGGAGGGAGAAGAAGAGGGACAGAGAGATGATGACAGGAAGGGGTGCAGACACAGTAGAAGTGTAACGTGAGGTGTGTGTGTGTGTGTGTGAACTGCCCGTGTGTGTGTGTGAACTGCCCGTGTGTGTGTGTGAACTGCCAGTGTGTGTGTGTGTGTGTCAGGTAGTGAGAACTCAGATGTGTATTTAATGCTGGCCTCAGTCTCCAACCTACTTTAGGTTCCCTAGACACCAGACACTTACAGATCACACTCAATGATACAGTGTGTGTGTGTGGCTAGGGCTGTATCCCTGCATTCTAATTGGCTAACCGGATTAATGAGGTGAACTAATTTTTCCATGTCCATGGCGACAGTAAAGTACTTAAAGTCTCAGCCAGGCAATGTCTCTGAGTGTGTGATTCTAACTTAGCCATATTGTTGTATGTGTGTGTGTGTGTGTGTGTATGTGTGTGTGTTTATATTAGGTCTACATATGTATTGTTCTGTGTGTCTGTGTGTGGTGGCAGATCTGCTGTATGACAGGCAGAGCGTTGCGTAAGAGGATCTACGGCTGTCCAGAGCTTAACCTAGGATTTAACCCCCATCCCTCTCTAAATCTCTATCCCTCTCTATCACTCTCTATCACTCTCTATCACTATCACTCTATCATACTCTATATCGCTCTCTATCACTCTCTATCACTCTCTATCACTATAACTCAATCACATTCTATCACTCCATCCCTCTCTATCACTATCACACTCTATCACACTCCATCCCTCTCTATCACTCTCTATCACTATCACTCTATCACATTCTATCACTCTCTATCACTATCACTCTATCACACACTATCACTCCATCCCTCTCTATCACTATCACTCTATCACACTCTATCACTATCACTCTATCACTCCATCCCTCTCTATCACTCTCTCTCTATCACTCTCTATCACTATCACTCTATCACACTCTATCACTCCATCCCTCTATCACTATTACTCTATCACACTATCACTCTCTATCACTATCACTCTATCACACTCTATCACTCCATCCCTCTCTATCACTCTATCACTCTCTCTCTCTATCACTCTCTATCACTCTCTATCAATCCATCCCTCTCTATCACTATCACTCTATCACACTCTATCACTCCATCCCTCTCTATCACTATCACACTCTATCACCCTCTATCACTATCACTCTATCACACTCTATCACTCCATCCCTCTCTATCACTCTCTCTCTCGATCACTCTCTATCACTATATCACACTCTCACTCCATCCCTCTCTATCACTATCACTCTCTATCACTATCACTCTATCACACTCTATCACTCCATCCCTCTCTATCACTATCACATTCTATCACTCTCTATCACTATCACACTCTATCACTCCATCCCTCTCTATCACTCTCTATCACTCTCTCTCTCTCGATCACTCTCTATCACTATATCACACTATCACTCCATCCCTCTCTATCACTCTCTATCACTATCACACTCTATCACTATATCACACTCTATCACTCTCTATCACTATCACTCTATCATACTCTATCACTCCATCCCCCTCTATCACTCTCTATCACTCTCTCTCTCGATCACTCTCTATCACTATATCACACTCTCACTCCATCCCTCTCTATCACTCTCTATCACTATATCACACTCTATCACTCCAGCCCTCTCTATCACTCTCTATCACTCTCTCTCTCGATCACTCTCTATCACTATATCACACTCTATCACTCCATCCCTCTCTATCACTCTCTCTCTATCACTCTATCACACTCTATCACGCCATCCCTCTCTAAATCTCTATCCCTCTCTATCACTATCACTCTGTCACATTATCACTCTCTATCACTATCACTCTATCACACTATCACTCCATCCCTCTATATCACTCTATCACTCTCTCTCTATCACTTTCTATCACTATCACTCTCTATCACACTATCACTCCATCCCTCTCTATCTCTATCACACTCTATCACTCCATCCCTCTCTATCACACTCTATCACTATCACTCTCTATCACTCTCTATCACTCCATCCCTCTCTAAATCTCTATCCCTCTCTATCACTCTCTATCACTATCACTCTATCACACTCTATCACTCCATCCCTCTCTATCACTATCACACTCTATCTCTATCACACTCTATCACTATCACTCTATCACACTCTATCACCCTCTATCACTATCACTCCATCCCTCTCTATCACTCTCTATCACTCTCTCTCTCTCGATCACTCTCTCTATATCACACTCTCACTCCATCCCTCTCTATCACTCTCTATCACTATCACTCTATCACACTCTATCACTCCATCCCTCTCTATTACTATCACTCTCTATCACTATATCACACTCTATCACTCCATCCCTCTCTATCACTCTCTATCACTCTCTCTCGATCACTCTCTATCACTATATCGCACTCTATCACTCCATACCTCTCTATCACTCTCTATCACTATCACACTCTATCACTATCACACTATCACTCTATCACACTCTATCACTCCATCCCTCTCTATCACTCTCTATCACTCTCTATCACTATATCACACTCTCACTCCATCCCTCTCTATCACTCTCTATCACACTCTATCACTCCATCCCTCTCTAAATCTCTATCCCTCTCTATCACTATATCACACTCTATCACTCTCTATCACTATCACTCTATCACACTCTATCACTCCATCCCTCTCTATCACTCTATCACTCTCTCTCTATCACTCTCTATCACTATGACTTTATCACACTCTATCACTCTCTCTCTATCACTCTCTATCACACTATCACTCCATCCCTCTCTATCTCTATCACACTCTATCACTCCATCCCCCTCTATCACTCTCTATCACTCTCTCTCTCGATCACTCTCTATCACTATATCACACTCTCACTCCATCCCTCTCTATCACTCTCTATCACTATATCACACTCTATCACTCCATCCCTCTCTATCACTCTCTATCACTCTCTCTCTCGATCACTCTCTATCACTATATCACACTCTATCACTCCATCCCTCTCTATCACTCTCTCTCTATCACTCTATCACACTCTATCACGCCATCCCTCTCTAAATCTCTATCCCTCTCTATCACTATCACTCTGTCACATTATCACTCTCTATCACTATCACTCTATCACACTATCACTCCATCCCTCTATATCACTCTATCACTCTCTCTCTATCACTTTCTATCACTATCACTCTCTATCACACTATCACTCCATCCCTCTCTATCTCTATCACACTCTATCACTCCATCCCTCTCTATCACACTCTATCACTATCACTCTCTATCACTCTCTATCACTCCATCCCTCTCTAAATCTCTATCCCTCTCTATCACTCTCTATCACTATCACTCTATCACACTCTATCACTCCATCCCTCTCTATCACTATCACACTCTATCTCTATCACACTCTATCACTATCACTCTATCACACTCTATCACCCTCTATCACTATCACTCCATCCCTCTCTATCACTCTCTATCACTCTCTCTCTCTCGATCACTCTCTCTATATCACACTCTCACTCCATCCCTCTCTATCACTCTCTATCACTATCACTCTATCACACTCTATCACTCCATCCCTCTCTATTACTATCACTCTCTATCACTATATCACACTCTATCACTCCATCCCTCTCTATCACTCTCTATCACTCTCTCTCGATCACTCTCTATCACTATATCGCACTCTATCACTCCATACCTCTCTATCACTCTCTATCACTATCACACTCTATCACTATCACACTATCACTCTATCACACTCTATCACTCCATCCCTCTCTATCACTCTCTATCACTCTCTATCACTATATCACACTCTCACTCCATCCCTCTCTATCACTCTCTATCACACTCTATCACTCCATCCCTCTCTAAATCTCTATCCCTCTCTATCACTATATCACACTCTATCACTCTCTATCACTATCACTCTATCACACTCTATCACTCCATCCCTCTCTATCACTCTATCACTCTCTCTCTATCACTCTCTATCACTATGACTTTATCACACTCTATCACTCTCTCTCTATCACTCTCTATCACACTATCACTCCATCCCTCTCTATCTCTATCACACTCTATCACTCCATCCCTCTCTATCACACTCTATCACTATCACTCTCTATCACTCTCTATCACTCCATCCCTCTCTAAATCTCTATCCCTCTCTATCACTCTCTATCACTATCACTCTATCACACTCTATCACTCCATCCCTCTCTATCACTATCACACTCTATCTCTATCACACTCTATCACTATCACTCTATCACACTCTATCACCCTCTATCACTATCACTCCATCCCTCTCTATCACTCTCTATCACTCTCTCTCTCTCGATCACTCTCTCTATATCACACTCTCACTCCATCCCTCTCTATCACTCTCTATCACTATCACTCTATCACACTCTATCACTCCATCCCTCTCTATCACTATCACTCTCTATCACTATATCACACTCTATCACTCCATCCCTCTCTATCACTCTCTATCACTCTCTCTCGATCACTCTCTATCACTATATCGCACTCTATCACTCCATACCTCTCTATCACTCTCTATCACTATCACACTCTATCACTATCACACTATCACTCTATCACACTCTATCACTCCATCCCTCTCTATCACTCTCTATCACTCTCTATCACTCTATCACACTCTATCACTCCATCCCTCTCTATCACTATCACTCTCTATCACTATATCACACTCTATCACTCCATCCCTCTCTATCACTCTCTATCACTCTCTCTCGATCACTCTCTATCACTATATCGCACTCTATCACTCCATACCTCTCTATCACTCTCTATCACTATCACTCTCTATCACTCTCTATCACTCCATCCCTCTCTAAATCTCTATCCCTCTCTATCACTCTCTATCACTATCACTCTATCACACTCTATCACTCCATCCCTCTCTATCACTATCACACTCTATCTCTATCACACTCTATCACTATCACTCTATCACACTCTATCACCCTCTATCACTATCACTCCATCCCTCTCTATCACTCTCTATCACTCTCTCTCTCTCGATCACTCTCTCTATATCACACTCTCACTCCATCCCTCTCTATCACTCTCTATCACTATCACTCTATCACACTCTATCACTCCATCCCTCTCTATCACTATCACTCTCTATCACTATATCACACTCTATCACTCCATCCCTCTCTATCACTCTCTATCACTCTCTCTCGATCACTCTCTATCAATATATCGCACTCTATCACTCCATACCTCTCTATCACTCTCTATCACTATCACTCTCTATCACTCTCTATCACTATGACTTTATCACACTCTATCACTCTCTCTCTATCACTCTCTATCACACTATCACTCCATCCCTCTCTATCTCTATCACACTCTATCACTCCATCCCTCTCTATCACACTCTATCACTATCACTCTCTATCACTCTCTATCACTCCATCCCTCTCTAAATCTCTATCCCTCTCTATCACTCTCTATCACTATCACTCTATCACACTCTATCACTCCATCCCTCTCTATCACTATCACACTCTATCTCTATCACACTCTATCACTATCACTCTATCACACTCTATCACCCTCTATCACTATCACTCCATCCCTCTCTATCACTCTCTATCACTCTCTCTCTCTCGATCACTCTCTCTATATCACACTCTCACTCCATCCCTCTCTATCACTCTCTATCACTATCACTCTATCACACTCTATCACTCCATCCCTCTCTATCACTATCACTCTCTATCACTATATCACACTCTATCACTCCATCCCTCTCTATCACTCTCTATCACTCTCTCTCGATCACTCTCTATCACTATATCGCACTCTATCACTCCATACCTCTCTATCACTCTCTATCACTATCACTCTCTATCACTATCACACTATCACTCTATCACACTCTATCACTCCATCCCTCTCTATCACTCTCTATCACTCTCTATCACTCTCTATCACTATATTACACTCTCACTCCATCCCTCTCTATCACTCTCTATCACACTCTATCACTCCATCCCTCTCTAAATCTCTATCCCTCTCTATCACTATCACTCTATCACACTCTATCACTCTCTATCACTATCACTCTATCACACTCTATCACTCCATCCCTCTCTATCACTCTATCACTCTCTCTCTATCACTCTCTATCACTATGACTTTATCACACTCTATCACTCTCTCTCTATCACTCTCTATCACACTATCACTCCATCCCTCTCTATCACTATCACACTCTATCACACTATCACTCTCTATCACTCTCTCTCTCTCTCTCTCTCTATCACTCTATCAGTCTCTCTCTCTCTATCACTCTCTCTCTCTCGCCTCCCCCCCTTGGAAAATGTAAAATACTTGTGAGGCCAGCTGCCATTGACGCTATGAAGGGTGGCAGGTAGCCTAGGTTACAGAAGCAGGTTCAAATCCTGGTGTGGGTAATAAAACATGTGAGAATTAACTGACAACACTTACCTTTCTCCAGGAGCTATAGGTGCTCCTCTCAATAATATGTGTTTGAATGTCTGGATGTTGGAGATACATTTCCGTCATAACGGTTGGACTATGCTACTATTCTATGATGTCATTGGTATGTGTGTGTGTGTGGGTGTGTGTGCATACAGTGTGTTGTACATCAAAACAGACTGTCTTTCTCTCTCCAGGTTGATTTAGAACCAGAGGGGAAGGTCTATGTGATTATCGATCTGTCAGGATCTTCTACTGAAGGTAAAACTACTCTACCCACAACCCTCTGCTTCACCCACAGCCTCCTGTTCTACCCACCATCCTCTGCTCCCCCCACAACCTACTGTTCTACCCATAGAGAGCGAGGTCAGACACCAGCCCTAGGGCTATTGTTGGAAGGCCAGTCAGCAGAGCTCTGTGTGTGCGTGTGTGTGTGTGTGTGTGTGTGACTCTCAATCGATTCTCACCCCTTTGTCCTACACCCCGTCTCACACAAGCTCTGACTCTCTCTCTCTCTCTCTCTCTCTCTCTCTCTCTCTCTCGATCCCCCTCAACATGTCAGTGACTAGATCAATATGATATTGCAGTCTGATGCCTGACAATGTAGATGTTGTGGCGTTTAATCATTGGTTAATTTGTGCAGCTGCTTCCCTGACCCCCCCTCACACCTGAACTTCCTCCCAGTTCAGCTAGCTAATTTATGCTAATATATGCGTATTATTCATTTGTAATATATTTGAATATAAGGATGGGCAAGAACTGGAGAGTCAAAAAGAATGAGAGAGAGAGAGAGAGAGAAGGGTGAGTGAGAGAGAGAGAAGGGTGAGTGAGTGAGGAGAGAAAGAGGAGGTATTTTTAGGAGTTATTTTCTCTGCAATCTGTTCTGTGCTGCTCAGGGGCCTTCTCTCGTCCCCTCCCTTCCCCCCCTCCATCATCTCTCTTTCTTCTGCTGCGTATCCTCCTATAATTCTTCTACCTCTACTTCACCATCCACTCTTCTTCGCTCCCTTTACCCTGGTTGTTGAGCTCTTCTATACATTCCCCCCCCCCATCACTCCTCTCTCACTTTTCCTTATTTGAGATCCTCTGTGATTGCGTGTGCTTGTGTGTGTGTGCTGTGATTGGTCAGTAAGTGTTCTGTGAGTTCATAGTACACCCGTCTCCACGGCAATCACTCACACCTGCCTAACCCCGCCCCTCTGTGTGGTGTGTGTGAACAGATGGATGATGTATTATGTAAAACACACTGATCTCAGTAATGGCCTGTTTAGCTGCTCCACTTTCTTGTTTTCTCTCTCAAACACGCAAACGCACACACACACGCAACAATGCACGCACAAATGCACGCACGTATGCGCACACACACACACACACACACACACACACACACACACACACACACACACACACACACACACATACACACATACATACTGTACACACACACAGTAACCACCTCTGCAAGACAACCTAGAGAGAGCAAGAGAGCGACAGACAGAGAGAGTAGGAGGAGTGGAGGTGGTTCTCTTGTCTCATAAGGCTAATTCGGTCCTAGGGACACAGAGAGAGGGAGAGATGGATGGAGGTAAAACGATGGGACTGGAAGAGAAGAAAATGTACATTTCTTCATATTCTGTCCTTTGTTGTAGTGCCCACACATAAAGACATAAAGAGAGGTAGAGGAGGACGGGGAAAGCGAGGGAGAAAGATACTGTACTTTTAGGAACGATCTCGTGTGCCCAATCCACAATCGGACCCGAGCCTCTACCCCTACCCCTGACCTCCCTTAGGCACTGGTGGAGATCTTACAGGATAAGTAATATGGTGCATGGAGTGATTTGGGATTTGCAAATTGGACCCTTCTTTAATGCTGCCTGTCTGTTCGTTAGCCTCGGCAGCCAATGAGAATGAGGAGCGTGTGTTCCGAGAGCGGATTGGTCCTCGGCGGCGGCAGGGGGCCGTCCGGAGGCGTGTTCACCAGGTTAACGGACACAAGTTCATGGCTACGTATCTACGGCAACCGACCTACTGCTCACACTGCCGAGACTTCATCTGGTGAGAAACACATACACACACAGCATCAGCCCTGTGTTCCATCCTAGAGCTTCCTCTGCTGGTGAGACCCAGATTAAGCAGCTCAGAAATCAGCCCCAGTAATTATCATAGAATACACTACATGACCATAAGTATGGGGACATGCTATAACAGCCTCTACTCTTCTAGGAAGGCTTTCCACTAGATGTTGGAACATTGCTGCGGGGACTTGCTTCCATTCAGCCACAAGAGCATTAGTGAGGTCGGGCACTGATTTTGGGCAATTAGGCCTGGCTCACAGTCGGCGTTCCAATTCATCCCAAAGAAGTTTGATGGGGTTGAGGTCAGGGCTCTGTGCATGCCAGTCAAGTTCTTCCACACTGATCTCTACAAACCATTCCTGTATGAAGCTCGCTTTGTGCACGGGGGTATTGTCATGCTGAAACAGGAAAGGGCCTTCCCTAAACCACTGCCACAAAGTTTGAAGCACAGAATCGTCTAGAATGTCATTGTATTATGTAGCACTAATTTGAAAGCGTGTCCATATACTTTTGGGGGTGTAGTGTATTTACATTTTAGTCACTTAGTAGACACTCTTATCCAGAGCTACTTTCAGGAGCAATTAGGGTTAAGTGACTTGCTAAAGGGCACATCGGCAGATTTTTCACCTAGTTGGCTCAGGAATTCAAACCAGCTGCCTTTCGGTTTCTGGCCCAATGCTCTTAACCGCTATGCTACCTGCCGCCAATATCCCTGTTTTCTCTACAAAATGCTGACTTTCTCTCTTTCTCACCTTCTCTCTTTGATTTGATAGGGGAGTACTGGGAAAGCAGGGTTACCAATGCCAGGGTGAGTACAAGTCGTCTGTGTCTGTCTTTCTGTGTGGGTTCTTGAATTATTATGCTGGTTCTATTGATACCTGAGCATTCTAGAATGAATCGAGACATGATTGAGTTGTCTTTCTGCTGTATTCATATTGTGTGTTGTTCAGTGTCCACTTAAAAGTGTGCAATTGTGGAAGTGTGTAATTGTGTGTTTGTTGCAGTGTGCACGTGTGTGGTCCACAAGCGCTGTCATGAGCACATCATCACCAAGTGTGCCGGGATGAAGAAGCAGGAGGATACACCGGAGGAGGTATTGTGGACTGTTCATGGTCAACATGGCCACCATAGAGTTATGGCCACCATGATGTAATTTGGTTTGGAAACACAAACTTCTGTCAATTATAAACTATAGGCCTAAATTCCTCTGTGCGCTGGGCATAACAGAGAGATGCTCCTATATACTAGGAGTAGATTCCTATCACAGCTCTAAACTCTCTCTAACTCTCCCACCCTCCTTCCCTTTCTCCCTCCTTCACTCCTCCCTCTCTCCAGGTTGGTGCCCAGAGGTTTAGTGTCAACATGCCTCATAAGTTCAGCAACCACAACTACAAGGCCCCTACCTTCTGTGACCACTGTGGATCTTTACTATGGGGACTAATGAGGCAGGGTCTGCAATGCAAGGGTATGGCACCTGTGTGAGTGTGAGTGTGTGTGCGTGTGCGTGTGCGGGTGTGTGTGGTAGTATGCAAGGTGGGTGTTCATTGTCAACAGACGGTGTAAGTCTAATGTAGCTCCTAACTATGACGTGTGTGTGTGTGTGTGTGTGTGTGTGTGTGTGTGTGTGTGTGTGTGTGTGTGTGTGTGTGTGTGTGTGTGTGTGTGTGTGTGTGTGTGTGTGTGTGTAGTGTGTAAGATGAATGTCCACAAGAGGTGTGAGGCCAACGTAGCTCCCAACTGCGGGGTGGATGCCAAAGGCATCGCCAAAGTCCTGGCTGAAATGGGAGTCACCCCTGACAAGATCTCCACCACCGCACAGCGCAGGAAAAAGGTATACACACACACTGACGATGGCAATGATGACAATGTTGACGATAACCGTCTCTTTCCCCTCTCTCTCTCTAGTTACCCCCAGGGTTAGACTCCCAGTCACCTTCAGAACTCTCAGACGAGCTTCCCCTCACCTCCCCCTCACAGCAAGGTAATACACAAACACACACACACTCACACACACACTACATTGGTCACAAACATACTCGAAGACACAGAGTTGTCTGACTTCCTTTATGTGTGTGTGTGTGTGTGTGTGTGTGTGTGTGTGTGTGTGTGTGTGTGTGTGTGCAGAGCTGTCCGAGTTGGAGCGGCTACAACAGGGGACGTCGCTAGAGATGCAAGGCTCTCCCTCCTCCTCCACCTCCTCCTACGCCTCCTCTACCTCGCGGGAGAACGGAGCAGTGAAGAGGACGCTCAAAGACTTCAGTTTCATTAAGGTCCTGGGGAAAGGAAGCTTCGGGAAGGTGAGAAGGAGGGCGAGGGAGGAGCGTAGGTCTGTGGCGGTCGTGACATTTTGTCAGCCGGTAACTGTCATGTAAATAACTGCCGGTCACACGGTTAATTGACCGTTAAATTAACGTAAACACATTTAAACCTACGAGCCACTGATGCAGACCTTTTGAACATCTACATAACATTTTAAAAACAACGTAATAAATCCATTTAATACAGCCTACACCAGAGATGGGCAGCTCCACTTTTCCCCCATCCCTAGCGGACACCGCCGGTTAAACTAATTGCGTTCTAATCTGAAGATCATAATTAGGCGATTATTGGAGTCAGGTGTGTTAGCTGGGTCCGGGGCAGAAGGTGTGACACCAAATCAGGCCTCAGAGGACCGGAGTTGCCCATCCCGATCCTACACCATCGCAATAAATCCGTCATTTACTTTAGGCAGGTCTAAAGAAAACATGATGTGAAGGAAATGTAGCCTATTTCAGATGAACAAAATAGCGTATTCTGAGTCGTTCTTATGTTTGGCCCTGATCTGGCTATGCCATATGGCTACGGGCTCCACTAGTTGATTTAGCAGACAATATTAGCTTATAATTCCCGTGGCATTATTATTTTATATGATTTTATAGTTAGAAGAACATAGCTGAATAAAATAGAAATTATATTTTTCTCAGGTAGTGCGCACATGCAGCTATTCTGTGTTGAGCGGTTAACAAAGAAACAGGTCCTCCTAAATGCTTCATTTAGAGTTATTTATGCAACTTTACTTGTGATACAAACGTTGGGCTATATGTTTTGATTTCTAACACATTCTAAGGCTGCATGATGCTACTCTAATGATGATTTGAAAAAAGTCACATGAAAGGTTGCCCCAATGCTTTTTTGGTTGCTACATGATTCCATATGTGTTATTTCATAGTTTTGATGTCTTCACTACTATTCTACAATGTAGAAAATAGTCAAAATGAGGAAAAACACTTGAATGAGTAGGTGTGTCCAAACTTTTGACTGGTACTGTAATTACAAATAATTTGTAGACTGCAAATTGACCGCAAGAAGCCCAAACAGATATAATGTTTGACTGAAACATAATCATTTTAAACCTTTCTTACATTTGTATACAATCACCTGTCTCTCTATTATGCGTGGGCCCTCCAACCCTGTTCCTAGGCCTTTAGGTTACACTTGGGAGTTATGTGACCACTTGAGTTGTGATACAAACCTTATCAAAACATATAGGCCTATGGGTCGTGCTGTTTCTGGCCTTAAGGCTGCACACGCTGGGCGTCATTCACATGTGAAAATATTATTCTCACCCACTATTCTCAATTCAATCTTGTCTTTACATATACTAAATAATACATGTGTGAAATTATACTGAACTAAAATGTAAACGCAACATGTAAAGTGTCGGTCCCATGTTTCATGAGCTGAAATAAAAGATCCCAGCAGTGTTTCATGTGCACAAAAAGTGTATTTCTCTCCAATTGTGTGCACAAATTTGTTTACATCCCTGTTAGTGAGATTTTCTCCTTTGCCAAGATAATACATCCACCTGACAGGTGTGGCATATCAAGAAGCTGATTAAACAGCAGGATCATTACACAGGTGCACCTCGTGCTGGGGACAATAAAAGGCCAGTCTAACATGTGCAGTTTTGTCACACAACACAATGCCAATTTACTGATGGACAAAAATGCATGTCATCCGTATGCACTTGAATAGCTTTTCCCACATCCCATTTTCATGCCGTCAAGGTAGGCTACTCTGTTGTAAAGCAAAGCCACGTGCTTAATATTAGGACAGTTGACAAATGAATATAGTAGGCCTAGCTTATAGAAAGCTGATGGGATCCTCCTCTTTTTTTAGTGGAGGCCATCAAAACTCTGTTTTGTCACACAATTACATAGCATAGCCTATAGAAATATTGCACAACATGTGCTTATAGGAACGATAATTGAATTCCATCAACCAGCTATGAGGAGCTGGCTCTCGCTGCTCAACAGGTGATCCGATTTTGCTCAAACTCTGATGAAGTGTTTGATGTGATTTTTGATTGTATTTGCATTGATGTCAGTGTGATTAGAGGGACAATAGAGCGCTGAGTACCAGGCCATTAGCGTCTGGCCGTTAGCGAGGTCAGGTAGGCTACTAATGACCATCAGCGGCATCAGAGTGCAGTTTTGGAGAACCCTAGTTCCCATGACTCAACTGGCCACCGTAACAGCCCTAGGAGGAGGGAAAGAGGAGGAAGGGACGGAGAATGGACATGGGGAGGGAGCTGGTGTTTAAGGGCTGTGAGGAAGTGTAAAGTCTCTCTCTTTTTCTCTCTCGCCCCCCTCCCTCTCGCCCCCCCCCCCCCCCCCACTCCCTCTGCAGGTGATGTTAGCAGAGCTGAAAGGCAGTGAGGAGGTGTTTGCAGTGAAGGTGTTGAAGAAGGATGTGATCCAGCAGGATGACGATGTGGACTGCACCCTGACAGAGAAGCGAATCCTGGCCCTGGCACGCACACACCCCTACCTCTGCCAGCTCTACTGTTGCTTCCAGACCCGGGTACACACTACACACACCCCTACCTCTGCCAGCTCTACTGCTGCTTCCAGACCCGGGTACACACTATACACAGTACACACACCCCTACCACTGCCAGCTCTACTGCTGCTTCCAGACCCGGGTACACACTACACACACACCCCTTCCTCTGCCAGCTCTACTGTAGCTTCCAGACCCGGGTACACACCACACACACCCCTACCTCTGCCAGCTCTACTGCTGCTTTCAAACCCGGGTACACACTACACACACCCCTACCTCTGCCAGCTCTACTGCTGCTTTCAAACCCGGGTACACACTTCACACACACACACCCCTACCTCTGCCAGCTCTACTGCTGCTTCCAGACCCGGGTACACACTACACACACACACATATACACTCACATCCCAACCCTCTCCCTGCTTCTCCAGGACCGTCTGTTCTTCGTGATGGAGTACGTGAACGGAGGTGACCTGATGTTTCAGATCCAACGCTCCAGGAAGTTTGACGAGGCTCGCTCGCGCTTCTATGCCGCTGAAGTTACCTCTGCACTCATGTTCCTGCACCGCAACGGGGTCATTTACAGGTAACGTCCAACCTTTAACCCCTGACCTTGAACCACAGCCCACACGTGCCGACACAACATGAGAATTATATCGTGGCAACTGCTGTTGTTGTACCAGTGTTATGTTTTTTGGTTGTTGGTGGCAACCATGTCCTCTCTCTCTCCCTCTCTCAGGGATCTGAAGTTAGATAACATATTGTTGGATGCAGAGGGACACTGTAAGCTGGCAGACTTTGGCATGTGTAAGGAGGGCATCATCAATGGAGTCACCACCACCACATTCTGTGGCACGCCTGACTACATAGCCCCTGAGGTGAGCTGAGCCAGTGTTACACACATTTCTGCCCCCTAGGGTGTTTTTAAAGCCTCAGATGTTAAAGCGAACGATGATTGTGTGTGTGTGTGTGTGTGTGTGTGTGTGTGTGTGTGTATGTGTGTGTGTGTGTGTGTGTGTGTGTGTGTGTGTGTGTGTGTGTGTGTGTGTGTGTGTGTGTGTGTGTGTGTGTGTGTAGATCCTGCAGGAGTTGGAGTACGGTCCATCAGTGGACTGGTGGGCTCTGGGAGTGTTAATGTATGAGATGTTGGCTGGCCAGCCTCCGTTTGAAGCAGACAACGAAGACGATCTGTTTGAGTCTATCCTCCATGACGATGTCCTCTACCCTGTCTGGCTCAGCAAGGAGGCTGTATCCATCCTCAGAGCTGTACGTACCATCCCTCCATCATTATACACCTTTGTCTATCTCATCCCTCCATCCATCCCTCTTACATCTGTGTGAACGGATATCTCCCTTTCTGTTTTTCTCTATTTCTCTCTTTCTCGCTCTTTCTGTCTTTCTCTAACATCTTTGTGTCTGTACTGATCTCTCCCTTACTGTGTGTGTGTGTGTGTGTGTGTGTGCGTGCGTGCGCACGCGTGTGCGTGTATGCGTGTGTGTAGTTTATGACAAAGGCTCCAGCCCAGAGGTTAGGGTGTGTGTTGTCTCAGGGCTGTGACGAGGCCATTAAGAAACACTCATTCTTCAAAGACATCGATTGGACCCTGCTGGAGCAGAGACGACTCAAACCCCCCTTCAAACCACGCATTGTAAGTCACAAGCACACGCACCTGCACACACACAAACACGTGTCTCCTGGTTGACTCTGCCTTCTCTCTCTCTCTCTCTCTCTCTCTCTCTCTGTCTCTCTCTCTCTCTCTCTCTCTCTCTCTCTCTCCTGCTCTCTCTCTCTCTCTCTCTCTCTCTCTCTCTCTCTCTCTCTCTCTCCTGCTCTCTCTCTCTCTCTCTCCTGCTCTCTCTCTCTCTCTCTCTCCTGCTCTCTCTCTCTCTCCTGCTCTCTCTCTCTCTCTCCTGCTCTCTCTCTCTCTCTCCTGCTCTCGCTCTCTCTCTCCTGCTCTTTCTCTCTCTCTCCTGCTCTTTCTCTCTCTCTCCTGCTCTCTCTCTCCTGCTCTCTCTCTCTCTCTGTCCTGCTCGCTCTCTCTCTCTCTCTCTCTCTCTCTCTCTCTCTCTCTCTCTCTCTCTCTCTCTCTCTCTCTCTCTCTCTCTCTCTCTCCTGCTCTCTCTCTCTCTCCTGCTCTCTCTCTCTCTCTCTCTCCTGCTCTCTCTCCTGCTCTCTCTCTCTCTCCTGCTCTCTCTCTCTCCTGCTCTCTCTCTCTCTCTCTCTCCTGCTCTCTCTCTCTCTCTCTCTCTCCTGCTCTCTCTCTCCTGCTCTCTCTCTCTCTCTCTCTCCTGCTCTCTCTCTCTCTCCTGCTCTCTCTCTCTCCTGCTCTCTCTCTCTCTCTCTCTCCTGCGCTCTCTCTCTCTCTCTCTCTCCTGCTCTCTCTCTCCTGCTCTCTCTCTCTCTCTCTCCTGCTCTCTCTCTCTCCTGCTCTCTCTCCTGCTCTCTCTCTCTCTCCTGCTCTCTCTCTCTCCTGCTCTCTCTCTCTCTCTCTCTCCTGCTCTCTCTCTCTCTCTCTCTCCTGCTCTCTCTCTCCTGCTCTCTCTCTCTCTCCTGCTCTCTCTCTCCTGCTCTCTCTCTCTCTCTCCTGCTCTCTCTCTCTCTCTCTCTCTCTCTCCTGCTCTCTCTCCTGCTCTCTCTCTCTCTCCTGCTCTCTCTCTCTCTCTCCTGCTCTCTCTCTCTCTCTCTCTCCTGCTCTCTCTCTCTCTCTCTTCTGCCTCTGTAGAAGACGAGGCGTGACGTGAATAACTTTGACCAGGACTTCACCAGAGAAGACCCAGTGTTAACTCCCACAGACGAGGCTGTTATCAGGCAGATCAACCAGGAGGACTTTAAAGGCTTCTCTTTCTGTGCAGAGATACAGACTTGAGAACTCTACGGTTTAGGTGTGTTGTACAAAGCCTGTGTTGATTGGTTACAAAGTGTTGTGTCTGTAGAGAAGTCTGAAGCATGGACCGGTGCTACTGGTTACTATTATTATTACTGTCCACTGTAGTGAGAAAAACTATACCTTGGGTCAAGTACATCTGTCAAATACATTCGTAAAATACCTGTGTTGTGCTTTATTTGGTTTGTCTGGTACAAAGGAACCAATAGAATAGTCCCAAAATTGCAAACTCCAATGTGAAAGAAACGCACCGGCTGACCCTGATTATATATATTTTCTCGGTGTGTTTATTTCTTGGCTGGATATGTATTGTATTGTTTCTTTTCTTGACTGGCGATGTATTGGATTGGTTAATATTGTTTTGTTTGTACAGTTTGTTTCATTTGCTTATGCGTCAGCGTCCCACTGGTTCATGTCAACTACTTTCACCCAATCAGAGATGAGTAGTCCTCAATGTAGTACAGACTACCTCACTCTCACACTCCGTGTGTGTGTGTGTGTGTGTGTGTGTGTGTGTGTGTGTGTGTGTGTGTGTGTGTGTGTGTGTGTGTGTGTGTGTGTGTGTGTGTGTGTGTGTGTGTGTGTGTGTGTGTGTGTGTGTGTGTGTGTGTGTGTGTGCGGGCGCGACTTTCGTTCCCATAGTACCCCCCATACTCCCAGAAGCCATTTCTCTCAGCCAAAACGACTTTTAGTTCCTGCTGCTTTTCTACTGATATTTCCTTTTTATGTTCTGTTTTGTAAATTGTCAACAGTAGCTAGTGGAGGGAATCGCACCCTTCCCTATATAGTGCACTACTTTATGTACACACACAGGCGCACACACACACATCCACACACACTCTCTAAGAATAATTGTGTATAGTGTACAGTGTTAAATACAGAGGTGGTTCATATAGCAGGCCTGTTAGAGGCGATGTAGTGATGCTATGTGCACCCCGCGGTAAAATTGTTCCTGGTCACACTATTTCACTGTGCCAAAATGTAGTGTAACAGCAAGAGGGGTGTCGGTTTGTCTGTCTGCTTATAATAAATACTCAACTGTCAACATGAAACTACCTCTCTCCCGCTCTCTCTAATTGAGCTGTGTGTGTGTGTTGAAAGGTGCTGCACAGTGGTAATAAATTCCACATAAAATAATTTCTGAGTAACAATAACGTCCCTTACACCGAGTGCACAAAACATTAGGAACACGTGATCTTTCCATGACAAACTGACCAGGTGAAAGCTATGATCCCTTAATGATGCCACTTGTTAAATCCACTTCAATCAGTGTTGATGAAGGGGAGGGGACAGGTTAAATAAGGATTTTTCAGCCTTGAGATAACTGAGACATGGATTGTGTTTGTGTGCCATTCAGATGGGGAATGGGCATGACAGACATTTAACTGCTTTTGAAGGGTGTATGGTAGTAGGTGCCAAGCGGACTGGTTTGCGTCAAGAACTGCAACACTGCTGTTTTTGATGCTCAACAGTTTCCCGTGTGTATCAATAATGGTCCACCACCCAAAGGGCATCCAGCCAACTTGACTGTGGGAAGCATTGGAGTCAACGTGGGCCAGCATCCTTCTGGAACGCATTAGACACCTTGTAGAGTCCATGCCCCGACGAATTGAAGCTGTTTTGAGGGCAACAGGGTGTTTGTTTTGCACACAGTGTATAATTGTTTGTTTGACTATAATTGATTTCAATTAAATGAGCCAAAAAGAAACAAAATCAGTGTTTGTGCAAACCACAATATGGAACAAATGGATCCTTTGCCATTTTCTTATGTCAGTAGCATTTGAATTGTTGTGTACAAGGAATTACATTTGTGGTTCTGATGATGTTAGACAGTTCTACTAATCTCTGGTCCTCAATAGTACAATATGACACAGGTTGTGTCATATTCTGCCACCGCAGCCCAAAGGACCCACTGGGCACACACTGGTTGAATCAACATTGTTTCCACGTCATTTCAATGAAATTACGCTGAACCAACGTGGAATAGACGTTGAATTGCCCAGTGGGGAAGTTATCAGAGGGATACTAGCTTAACTAATACGGCAGAAGGTAGAGCTGTTGGGCTCTGCGGGCCATGTGAGGACATGAAAAAGACACCCATGATTCAACATAACATGGTAGAGTCTGGGGAAATGACCGTTTTTAGCAATGAACATCAAACCACAGACAGACAGCTCCCTGTTTTCATCTGCAGCATGCCACCAAGCCCATCATACAGGAAACTGTTTCCCTGACTGGTACACTGGCACGAAAGGACATTTGCATGAGACAGAAAACAAAGAGATGACTAATAGAGAGAGACAGCAAGAGAGAGAGGGAGATGTAGTGATGCAAAGTAAAGGAGTGATGGACATTTCAGAAGCTAGACCGAGAAATAGTTGTTCCATTTCTGCAGAGAACCCGCCTGAATAGATGCACAACGTTCAGGTCAACACGTTTTGAACATGTCCGTGCCTGAAGTGTTCTGTGCTTACTGTGCTCTACGATGGCGACACCTGCTCCTGTCTCCGAGCTGCCACGGGCTACTCTGAAGGAGCATTTCACACACATGGTTGGACATTTCACTGGTACCTGACTCAGAACGTACCAGATGGCTTTCATCTCATCCCCAAGGGCCATCTGGAGAACGCCGACAGGCAAGACACCGCGGATACCATGGTGAACTCCCACGGCCACGATGGAGCTATGACGATCTCCCTGGAAATCATGAAGATGAATCAGAAGTGAATGGCAGATCACCAAGGTGGGTATACCATATTCTTTCACTCCTGCACTGCTTAGTATTGCTTGAGAAAAGAAATATGCTGGAAAAATCTGTGTAGGAGTTGAGAAAAAAACGATTCTCTTTCGCTCTCTCTGTAAAGGCTGAGATTGATGGAGCAGCTGCCTCAATTCCGGTTCCTGCCTCTCCTGTCTACCTCACCTGTACATCTCAGACTGGCGGCCATGTTGTGGCCCCTTCACACCCAGGCTGTTATATTGATGGTCCAATTCACTTCAACATCAGAGTCAACTCCATAGATGGTAAGCAGCCTACATACTTCTAAAGTATTGATGAGTTCTAAAAATGTAAATCCCCTTGCGTTAAGTATTTCAAGTAATTTATCTTGTTCTTTCCTCTTTCCACCTCTCTGTCTCTCTTCTCAGAGCCCGTCGTTTAATCTAAAGCCTCACCTGCCTGTCTCACCATGTTTCAACCTGTTCTTGTAAAGACTGAGGACAACGGTAAGACAGATAGAATGGGGTGTTTGGCAGTCTTACTGTAGATCTGTATGGAGAAGGTTGTTCGGGCAGTGGTAAGAACAGGGAAACGCTTTGGAACTGAAGTTGATTTTGGTATGAGGAACCACAAGATTGCAACGTTGTCCAGTAACCTGTATTTAGAGAGCGCAAGATCAAACAGCCCTTGTCATGGCAATTTCCTGTATTACCAAATGAGGAGAGTTACAAACCACACACCAGTCAGAGTTATACTTAAACTTCATCTTTAATAATATGAGCTTTACCATAGCCCTTTTGATTCTCAGATCAATTCTGTGTCAATAATGAATTCTGAGAGTGCCTACAGAAGAATACAAAGATCTTCTATAGCCAAGATACACCCCTCTCAACTTACATGACGAACCACAGATCTTAGGGACAGTTCACAAAGAAATACTTTTACTTGAGAGAGGAGTATTCCATAGCCAGATAGCATTCGCTATAAATTATCGTTTAGTTTGGTCTCTAAGACGAAGTTCAAATCTCGTTCCTGGTACTTCATAGTACAAAAACATTACCTCATCCAAGGCATGACTCAATTGTCAATTCTAGATACTCCCATCTCAAGTAAACCCCCTCTTGACCCCACTCCTGGACAAGCTCACTGAGGGGAGTGACTTGCGCACAGACATTGTAGAGACAAGTAATTAGTTCCTCTTTAATCACGCCATCCCTTCACATGGTTTAACAAATACATTCACATATGAAGACAATGTTCCATCCTGTTCTCTTCCCTTTCTGATATTCTGCATAGCACCAGTGACATACTAAAGACAAGCCTGACCTCTCCCCTCTCTGGGCCCCAAATGACTGAGCCCCAAATGACTGAGCCCCAAGTGGCTGAGCCCCAGCTGAGAAAAAAGTGCAACTGCCAACACTATAGTCCAAAAGGATACATTCTAATGACAAGTATCTCACATAAGCATATTATGTAAATAAAACATATTATTATTATTTATCTATGTTACCCAACTTATTCTGATTCATCCGCCACACCCTAAACCTGCATGATTATACTGCAGTCTCGAAACAGTTTCAGTTTGAGTGGAATATGTACAGGATAATCCACAGAACCATCTATTTTACAAACAGGAACCTTTTTGTACTGTGTTTGTCACTTGTTTATTTTACCAGATGAGCGAATCTAGAGGTGCCATCTTTTGTATTATTATTATTTAAAAATATATATTTTAACCCATCAGGGATGACACACGTTTTAACATTTTTTATTTATTTACAGCTTTTCTGCTACATGTACACACATTTTACATACACATACACATTTTACATACACATACACATTTTACATACACATACACATTTTACATACATGGAGAGGTGCCAACTAAAACTCAAACTCAATCTGAAAAGGAGGTTCTACTGTGTGTTTGAAGCCTGTTTTGCATGTCACATACCTGTCACATATCAGTTTGCAAACAATATCTGAAAAAAAATAATTGAGTTAATAAAGCTGCATACTAACATGGTCTCTTTTTGTGTTTTTTTTGTTGAGAAAGGCAGCTACAAAATGCAGGTGTTTCAGCCTAGCTCAGTGTTTTCTGTTGTGGTGGGGCACCCAAAGGGAAATACGGAGTGTAGGTTTTGGTAATGTTCTCTAGTTGCGCTGTGATTGGCTCAGTGTTCTGTCACTCATGGGGAGACTACGTCACCGCAAAATCTACGGGTAGAGCTCAAAAATTCAAGCCCCTTGGGTGCTGCCATATATTTACATTAGAAGTGTCCATCCAAGAAGGCTCAAGGTCATTGGCTACAAATAAAATGACGTCAAATCACACGATATCTACCGTAGCTTTGATTGGACTGATCATGTCAAAATCTTACTTTCAAAATCTTAGTTAGAAATCCTCTCACAACTTAGCCTACTGTTCTGACTTGGTGGTGCACATGTAGCCTATAGCCTGTTTTATAGAAATTACATCATTTAATATTGTATGAGTTTTCACTGTCTGCTCATATGCCCACTTTTTTTTATCCTACTTGGTGTACAGAGAGAATATTGTAAGAATGGCCCATGTTCTGAATTCTGTCGCTGTACATTTCAAAAGTGCTGAACAAATAGTTATATTAACTACGTCCATCTTAACTCGCTCATTAATGTCTTAATCAAAATTACGGATTGCCTCTTATCCACTCATCGTTCCCTTATGCCATAGTTTGCACATGTCAATTGTCAGTAGAAGCCACATTTGTTTAAGCAAGTCAGCCATACCAGCTATGTTTTTTAAAAAGGCAGTAAATAAGGCTAAATGAACTATTTCGCTGCCAGACAAGGCTCCCCCAACAAATCGCCACTGGTTGTCGTGGAAATTTCCTGTATTACTAAATAAGGAGAGTTACAAAGCACACACCAGTCAGAGTTATACATAAACTTCATATTTTAATTAAATGAGCTTCACCATAGCCCTGTGACTCTCAGATCAATTCATTGTCTATAAATTAATTATCTGAGAGTGCTTACAAAATGGCAACTGAGATCTTTTATAGCAAAGATCCACCCCCCACAGATCTTAGGAACTTCACAAAGTGCCTTTTACTTGAAAGAGGAGTATCCCCATAGCCAGATAGCATTAGCTATAAATTATTGTTCATTTTGGTCTCCTAAACCGAGATTGTAATCTCGTTCCTGGTACTTCTTAGTACCATAACATTACCTCATCCAATGGCATATATCAATTGTCAATTCTAGATACTCCCATCTCAAATACACCCCCTCCTGGATAAACTCACAGAGGGGAGTGACTGGCACAGACATTGTGGAGCCCTTCACATGGTTTAACTGATACATTGGAAGACACTGTTCCATTCTGACTTCTCCCTTTCTGAAATTCTGCCTATTTCCAGACAGATAAAAGACAAGCCTGACCTCTCCCCACTCTGGGCCCCAAGTGACTTTTCCCTGGAGAAGAAAGAGGAAAATGCAACTGCCAACAGTATTATCCAAAAGAAGACATTCTAATGACAAATATCTCACATAAGCATTATTATGTAAATAAAACATCTTATTTATCAATGTTACCTAACTAATTCTGATTCTGCTACGACATGGTCTACACAGACGTACAAAGCTCAGTAATGAACATGAGGTGAGACCGATGGAGACAGCATCCAGGAGACCAGCAACACAAGAAACACACAGGAAACAAAAGAGTCAGAGATATCAAACTACAAGAAGAATCAGGTTTTATTTGTGTTCGGTGGTCTGGATGAGTGTCGACTTCCTCTAGACTTCCACAACAATGACGTATTGTTTGACAGAACCGAGTCAACCTCAGTGGACGTACTGCTAACAAACCTCTGCTTCCCTCTGCTCAACTTTGGATAACCTCCCGACTTGCAGCAGACAATCAGATCCCTTCCTGAGTGTGTTGACCAGATGACAGAGGTAAGCGGGTTCAATGACCCACAAAAGGAGGAGTACTTCAGGAAGAGAATCAGTGATGAGAACCTGGTCAGCAGAATTATCACACACATAAAGACATCAAGAAGCCTCTACATCATGTGCCACATACAGTGCCTTGCGAAAGTATTCGGCCCCCTTGAACTTTGCGACCTTTTGCCACATTTCAGGCTTCAAACATAAAGACATAAAACTGTATTTTTTTGTGAAGAATCAACAACAAGTGGGACACAATCATGAAGTGGAACGACATTTATTGGATATTTCAAACTTTTTTAACAAATCAAAAACTGAAAAATTGGGCATGCAAAATTATTCAGCCCCCTTAAGTTAATACTTTGTAGCGCCACCTTTTGCTGCGATTACAGCTGTAAGTCGCTTGGGGTATGTCTCTATCAGTTTTGCACATCGAGAGACTGAATTTTTTTTCCCATTCCTCCTTGCAAAACAGCTCGAGCTCAGTGAGGTTGGATGGAGAGCATTTGTGAACAGCAGTTTTCAGTTCTTTCCACAGATTCTCGATTGGATTCATTTCTGGACTTTGACTTGGCCATTCTAATACCTGGATATGTTTATTTTTGAACCATTCCATTGAACATTTTGCTTTATGTTTTGGATCATTGTCTTGTTGGAAGACAAATCTTCGTCCCAGTCTCAGGCCTTTTGCAGACTCCATCAGGTTTTCTTCCAGAATGGTCCCGTATTTGGCTCCATCCATCTTCCCATCAATTTTAACCATCTTCCCTGTCCCTGCTGAAGAAAAGCAGGCCCAAACCATGATGCTGCCACCACCATGTTTGACAGTGGGGATGGTGTGTTCATGGTGATGAGCTGTGTTGCTTTTACGCCAAACATAACGTTTTGCATTGTTGCCAAAAAGTTCAATTTTGGTTTCATCTGACCAGAGCACCTTCTTCCACATGTTTGGTGTGTCTCCCAGGTGGCTTGTGGCAAACTTTAAACAACACTTTTTATGGATATCTTTAAGAAATGGCTTTCTTCTTGCCACTCTTCCATAAAGGCCAGATTTGTGCAATATACGACTGATTGTTGTCCTATGGACAGAGTCTCCCACCTCAGCTGTAGATCTCTGCAGTTCATCCAGAGTGATCATGGGTCTCTTGGCTGCATCTCTGATCATTCTTCTCCTTGTATGAGCTGAAAGTTTAGAGGGACGGCCAGGTCTTGGTAGATTTGCAGTGGTCTGATACTCCTTCCATTTCAATATTATCGCTTACACAGTGCTCCTTGGGATGTTTAAAGCTTGGGAAATCTTTTTGTATCCAAATCCGGCTTTAAACTTCTTCACAACAGTATCTCGGACCTGCCTGGTGTGTTCCATGTTCTTCATGATGCTCTCTGCGCTTTCAACGGACCTCTGAGACTATCACAGTGCAGGTGCATTTATACGGAGACTTGATTACACACAGGTGGATTGTATTTATCATCATTAGTCATTTAGGTCAACATTGGATCATTCAGAGATCCTCACTGAACTTCTGGAGAGAGTTTGCTGCACTGTAAGGGGCTGAATAATTTTGCACGCCCAATTTTTCAGTTTTTGATTTGTTAAAAAAGTTTGAAATATCCAATAAATGTCGTTCCACTTCATGATTGTGTCCCACTTGTTGATTCTTCACAAAAAATACAGTTTTATATCTTTATGTTTGAAGCCTGAAATGTGGCAAAAGGTCGCAAAGTTCAAGGGGGCCGAATACTTTCGCAAGGCACTGTACCTGTACTCTGTTGGATCGCAGCCACCGTTCTGGAGAACAAGCTGGTAAAAGCAGAGAGTGGAGAGACGCCCAAGACCCTGACACAGATGTACTCACATTTCCTGGTATTTCAAGAGAAAGACATGAGTCATATGCTTCACAGAAGAGGAAACCTTGGCCCTGACTCGATGAGAAAAAGCATCAAGTCCCTTCGAAAAACTCCAGCTTTCCAACAGCTGGAGAAAGGCAACCTGATCTTCTATGAGGAAGACGTGAAAGAGTGTGGCATAAACGTCAGGGAGGCGTATGCGTACTCAGGAGTGTACACTGAGATCTTCAGTGAGGAATCGACCCTGTGCCAGGGAAAGGTTTCTGCTTTGTCCATCTCAGTACTCAGGAGTTTATGGCTGCTCTGTATGTGTTTCTCACATTCTTCGGTGATCATTTGAATCTATTAGCCAAACAGCAATCCTTTTTTAAAACATTTTCCATTCAGAGATTCATCTTCAACCGGCTTTTACAAAGCAGCAGTGGAAAAGGCCATACAGAGTGAGTGGACACCTGGAACCTTTCCTCCGCTTCCTTCTGGGCTTCTCTCACTGGAGTCCAATCAGATTCTCCTACGAGACTTGCTAACTCAGAGGATAAGCAGATCACAGACCAACAAGGAAACAGTCAAGCCCATCAAAGATCATTTCAAATGAGAATCCCTCTCCAGAAAGATGCATCAATCTATTCCACTGTCTGAATACATGAACTACATGACCATTCTCTAGTGGAAGAGATCCAAAGCCACCTGAGCTCAGGAAGTCTGTCACCTGCACAGTGGTCAGCACTGGTTTTTGTGTTGCTGACTTCAGAAGAGGAGCTGGGTGAGTTTGACCTAAAGAAATACTCCAGATCAGAGGAGGGTCTTCTGAGGCTGCTGCCGGTAATCAAAGCCTCCAGAACAGCCATGTGAGTACAAAATCAACAGCAATACCTCAGATCACATCAACAGACACTGCACACACTCTTCTCACTCTTTCAGTTTAGTCAGGTTAAGAGTTGAGTTTATCCATTATATTTCTTAGGCTGAATCGACGCAAACTCACAGAGAGATGCTGTGAAGCATTGGCCTCAGCTCTTAGTACTCCTCACACCAGAGAGAGATGGACATGAGTGACAATGACCTGTATGATTCAGGGGTGAAGTTGCCCTCTTCTGGACTGGCAAGTCCACACTGTAAACTGTAAACACTGGGCAGTCCAGACAGTAAACTGTAAACACTGGGCAGTCCAGACAGTAAACTGTAAACACTGGGCAGTCCAGACAGTAAACTGTAAACACTGGGCAGTCCAGACAGTAAACTGTAAACATTGGGTAGACAAGACAGTAAACTGTAAACACTGAGCAGTTCAGACTGTAAACTGTAAAAACTGGGCAGACCAGACAGTAAACTGTAAACACTGGGCACTGTAAACTGTAAACACGGGGCAGTCCAAACTGTAAACTGTAAACACTGGGCAGTCCAGACCGTAAATTGTAAACACTGGGCAGTCCAGACAGTAAACTGTAAACACTGGGCAGTCCAGACTGTAAACTGTAAACACTGGGCAGTCCAGACTGTAAACTGTAAACACTGGGCAGTCCAGACTGTAAGCTGTACACACTGGGCAGTCCAGACAGTAAACTGTAAACACTGGGCACTGTAAACTGTAAACACTGGGTAGTCCAGACTGTAAACACTGGGCAGTCCAGACAGTAAACTGTAAACACTGGGCAGTCCAGACTGTAAACTGTAAACACTGGGTAGTCCAGACTACAAACTGTAAACACTGGGCAGTCCAGACTGTAAACTGCAAACACTGGGCACTGTAAACTGTAAACACTGGGCAGTCCAGACTGTAAACACTGGGCACTGTAAACACTGGGCACTGGGCACTGTAAACACTGGGCAGTCCAGACAGTAAACTGTAAACACTGGGCAGTCCAGACTGTAAACTGTAAACACTGGGCAGTCCAGACTGTAAACTGTAAACACTGGGCAGTCTAGACAGTAAACTCTAAACACGGGGCACTGTAAACACTGGGAAGTCCAGACTGTAAACTGTAAACACTGGGCAGTCCAGACAGTAAACTGTAAACACTGGGCACTGTAAGCACTGGGCACTGTAAACACTGGGCAGTCCAGACTGTAAACTGTACACACTGTGCAGTCCAGACAGTAAACTGTAAACACTGGGCAGTCCAGACAGTAAACTGTAAACACTGGGCACTGTAAACACTGGGCAGTCCAGACTGTAAACTGTAAACACTGTGCAGTCCAGACAGTAAACTGTAAACACTGGGCAGTCCAGACTGTAAACTGTAAACACTGGGCAGTCCAGACAGTAAACTGTAAACACTGGGCAGTCCAGACAGTAAACTGGTGATAGTAAGGTGAGTGTTTTATAAACATTCTGGTTATACTGGTAGAAAACAAGTATATACATGTAATATTTGCTTATCACCACTTTTAGAGGCAGCTAAAATGTTAAACGTTTTTCTCTTTTTGTTTATAGGTTTTCACTTTGTACTTTCACAGTGGAAGGATGTGGTTTTATGGCCTCCCCTCTCAATTCCAACCGCTCACACCTGAGAGAGCAGGACCTGAGCTACAATCACCCAGGAGACTCAGGAGTGAAGCTTCTCTCTGCTGTACTGGAAGATCCACACTGTAAACTGAGGAAACATAGGAAAGAATGAATGTGTAAAAAACAGTAAAGACATTAACTCGGTTTGGGATTGAGTGAGACTGTGAATCCCAGCCCTGTTTTACTGCCTCTCTCTCTCCGACAGTGTGGCGTACTGCGCTGAGTTCAGGATCAGACCAGGACCACAGAGATGTATGTACTGTATGGGTGTGATATTCTACTATGAGTTTCCTTTTTTTCTCTCCCAGATACCCGTGACCTCAGACTGGACCCAAACACAGCACACAGAGGGCTCTCGCTGTCTGCGGAGAACAGGAAGGTGATGTGAGGGAAAGAGCAGCCGTTTCCTGATCACCCAGAGAGATTTGACTGCTGGAGGAAGCTGCTGTGGAGAGGGTCTGACTGGGCGCTGCTATTGGGAGACAGAGTGGAGTGGGATCAGAAGGAGAGGAGAGGGACATGACTGCTGGTTTCGGATGAAATGCTGTGTCCTGGAGTCTGAACTGCTCTAATGACAGTTACACTACATGGCACAATGACAAGAGCACTGACATAACCACACTCCTACTCTGTTAGAGAGAGAGGGGGTATCTGGACTGGCCGGCTGGCACTCTGTCCTTCTACAGTGTCTCCTCTAACACACTGACCCACCTGCACACGTTCCACTCCACATCCACTGAGCCATTCTATCCAGGGTTTAGGCTAGGCTGGGTGGACTCGTCAGTGTCCCCGTGTCAGGTAGAGTAGCCTCCCTGGAGGAACACCTGAGACTTCAGGGAGATCACACACGTTTTTGTGTGTGTAACATACAGCAGATGACAAAGATAACGTAACCCCTAAACCTATATTCACATATGTGCTTTGAACCACTCTAGACCTGACTGATGTGATGATAAATGAATGGTAATCGGATTAAAGTGCATACTTTAAAAAAAGCACTATTCTATTTGTACTATTCTTCTGCAACATTGTTTATTAGCTCCACCTGGTCCTGGACTAGTGTTGGATTTAGTAGTAGTGCTCTGCCTGACCTTTCACCCATCTGTTACCTACTAGGATACCTACACAGTTGCGGCCAAATGCAGTGAGCTCGAAAAGGTACTGGGACAGTGACTCATTTTAGGTTGTTTTGGCTCTGTACTCCAGCACTTTGGATATGATACAATGAATACAAGGCTAAAGCTCAGACTGTCAGATTTCATTTTAGGGTATTTTCATCCATATCAGGTGAACCGTTTTGAAATGACGGCACTTTTTGTACATAGTCCCCCCCCCCCCCCTATTTTAGGAGAGCAAAGGTATTGGGACAAATTCACTTATATGTAGAGTACCATTCAAAAGTTCGGACACACCTACTCATTCAGAGGGGTTGGATTAAATGCGGAAGACACATTTCAGTTGAATACATTCAGTTGGACAACTGACTAGGTATCCCCCTTTTGTTCTTTTCAAGGGGTTTTCTTTCTTTTGACTATTTTCTACATTGCAGAATAGTGAAGACATCAAAACTATGACATTACACACATGGAATCCAAAATGACAATACATTATTTCCCATTAATTTCTATTGGATACAAAAATAATCTGAAACACAACCAAAACAAACAGCAAATGCATCCAACAAATGTGTATAGTCACAAGCTTGATGTAACCATTGCATGCTTGGAAAATATGGGACCAAATACTAACATTTTGACTACTCTTAACACACAAGTGAATTTGTCAAAAAAAATGTATCCCCTAAAATAGGGGGGGACTATGTACAAAAGTGTTGTAATTTCTAAAAGGTTCACCAGATATGGATGGAAATGAAAGCTGTCAGTCTGCACATTAACCCTAGTCATTGTATCATTTCAAATCCCAAGTGCTGGAGTACAAAGCCAAAACAACAAAAATGTTCACGCTCTCAATACTTTTGGAGCTTACGGATTGACACTTTTCTAAAATAGGGAATTATTTATTTTAAAATAACTTGAAATCGGAAAAAGCAACTTTACAGAATCATTTGACTTAGTAAACTTTATTTTCTAAATTAAAAAATGTAAATTCAAAATCATTGGCTCCACTGTAGCTAGTACTTGGTTGCACAGCTTCTGGCAAAAATAACTGCAAATGATTTGCTGCACCTTTTTACAAGCAATTTGTCCCAGTCTTCGGCAGCAAACTGCTCTAATTCTTGAACGCTTGCGGGGTGTCCAACACCAACTGCTTTTTCCAGCTCTCGCCATAGATGTGATTTAGATCTGGACTCTTCGCTGGCCACTCCATCCTCCAACAGAGACCCCGTTTTTGGACACTGGGTTGAACATTTCACCTCCAAAACACCTTGGTAATATGTTTTCATGATGTCTTGCGTATGTTCAAGGCCCCCAGTACTAGAGACAGCAAAGAAACTCAACATGATCAAACCTTCCCTATGTTTGAATGTAGGGAGGGTGTTATTTTCTTGAACGTTCGTTTAATTTGATCGTTGGTAGACATAGGAAGCTCCTCCTGCGGAACTTCTCAAAATCCCACCAAAACAAATCTAAAGCCTGTGGAAGAGGTTCTTTGAGTTCTTTGACAACACAGATCAGAGCAGTGTTTACAATGACCAAATGATGCATTCAATGAAAATAACACCCTCCCCACAATCAAACATGGGGGTGGTTTGGTAATACTGTGGGGTTGATTTTCTGCTTCTGGTACTAGGGGCCTTAAAACGTGAGCAAAGGCATCTTGAAACCAGCAGAATATCTGGTGTTGAGTCCAATGTTCAACGCTGTGTCCAAAAACGTGGGTCTCCATTGAAGGCTGTGGGTCTTCCAGCAAGACAACCCCAAACACACATCAAAAAGTACCCAGGAATGGTTCAAGAAGAAACGCTGGACGGCTCTAGTGGCCCGCTAAGAGTCCACATCCAAATCTATGGTGGAGGGCAAATACCATCTCCGGGTTGCCAACAACTTAAGTAGACAAAACATTTTTTTAAATGGTTCATCCAATAAGGTATGGAAACCAACATTTTAGAATAGGGAATTATTTAAGAAAAGCTCAAGGGTGTCAATGTATTTGGCTGCAATTTATTATGGTGCACTACTTTTGGGCAGTCTTATCAGGTGCAATTTATGAGTGACAAAGAGTTTGGCTAGGAGAAAGTCCCTTACTGTAACCATAGTACCAACAAGCCAATAAGAGCAGGGATGGGAGAAGCATGGCATGGTGATTCAATAACTTTATTAACAGTCCAGGAGGCAATGACAAAAACACAGAAAAGGAAAACGGTCAGATCACGGTCAGTCAGAAAGAAAGTCCATTCAACAGAGAGATGGGTCAGAGAAGAGGGCAGCAACACTTGTGTTAAGACATGAAAACAAATGCAAAAGTCAGGGTGTATCGACGGATCCCTCTTTTCCTTTAGAGAAATTCACCAGGATCTGCCTCCAGAACCCCACACATCCACCCTTCCTCCCACCCACACACGAAGCTGCACACAAAAAAGCAGGACTGCTTATGTGTGAGCGGCGGCGACGGAGAGGACTGACAAACCACAGCATTTGACACAGGTGTTTAAAAACCGGAGGATTTAATTCTGTACAGGTTATAGACGTAGGTTATATGTGTAAACGAACCAAGGTTCTATAGCAGACCGTCCGCAGTGTGGGACAACTCGGACACAGCTGTGTGTAGAGCACAGGGTCATGTTCAGCAAAAACACGTAGCAAAAACATTCTGCTACGGAAACCAAAAACACAAGTACCCCCCCCCCCCCCCCCCCCCTTTCAAATAGTTCTCTCCTGTTTTCGTGCCTACGGAACATGACTATGCCCAACATTATTCTCATCACACTTTCTCAGACTGACCTCAATTTTGAGAAGCACAGCCAGTTACTCCTTCCCTTCACAGACAGGAAGACAAACAGGCATCATGTCAAGCTGATACACACACGTTAGTAAAACAACATGACACACACACCTCAACCAAACAGTCTATACTGTGTGAGTCAGTGGGACCCCCACGCTGGTTGAACGTTTAAACCCCTCTGGATGATTAGATGCATAGACTTTTTTGGGGAGTTTCACCTCAATCACAGATCTCTATATACTCCTCCCGCTCTCCTATTGCCTCAGTAGTGTTTGTAAGTCAGCGCGCACACACACACACACACACAAGGTCATGTCTGAGGGAGAGAGAATAAGACAAATAGAAAAATAATTCTAGAGATGGAAAAAAAAAACAACATTTATTTCATGTCATGTATAGTTTGTCATCTTCAGCTCTACTGGGTCTGAATCATACAAAAAGAGAGTTTCTACCAGCGGCCGGTACACCCACAACAGCCTTTCAGTGCTAGTGTTACAGACAGAACACCTACTACAATCAACAGCAACTCTCTCCCTCACAAACATACTCACAAAAGACACACACACACTTCCATTGGCCAGTGGATCAGCTCCAGCTGTTTTAGAGCCTGACGTTTGGAATAGTAGAGTCGTATGAGGACAGACACACGGAATCTGCCACGAGGCTGTGTATACGTCTCCGGCCTCTCGCTGACAGAGGGGGAGGGGTTAAGTTTATTAGGTAAATAAAAGATAAAACGCATCGGGGGGGTGTTTGAGAGGTGCCGGGGTCAGGTTTGAAGGGTCAGAAATCAGGGCCCTAGCTGAGTAGCTGGCGGATCTCCTTGTGCATGTGACACAGGAAGTCGACATAGGAAGCTCCTCCGCTGGTGCTCTTGTCCTCACACAGGAAGTGCTTAAAGATTAGCTCCGCCTTGTCCTCTTGCTTCACCACCATCAACTACAGACACGTGTGGAGAGAGAAAGAGATGTTAACACACACACACCTTATGCTTCTGTACTACAACCAGGGATCTCCACTTTTTCTAGTTGGTGGCACACGCACATCAAATTCATTTATAAAGCCCTTTTTACAGCAGCAGATGTCACAAAGTGCTCATACAGAAACCCAGTCTAAAACCCCAAAGAGCAAGCAATGCAGAAGCACATGATTTAGTCGAAAATGACGATTGATGACAATGAGCCTGTCGCCCATAATGTGCCTGCATTCCTTCCAGAACCTGGCTATCATCTTTTAACTTGTGTTCTGACGTTGATTTGGATAGATTTACTGTAACAGCAAAGAAGAGGGGCGGAAAATAAAGTGCCAAATGTATTGCGTTATTGACATGTGTTATTTTCTGCAAAATCCTCTAGAGGTCAGAAAAAAGAAAAAAAAACGATACTTCGAAAAAATAATTAAACTCGGGAGGAGGACTGATAGTCCTCTTTTTTCTTCATGTTTTCACTTTAATAGAAAAAACAACAAAATTGGACGTTCTAAGTCCACAACAACGCTTAAACCACATCAGGGGACATTTTTTTAGGTCTGGGGAAAAACAACTGCTGATGTGGAGAAGGGCTTTATAAATAAATTACAAATCAATTAATGAAATGTAAGGTCCTACATTTTATATTTAAATGCAATAGCCTACAGAATTGTTTTTCCAACTCAAATTGCATGTGTTCCTACTAAGAACAATGCTTGTTTTAATAGGACTTACCAACAGTATTATACATTGACACTCGTAATTTTAATCTGTTAGCATAATGCGAGCATTGCCTGACTAAATACAATCTAAATCTAATTTATTTGTCACATGCACAGGACATAACAGGTGTAGACTTCACAGTGAAATGCTTACTTATGATCCCTTTCCCAACAATGCAGAGTTAAAAAGAAAAATGTGCACGTGTGTGTGAGCGTATGTAGTGTGTGATGGAGTGTCAGCGTAGTGTGTGTGTGGGTCAAGTTCAGTGAGTGTGCATGGAGTCGGTGCAAAATAAAAAAAAGATTAAAAAAAGGTAGCCATTTGATTAACTGTTCAACAGTCATGATTTGGGGGGGGGGGGGGGTCGAAGCTGTTCAGGAGCATTTTGGTCCCAGACTCGGCCCGAGTGATGTACAGGACCACACTACCCTCTGCAGCGCTTTGAGGTCAGACGCCTAGCAGCTGCCATACCAAGCGGTGATACAGCCAGTCAAGATGTTCTCAATGGTGCAGCTGTAGAACTGTTTGAGGATCTGAGGGCCCGTGCCAAATCTTCTCAGCCTCCTGAGGGGGAAGCGGCATTGTCGTGCCTTCTTCGCGACGGTGTTGGTGTGTTCTGACTACCTCCTTATAGGCTGTCTCATCAGCGTCAATCAGGCCTCCCACCGTCGTGAATGTTGGCAAACTTAATGGTGTTGGAGTCGTGCGCGGCCACACAGTCATGGGTGAACAGGGAGTACAGGAGGAGACTAAGCACACAACCCTGAAGGGCCCCCGTGTTGAGGGTCAGCGTGGCAGATGTGTTGTTGCCTACCCTCACCACCTGGGGGAGACCCGTCACGAAGTACAGGATCCAGTTGCAGAGGGAGGTGGTCAGTCCCAGGGCCCTGAGCTTGGAAGGCACTACGGTGTTGAACGCTGAGTAGTCAATGAACAGCATTCTTACGTAGGTGTTCCATTTGTCCAGGTGGAAAAGGGCAGTGTGGAGTGTAATAGACATTGCGTCATCGGTGGTTCGTGAACTGGACTGGGTCTCAGGTGTCTGGGATGATGGTGTTGATGTAAGGGATGGCCAGCCTTTCAAAACATTTCACGGCTACAGATGCAAGTGCTACTGAGCGATAGTCATCTAGACAGGTTACCTTGGTTACAGGGACGATGGTGGTCTGCTTGAAATATGTAGGTATTACAGACGGGGTCAGGGAGAAGTTGGCAAGTTCAAGACACCAGCTGGTCAGCGCATGTTCTGAGTACGCATCAGGGTAATCCGTCTGTTAACCTGTTTAAAGGTTTTACTTGCATTGGCTACAGAGAGCGTGATCACACAGTCATCCGGAACAGCAGGAGCTCTCATACATGGGTCGTTGTTGCTTGCCTTGAAGCGAGCATAAAAAAGGCATTTAGATTTGTTTGTTAGGCTCACGTCACTGGGCAGCTCGCAAGATGGTTTTCCCTTTGTAATCTGTGATAGTTTGCAAGCCCTGCCACCTCCGTCGAGCATCAGAGCCGGTGTAGTACGATTCGAACTTAGTCCTGTATTGACACGTTGCCTGTTTGATCACTCCGCGTCGCTGGTACTTCCTCTGAGTTTTTGCTTGTAAGCAGGAATCAGGAGGATAGAGTTATGGTCAGATTTGCCAAATGGAGGGGGAGCTTTGTATGCATCTCTGTGTGTGGAGTAAAGGTGATCTAGAGTTTTTTTTTGCCTCTAGTTGTACAGATGACATGCTGGTAGAAATGTGTTAAAAGGTTTCAGTTGTCATGCACTTAATAGACAGCTTTATCCAAACAAACACACGCATGAAGTGTGTCCATGTGGTAGTTAGTCTCACAAAAGGTGTAACGCGTGCCAATTAAAAATGTGTGTTGCACTGCCAAGTCAAACGGTTGCAACGTGACTGTTTTGGTCGCAGTATTGTTCCCTGACAAAACAGAAATTGAGATGGAAAGATACAGAGGGAAGAAAGAAGAGAGAGAGAGACAGAGAGAGGTAGTGGAGTCTGACCTTCATGTATCGTGACCGTTGTGACCTGAAGGAGTCGATGATCTCTCGGAGTCTCTGGGAGAACGGGTTGTCCAGCTCCGGCAGACTCGTCTGGAACACAACACACACATTTAGGAGATAGCAACACACCCACACACTTCAAATCAAGACAATGATTTGTAAGAGGTTGAAGTCTGTGTGTGTGTGTGTGTCTCACCATGTTGGGGTCTATCTGGCTGAAGGTGGGCGTTCCAAAGATGTTGCTAAGCAGCTCCTGCTGAGCATTGGCTCCCACCCACAGGAAGAGGTGGAGCCCTGTCTCCAGGAGGTAGACTCCGCCCTTCGACAGGCGCTCCTCTGAGTTACGCACTGCCATCGGCAACGACCCTCCATCCAACTTCACCTGAGATGGAAAGGTACTTGATTAACACACGATTTAACAAACTGATTTCACATTGATGTAATATGTTCTTACATGTTTGCTTCAGCAAAGTAAGATGGTGCCTTGTCATGCCAAATGAGGCTGATTGAAGTGAATTCGAGAGACAGAAAGAGAGCGAGTTGGAGAGCAGGGCCTCTCACCAGGGGCAGTAGGCGGGGATAGAAGATGATGTGGCTCTCTGATACGTCCATACAGCTGAGCAGCTGTCTCAGGTAGGCTCTGTCGTCCAATGAGATGTCAGCTCCCGGCTGCAGCACGTCACTCTTCAACACACAGTTCAGATAGACCGGCAGCAGCTTCATACACTCTGGTAGGATCAGCTACAAAAGGAGAGAGGGGAAGCGATTGAGTGTGTACATTTTTGGGGCGTTGATTTGTGTGAGAGACTGACTGCAGTGTGTGGGTGGTAATGGGGTGAATGTATAGTGAGTGTTTGTGTATGTATGTGACAGTGTCTGAATGGTGTCGGGGGGGAATGTGTGTATCGTGCGTGTGTATGGGGTGTGTGTCACTGACTTGTCCAATTTGGGGGGGTGTGTGTGTGTGTGTGCGCGAGTGACCGACCTGTCCGGCAGACGAGGGGCTGGCACAGTTCTTGCGGTAGCAGGCCAGAATCTGGGCACACTGGTTCACCATGGTGTCTCTCACTGTCTTGGTGGGGGTGTTCAATATGCTACGGTACGCTACACACAGAGAGAAAAGGACCATTGGTTTCCATTTCCGGACATAAAGACCTTAAGTTGGTTTGAATCCTACTGGTATCAATCAAATCTACAGTATCTCACACCTAAAGTAGATGTAGGTGTTCGGTGATTGGACCCCTTGCTGATCTTTATACATTCTTTCTCTTAGTAACAATCTCGAAACATACTACACAATTTCACAGCTGTATAGACAGATAGTGAGCGTGTGATACTGACCGTACTTGGAGAAGAAGTTGATGATTGTGTCCGTCTCGCAGTTCCGGTAGAGGTCGGCGAGCTGGGAGCAGCAGTTGACCGCCATGTTGTGGACCCGCAGACGCCGCTGACCACTACAGCTGGTGTACAACACCGCGCACTGCATGAGCGCACCGGTGTCCTCGCTGAGCTTGTCGTCGTGGCGGAATTCCACGGTGACAGTCTTGTCACAGTCCAGGCCTGCCAGCTCCACGTCTGTCGTGTTGCTCATGAAGAACGAGCCGAAGAAATCTGTCGCTCTGATACCTGGTGGAGGAGAGGACGTTACGACAGCAGTAGATAAACACCACTAGGTGAAGAGCGAGTCCACAGACAGACGGCAAAATACAAAATGGTTCCAGAGAGACACAGAATGAGTTCTTCGTCATAGAAATGCCACCAAAAAAGTATTTCATGAAACTTAGTTCACCAAACAATATTTTGAAAGAAGAAGCAAAGTACTTGAAGCATATGGTTCTTTTCAGTCTCCTCCATCTCCACTAAACAAAGTTCAACTGTATCGATTTTGCTTCTTCTATGAAGAATGTAAAAATGTACGGAAAGACTCATGCGAAGGCCAAATTACAGAGGAGGAACTTCTTGACGCAATTAAAGCCTTTAAGTCTGGGGCTGGATGGCATACCAGTGGAGGTATACCAATCCTTTGTTGATGTACTCAGGGGACCGTTGTAAGCATGTTTTAATCTACTATTTTTATTGGAGTGGTTATCAGATACTCAACAAGGTCTGATCACCAAGTGGTAAGTATAAAGACTTGGAGGTCCCTTTCACTTCAGTGTTGTGACTAAGGCTGTTACGGTGACCGTACTACTGCCACACCGGCGGTCACGAGTCGTGAAGGTAGTCAAATTCCATGTGACCGTTTAGTCACGATAATTAGGCTTCTCCAAGCGCTGATGCTGGTCAATTGTAGCCTACCAAAACAAGCTAGCGCTCCAATGCCCCTCTAGTCACTGACATCAATGCAAAATCTAATCAAACACTTACTGAGAGCCCAAGAGCTCATGTTGCGCAACATGTATATAGGCTATGCAATTGTGAGAGAAAACAGAATGAGGATCCCATCAGTTTTCTATAGGCTAGGCCTACTCATATATATATATATATATATATATATATATAATAAGCACATTGCTTCTTTTACAACAGGAGTAGAGCCTATCTGTCTGGCATGAAAATGAACAATTGGAAAAGCTTCCTCCATTTGCTGTTTAAGTGCATATAGACAACATGCATTTTTCCCCCTTTATAATAAAAGCATCACATGGATAATTGCATTTGCGGTCACTTTAGATAATGGGTTATAGCCTACCACCACGTGTGCATTGCGGCGCTTATAATGTGAAGAAATAGCCTAATAGTTTATCAACATTTTAAGCTAAATGTTCTGATCCGTTGCATCAGCCACATTGCATAACAAACGGTTGTATTTATTTGGGCTCTATTGCAACCCACAACGGTTCCAGACTATGTTTGGAATATTTATTTCTCGCATAGAATGTCAACTTTTGTACTATTGGGGACAGTAGATTGACATGCTGGTTTAGGGGAACATAAAGAAAAACAAACTGTGTGTACACACACACAGTGCCTTCAGAAAGTATTCAGACCCCTTAACCTTTTCCACAGTTGTTAGGTTACAGCTGATCTTGCGGGAACAATTGTGAGTGTGTGAGACAGTGTGAGCGAGAGAGAGCAAGTGAGAGAGAGCAAGACACTTACCTGTGCTGGTTCGGACCCTCATGACAGCATCGAAGCCCATCGGCTTCTGAACGTCTCGCCGCAGATCATTCAGGAACCGCTCACGGTCCGTCTCGGCCTGACAAACCACACAGACAGCGAGTGAAGGCAGGTAACAGGTGGATGTGGTTACACCCAAACGAGCCCCGCCGCGTTGCGTGCACGAGCGTTGTAAAATAAAATGTACCCCAACGTTATTCAAACATTTCATCCACACCGCTCGTGCGCGTCAACAACGTAGCCTCGCGGTAAAAACAGAACTTGGTTCCATTTGAGACGCTTGGCGCACTGCAAGTCCCACCTCTCCCATCTAATGATTGGTTTTCAGGAGCATTCAAACCCACGTGGGTATTTGAAAGATGAACCAGGAGTGATTCAATCGTAGGTAACTTAGGGATGCGGCGGTCACCAAATTGTGTCAGACGGTTATCGTCTCAAATGACTGCCGGTCTCATGGTAATTGACCATTCATTAACATAAAACACATTTAGCATCTCCAGGCCTCCATGCACACAAGACGCTGCTGCACGCCTTTGGAAATCTACATAAAAGTCCATCACAATAAATCCACATATTTTAGGCACATCTAAAGAAACATGATGATATTTGTCTCTATTCCCGGAGCATATGAAGTGCCTATGTTGACCATAAGTGATCATTTGAAAACGGGTACTATACGCTAGATTGAGCTGTGAATGATACAAACTAGAGGTCGATTGGCATGGCCGATTTCAAGTTTAGAAATCGGTAATCAGCCTTTTTTGGACACGGATTAATGGCCGATTACATTGCAATCCACGAGGATATTGCGTGGCGGGCTGACCACCTGTTACGGCAGGCTGACCACCTGTTACGCGAGTGCAGCATCAAAAGGACCTTGTGGCTGCAAGGAGCCAAGGTAAGTTGCTAGCTAGCATTAAACTTACCTTATAAAAAAAACAAATCTAAACATGGTTGGTGATATTACTAGGTTAACTAGCTTGTCCTGCGTTGCATATAATCAATGCGGTGCCTGTTAATTCATCATTGAATCACAGCCTACTTCAACTTCGCCAAACGGGCGATTAATTAACAAAAAGCACAATCGTACCTAATCATAAACATCAAAGCCTTTCTTAAAATCAATACACAGAAGTATATCTATTTTTAAACCTGCATATTTAGTTAAGAAATTCATGTTAGCAGGCACTATTAACTAGGGAAATTGTCTCACTTCTCTTGCGTTCAGTGCAAGCAGAGTCAGGGTATATGCAACAGTTTGGGCCGCCTGGCTCGTTGCGAACTGTGAACTAATTCGCTAGAATTTTACATAATTATGACATAACATTGCACAACCTTCAATGTAACAGCAATATTTTGACTTAGCGTTGCCACCCGCTCGATAAAATACGTAACAGATCCGTATTTCACTGATGGAATAAACGTTTTTCTCGAAATGATAGTTTCTGGATTTGACCACATTAATGATCAAAGGCTCGTATTTCTGTGTTTATTATATTATAATTAGTCTATGATTTGATAGAGCAGTCTGTCTGAGCGGTGGTAGGCAGCAGCAGGCTCGTAAGCATTCATTCAAACTTTACTGCGTTTGCCAGCAGCTCTTAACAATGCTTGCTTCACAGCGCTGTTTATGAATTCAAGCCTATCAACTCCCGAGATTAGGCTGGCAATACTAACATGCCTACTAGAACATCCAATAGTCAAAGGTATATGAAATAGAAATGGTATGGAGAGAAATAGTCGACGCGTCATAATTCCTATAATAACTACAACCTAAAACTCATTAACTGGGAATATTGAACCACCAGCTTTCACATGTTCAGAGCAAGGAACTTAAACGTTAGCCTTTTTACATGGCACATATTGTACTTTTACTTTCTCCTCCAACACTTCGTTTTTGCATTATTTAAACCAAATTGAACATGTTTCATTATTTATGAGACTAAATAGATTTTATTGATGTATTATATTAAGTAAAAATAAAAAAGTGTTCATTCAGTATTGTTGTAATTGTTATTATTATAAATAAATAAATAAATAAATATATATATTTTTTTAAAGCCGATATCGGCTTTTTTGGGTTCTCCAATAATCGGTATCGGCGTTGAAAAATCATAATCGGTCAACCTCTGCAAACCTTAGAATGTCTTAGAAACCAAAACATATCCTGTATGGGCTGCATGCTGCAACAATGGGCTGCATGCTGCAACAATGGGCTGCATGCTGCAACAATGGCCTGCATGCTGCAACAATGGGCTGCATGCTGCAACAATGGCCTGCATGCTGCAACAATGGGCTGCATGCTGCAACAATGGCCTGCATGCTGCAACAATGGCCTGCATGCTGCAACAATGGCCTGCATGCTGCAACAATGGGCTGCATGCTGCAACAATGGGCTGCATGCTGCAACAATGGCCTGCATGCTGCAACAATGGCCTGCATGCTGCAACAATGGCCTGCATGCTGCAACAATGGCCTGCATGCTGCAACAATGGCCTGCATGCTGCAACAATGGCCTGCATGCTGCAACAATGGCCTGCATGCTGCAACAATGGGCTGTTGACAAAAAAAGCTTGCTCTTCGTTCCTGGACTCAGGCGGCGAACGCTGTTCTCTCAAGTGATCATATTTTCACCCAACAGACTATTCTCAAATGTAATATTGTCTTTATTAATATGTAACATTTGTTTTAATTTAGAAAAGCCAAATTATCAAATGGGCAGAAACGGGGCAGGGGGAAAAAATATATATGTCATCTGTATGCACTGGAATAGCAAATGGAGGCTGCTTTCACGCAGTTGGATACTCTGGTTTTATAGCGGAGCAGCAGAGAAATAAATAGAGTAGCAGCTGGGATCCTCTTTTTAGTAGCAACCATCAAAACTCTGCTTTCAACACAGGATTGCATACAGAAATATCTGGGCTTATAAAGAACACAGATTTCACTTCACGCGTCGACCACTGAGGAGCATGCAGTGATACACCACGCAAAATCTGTATGCCAAGGGCTCTCCAACCATGTTCCTGAAGCCATCCAGTGCTTAAATATGGGAAACCAACAGAAATCTGTTCGGGAGCATCAATAGTAACATGTTTTCACAACGAAACATAAATAAACTGCTGACAGGCCCGCTCGAGAAAGGAATGAAGGCAAGAGATGGAAACGCACAGAGGTGAGATATTCTGTATAGCCGAAGGTAGTCAGCCTATTAGTTATGAAAATATTAAAATGCCCCATTACTAGGCTATTCAAAATCTAATTATTGTAGGCTAACTCTGTAAGCGCAATCAATGAACCAACAGCATCGCCTAGGCCCGTATGTTCTCTCCCAGACTCATGGATAGAAAGTTGAGTGCAGCAGAAGATAACCAGTTTGTTTTAAACGGTTTTCCCGCCACATGTAATATGCAGTAGGCCATTAGTCAATGGACATATACAGGTCATTCAGAAAGTATTCAGACCATTTTTTACAGCCTTATTCTAAAACGGACTGAACACCTTTTAAAAATTGTTCCAATCAAGTTGTGGAAACGTCTCAAGGATGATCAATGGAAACAGGATGCACCTGAACTCAATGTTGAGTCTCATAGCAAAAGGGTCTGTAAACGGACGTAAATTAGGTATATTGTTTTTAATAACTTGGTAAAAAAGATCTAAAAATAAAAGAAGCTGGTTTTGCTTTGTCATTATGGGGTATTGTGTGTAGATCGATGAGGATTATTACTACATTTTAGAATAAGGCTGTAACGTAACAAAATCGGAAAGGGGTCTGAATACTTTCCGAAGACACTGTACTGCGTAACGGCACAAGCGTTATTTTAATGAAGGCAAAATAAGTGGGCTTGGGCTCATAGAGGCCTGAAGCTCTAATATTCATACGCTTCTAAATGCAACGTCCTGAACGCTTTGAATGAATCATCACCTTAGAAAGCGTTGTCCATTTAGTTGTGTTTGGCTTTGAGACGTCCACAACGATCGTTCGCTCAGTTTCAACCGGTTGTTGAACTATTTTCTTCAGTTTGATAATCACAGTCAAAAAAAACAAAAAAAAACGTAGCCTACCTGAGTTTTAAAAGCATGATACTGTTTCGATAATTGTTCGATGTGATTTTCCATAGCATGTGCATTGATGTCAGAGTGGTTAGAGGGTCAACAGAGCCCTGAGTACCAAACCACTAGCGGGTCGTTACCAGGATGGGTACTACCAACATGTCCAGAGTGCAAAAAATACAGCGACTTTTTACCCCTTTTTCTCCACAATTTTGTGATATCCAATTGGTAGTTACAAAGGAGAAGGTCGAGAGCCGAAACACGACCCTGCCAAGCCGCACTGCTTCTTGACACACTGCTCTCTAAATCAGCCACACCAATGTGTTGGAGGAAACACCTACAACTGGCGACCAAAATCCCTGCGCATGCGCCCAGCCCTGCACAAGGGGGTCGCTAGAGAGCGATGGGACAAGGACATCCTGGCCGGCCAAACCCTCTCCTAACCCGGACGACGCTGGGCCAGTTGTGTGCCGCCTCGTGAGTCTCCCGGTCGCGGCCGGCTGCGACACAGCCTGGGATCGAATCCGAGTCTGTAATGAAGCCTCAAGCACTGCGAGGCCCAAGTCACGTGGAATTTGACTGTGGTCATGACTTATGACTGCCGGTGTGGCAGTAACACTCACCACAACAGCCCTCTAGACAACTAACTAAAGACTAACCAGGTGTCCCCTTTTATCTGTGGATTAACACTAGGAGCTCAGAGAGCATCATTGAGGTTAAGAATTTAACATTTGAATTACCCTAATTTTCAAAGTCATGTCTCCCCCATGCTTGGCTTGTCCTAAATAAGTTGATTCAACACAGTCGTTGCTAGAATTTCAATAACAGAGTTGCGTTATAAGCAGTTTTAGGAGGACATAGCCATTTCCCCCCCTGCCTGCCCTTCACCCCGATAGTTGGCTGCCATCTGTCACTGGCCAATTGAAACTAAACGTAAACTATATCAAAACTAATTTCACACATAATAGATGTAGCCTAAAGACGAGATTAACCTGACAATCTGATGGGTGACATTATCTTCAATTGCCCTGTTAAAAACCTCTTAAGGAGGGGGCCTCCCGGGTGGCGCAGTGGTTAAGGGCGCAGTGGTGGTTAAGGGCTGTGCCATCAGAGACTCTGGGTTCGCGCCCAGGCTCTGTCATAACCGGCCGCGACCGGGAGGTCCGTGGGGCGACGCACAATTGGCCTAGCGTCGTCCGGGTTAGGGAGGGATTGGTCGGTAGGGATCTCCTTGTCTCATCGCGCACCAGCGACTCCTGTGGCGGGCCGGGCGCAGTTCGCGCTAGCCAAGGTTGACGGTGCACTCCGACACATTGGTGAGGCTGGCTTCCGGGTTGGATGAGCGCTGTGTTAAGAAGCAGTATGGCTGGTTGGGTTGTGTATCGGAGGACGCATGACATTCAACCTTCGTCTCTCCCGAGCCCGTACGGGAGTTGTAGCAATGAGACAAGATAGTAGCTACTACAACAATTGGATACCACGAAATTGGGGAGAAAAAAAAAAATAATAATAAAATAAATAAAACATTTTAAAAAAAAATATTTAAAAAAAAACTTAACGATCCACCTTTCCCCCCCTAATTTTCACCTAAAATGACTCAAATCTAACTGCTCAGGACCTGAAGCAAGGATGTGTCTCTCACCTGGAAGTAGGTGTATTTGTAGACGGAACCCCCGGTGGAGACGGGCACCACACCAAGCGTTGCCACGTCGACGTACTGGTTGGGAAACAGGAAGAGGTCTACACAGCAGCCCTGTGCTACACACTCCTTAGAGAGGTTACTATAGAAACCAGACTGGGGCTGGAACAGAGACTGGACAGAGAGAGACGCATAGACCGAGTCAATGACACAACCACTAGCAGATAGAACACTTTCTCCAGAATGAGGATTCTTTATGTGTTCTGTGTCTAATTGCAACAGTATCTGCCACACAGTTGCCATATCAGTTTATCTTGTCCTTATTAGTATGTGTGTGAGAATACATGTGTGTTTGTGTGTACCTTCTCCTTGTCTGTTCCCACTAGTTTCTTGTCCTCTCTATTCTTCAGTTTCCCAGGAGCCTCAGCGATGGGCAGAGTGGAGTGGAACACAAACAGCTTCCCGGCACAGTCTGCAGCCTTCAGTGCCTCCAGTCCTGCCTGAATGACTGGTCCAAACACCGTCTCAGTCTCCCTGGTGTCTGCAAACATCTCCGGAATCTGGTCTAGCAAACTGACACACACACACACACACACACCAAATGAGTCTACACAACTTAAACCAGTTGCAAAGTCTGGACAGATGAGACATCTGCTTCAATACATGCGATGGATATAAATGTTCATGTGTGTTTACCAGGGCTCCAGACAGTGACCCGTTGGCCTAGCTGTGCGATTAAATGAAATGTGATATTTCGCAATCTTCCTATTTTTGGGGGGGAGGCTTAAGCCATGATTTGGTCAAACAGTAAAGTGCATTATCCTGATGATTCATCTAATGAAAGTTCATGCCCTGCGGCTGCCTCCTCTGCCGCCTGCCACTGTGACGAGCGAGCCTCTCGCGGCCTTTCCCAGGAGGAAAAAAAAAAGCATTCTGATTGTATAACATTTTCTAATCCAATTGCAGGGTAAAAACAGAGGTATCCTGTGTAACGCTGAGAGGTTCTGAGCTTTATGTAGGTACACTTTCTCAACTTTGACTATTAAGCTAAATAGCAACTATTTTACAACCCTGGTATTTGCACAGGTTTTTGGTAGTAGGCTACAATTACAGTTAAACATTTTAGGACAATACATTTGCTGTTAGATTAACATATGACTACCAGCAGTGGGTTTTATTCTTCAAGTTAGCGATCTAGAAAATGAGTTTCCACTTCGGGGGTGAATTAGCCCGCCCCAAAAGTATCCAATGATATTAGTGCACATAAAGATGTAGGCAAATTAATCTCTATTGAACCTATTTTAACAGTAAAATATAACAGCCTAATTGTCAACCCAAAATTCATGACAACCACTGGATTAGGATGCGCATCAAAATAGTTTGAATCACAACATGCTAGAAGAAACAATTCATTTCTTAAATGTCATCTCAGTTGTTGATTGCACTCCGTAATAAAGCACTGAATTACTTTAGAAGATGACTCATGACATGGAATAAGTTAAATATTCAGTTAAGAGTCATTTACACAATGCTTAGCATATTTATGCGGTTTCCCCTTTACGTAATACACATGATTTCCAGTGTTCCATTTGAGACGATCACTTGTGTGCAGGTTAATGGCCATCTAAGACATTAAACTGAATGTTATGATTGTTGTCATATCCGTTGATAGTGATTGACTCCAGACCGGGGACACAATGTTACTGTATTCTGTGACACTCGGATTCTGTAGCAACTGATATTGTGACTTCCTACTGTTTTACAGAACATTGGCGCTGTGAGATTAGATCACGGGACAGGTGCCACGACGGGAACCTTAAGTCGTGAGGCCTGGTGGAGATGTGTGCGCTTGCGTACCTCTCGATGACCATCCGGCTGTCGTTGACGCCGACCAGGAAGCCGTCGAGCAGAGGGAGGAACATGTCACTGACGTCACTGACCACCATCATCTGGGGCTGGGCCAGGCTGGACTTGACGTTGTAGAAGTGCAACACCTTGTTGTAGGTCACAAAACCCACACGCACCACCGAGTCTGCCTCTGGATTCTCCCTGGAGGGTGAGTTGGGGGGGAGGAGAGCAAATGTCATTAATTAGCTAGTGGGTGTGTTTACACATGGGTGAATAGTGTGTGTGTGGGTGTACCTGGGCAGGTAGTCCAGTAGAGTCTTGAGCTCCTGACAGACGATGTTAACCATGCCGCTCTTCACGGCGTTGTAAGACACATCGATGAAGAAGATGAACGACGGGGGCTGGGGGAGCTTATTGTTCTGAGAGAGAGAAAGGAGAAGAGAGAGAAAGGAGGAGAGAGCGAGAGCGTGAAAGGAGGAGAGAGCGTGAAAGGAGGAGAGAGCGTGAAAGGAGGAGAGAGCGAGCGAGAGAGAGAGAGACGTATTTAGACGAGACAGTTCGCATATTACATAACGGCACAGCCTTTCTTTGGTCGAGAATCTCTGTTATGTGCCAAACCTGGTCATTGTGACGGCAGAATCTGGCTCTTCATGAAAATCTCCTGCTCCAAAATAGCACAACGCTACGGGCCTCCAGTCTTGTCTAAAAGTAGACGCCTACCTTACAGTAGTCGACGGTGGCCACAAACTCGTAGCTGCCATGAGAGAGCTCTGGCCGATCGTAGCAGTCCACCCTCTTCCCTGTGTGGTCCAGATGCTGAAAGTAGTGGGGAGGAACTATGGGAGAGAGAAAGAGGGAGTGTTAAAACAAAAAAATAACGTTGACTTCAGACACACACAATATCACCCACGCGAACATACCCTCTGTGACGCAGCTGCAGAAGCCACACTGGAAGCGCCGTCCGCCCTCGATGAACTGCATGTAGGGACACATGTAGGCCTTACAGCGGTTACAGCGGATAGGACCGCCTTCCCCATGGTCCACAATGTACGGAGGGGTCTGAGAGAGAGGGGGGGGGGTGTCTGTTTAGCATCTTATACCGTAGTTCAAACCCAGAAACGGCGGAGGCCTCCGATTCGTGCAAACAAATTAAACACATACGAGAGAGACAGCGAGCAAGACGTAAGAGAGTGTTTTGAGGAGGAGAACAGACCAGAGGAGATTGAGGGGGTGTGTGTCTCACCTCGTCGGGGGGCAGCATAGCCAGGGGTTTGATTACAGCGGCCAAGGGGACCTGGGACTGTTTGGCCATGTCGGCGGTGCAGGGCATGTTGTAGGCTGTACAGCGGATGAACCGCGGGCTGGCATTGCCCTGGTCTTTCACCTGGAAGTTGGTGGTGACCAGGGGTGGAGCCTGACCTTTGACCCCAGTGGTGAACGGCTCACTGCTCTTGTTGACCCGGTCATCCTCAATCACCTGAATCTGAGGTAGAACGAGAAAGTGAGTTTTACAGACACACTAATGTTAATTTGACAGAGGGTGGAGTATAAAAGACATGCAGGGGAAGAATCTATCCACCACACACAAACCTATTCTCCTGCAGGAGAGTAAAAAATAACAGATCTCCCAAAGAGAACAGAGAAGATGAACCAAAAACCATTCTATAATATAAACACAATGACACAGCAACCATGGCAACAGTGCACAACACACCAACACTCCTAGGGAGGGCTTAATACGCAGATGTAGCATGATTGTGGATAACAAAAAAATGCAAGGAATTGGGGCTAATTTCAGGGTGCTAGGAATTGTGGGCAAATGTCAGAAAGCAAGGAATTATGGGTGAGTCGTGTGTGAGACACTGCAGGCTGGCATGCGAGGAGGAAGAGAAGGGGGGGGGGGGGGGTCAGAACGCACCAATGACCTGCTGGTCAGACATAGTAACATTGGTATGCTTCAGAGGGTCTGGGTTCAAAGGTTAGGGGTTGTAGCAGTTACAGAGAAGACTGCTGGGCTGGAGATAGGGTAGTGCTGAGCTGTGTGCTGAGCTGTGTGCTTTTTGAGGTTCTTTAATTTCAGTTCCCCCACAAAAATGATGCATTATGTGGGTTCAATGCTGTAACAGCATAGCATAAAACAATTGATGGTAAAACAACTTATTAGGCTCCAACAATCACTTATTCACATTACTTTCCTTAAATAAAATATTTTGGTTGTGTACAGCGCATTTGGAAAGTATTCAGATCTCTTCCCTTTTTCCACAATGTTACATTAAAGCGTTACAGGTTGACATTTTTGCAAATGTATACAAAAATCGAACAGAAATACCTTCTAGAAGTATTCAGACCCTTTGTTATGAGACTTGAAATTGAGCTCACATGCATCCTGTTTCCATTGATCATCCTTGAGATGTTTCTACAACTTGATTGTAGAATTCAATTGATTGGACATGATTTGGAAAGGTACACACACACCTGTCTATATAAAAAGGTCCCACAGTTGACAGTGCATGTCAGAGCAAAAACCAAGCCAGGTTGAAGGATTGGCCGTAGAGTTCCGAGACAGGATTGTGTCGAGGCACAGATCTGGGGTAAGGGTACCAAAACATTTCTGCAGCATTGAAGGTCCCCAAGAACACAATGGCCTCCATCATTCTTAAATGGAAGACATTCGGAACTCTTCCTAGAGCTGGCTGCCCGGCCAAACTGAGCAATCGGGGGGAGAAGGGCCTTGGTCAGGGAGGTGATCAAGAACCCGACGGTCACTGACAGAGCTCCCATCTCCACAGAGGAGAACCTTCCAGAAGGACGGCCATCTCTGCAGCACTCCACCAAATCAGGCCTTTATGGTAGAGTGGCCAGACGGAAGCCACTCCTCAGTAAAAGGCACATGGACAGCCTGCTTGGAGTTTGCCAAAAGGCACCTAAAGGACTCTTAGACCATGAGAAACGAGATTCTCTGGTCTGATGATACCAAGATTGAACTCTTTGGCCTGAATGCCAAGATTCACATCTGGAGGAAACCTGGCACCATCCCTAAGGTGAAGCATGGTGGTGGCAAAATCATGATGTGGGACAGGGACTGAGAGACAGGATCAAGGGAAAGATGAACGGAGCAAAGTACAGAGATCCTTGATGAACCTGCTCCAGAGTGCTCAGGACCTCAGAATGGGGCAAAGGTTCACTTTCCAACAGGGCAAAGACACTAAACACAGTCAAGACAACGCAGGAGTGGCTTTAAGACAAGTCTCTGAATGTCCTTGATTGGCCTAGCCAGAGCCCAGACTTGAATCCAACCAAACATCTATGGAGAGACCTGAAAATATCTGTGCAGCGATGCTCCCCATATCCAACCTGACACAGCTTGAGAGGATCTGCAGAGAAGAATTAGAGAAACTCCCCAGATACAGGTGTGCCAAGCTTCATACCCAAGAAGACTCAAGGCTGTAATTGCTGCCAAAGGCACTTCAACAAAGTACGGAGTAAAAACTCTGAATGGTTATGCAAATGTGATATTCCACTTCATTTGATACATTTTCAAAAAAGTCTATAAATGTGTTTTTGCTTTGTCTTTATGGGGTTATTGTGTGTAGAATGATGACGGGGGAGAATAAAAAAAAATATATATCTATTTTAGAATATAAGGCCGTAACGTAACAGAATGTGGACAAAGTCAAGGGGTCTGAATACTTTCTGAATGCACTGTAAATTACATTTATTTTTAGTACGCTGACTATTTCATGAAACCCCAATGAGAGCAGACTGCCCATTACATTTATCACTTAATAATAAGCATTTTTTTCTCACATTACTTTATTCAACGGTGGATTACCTTTCTCTCACTTTATTTGAAGATTGACTATTTCATTCCAAGTCATCATATCATCTGTGCTTAGGTAGTAGCAGCCAGCCATCTACACTACATGACCAAAAGTATGTGGACACCTGCTTGCTGTACATTTCATTCTAAAATCATGGGCATTAATATGGAGTCCCCCACTGCTGCTATAACAGCTTCCACTCTTCTGGGAAGGCTTTCCACTAGATGTTGGAACATTACTGTGGGGACTTGCATTCAGCCACAAGAGCATTAGTGATGTCGGGTACTGATGTTGGGCGATTAGGTCTGGCTCGCAGTCGGCATTCCAATTCAAAGGTGTTCGATGGGGTTAAGGTCAGGGCTCGGAGCAAGCAAGTCAAGTTCTTCCACACCGTTCGACAAAAAAACATTTCTGTATGTACCTCGCCTTGTGCACGGGGGCATTGTCATGCTGAAACAGAAAAGGGCCTTCCCCAAACTGCTGCCACAAAGTTGGAAGCACAGATTAATCTAGAATGTCATTGTATGCTGTAGCAATACAATACAATTTCCCTTCACTGGAACTAAGGGGCCTAGCCCAAACCATGAAAAACAGCCCAGACCATTATCCCTCCTCCACCAAACTTTACAGTTGCCATTATGCATTGAGGCAGGTAGCACTCTCCTGGCATGTGAAAAAAAACATTTGTCAGTCGGATTGCCAGATGGTGAAGTGTGATTAATCACTCCAGAGAAGGCGGTTCCACTGCTCCAGAGTCCAACGGCGGTGAGCTTTACACCACTCCAGCCGACGCTTGGCATTGCGCATGATCTTAAGCTTGTGTACAGCTGCTTGGCAATGGAAACCCATTTCATGAAGCTCCCTACTAACAGTTATTGTGCTGACGTTGCTTCCAGAGGCAGTTTGGAACTCGGTAATGAGTGTTGCACCCAAGGACAGGGAATTTTGAATCGCTACGCGCTTCAGCACTCGGCGGTCCCATTCTGTGAGCTTGTGTGGCCTACCACTTCGTGGCTGAGCCATTGTTGCTCCTAAACGGTTGACCTGGGGCAGCTTACTTGTGTATATACAGTACCTGTCAAAGGTATGGACTCACCTACTCATTCAAGGGTTTTCCTTTATTTTTTACATTGTAGAATAGTGAAAACATGAAAAAAGATGAACACATGGAATCATGCAGTAAAAAAAAAAAAAAAAGTGTTAAAAAATTTAAATATATTTTCTATTTCAGATTCTTCAAAGTAGCCACCCTTTGCCAAGAGTGTCAAGCTGTCAGAGGCATTCTCTGAACCAGCTTCATGAGGTAGTCAGTCACCTGCTTTAACAGGTGTGCCTTGTTAAAAGTTCATTTGTGGAATTTCTTTCCTTCTTAATGCATTTGAGGCAATCAGTTGTGTTGTGACAAAATAGCCCTATTTGGTAAAACACCAAGTCCATATCATGACAAGAACAGCTCAAATAAGCAAAGAGAGACGACAGTCCATTATTACTTTAAGACATGAAGGTCAGTCAATTTGGAAAATTTCAAGAACTTTTAAAGTTTCTTCAAGTGCAGTCGCAAAAACCATCAAGCGCTATGATGAAACTGGCTCTCATGAGGACCGACCACAGAAAAGGAAGACCCAGAGTTACCTCTGCTGCAGAGGATAAGTTCATTAGAGTTACCAGCCCCAGAAAATGCAGCCCAAATAAATGCTTCAGAGTTCAAGTAAAAGACACATCTCAACATCAACTGTTCAGAGGAGACAGTGTGAATCAGGCCTTCATGGCCAAAGTGCTGCAAAGAAACCACTTTTAAAAAGGAAACCAATAAGAAGAAGAGACTTGCTTGGGCCAAGAAACACGAGCAATGGACATTAGACTGTGGAAATCTGTCCTTTGGTCTGATGAGTCCAAATTTGCGATTTTTGGTTCCAGCTGCTGCGTCTTTGTGAGACGTATAGTAGGTTAACGGATGATCTCCACATGGGTGGTTCCCACCATGAAGCATGGAGGTGGTGGTGTTATGGTGCTTCGCTGGTGACACCATCAGTGATTTATTTAGAATTCAAGGCACACATAACCGGCATGGCTACCACAGCATTCTGCAGCGATACGCCATCCCATCTGGTTTGCACTTAGTGGGACTAGCATTTGTTTTTTTAACAGGACAATGACCCAACACACCTTCAGGCTGTTTAGGGGCTATTTGACCAAGTAGAAGAGTGATGGAGTGCTGCATCAGATGACCTGGCCTCCACAATCACCTGACCTCAACCCAATTGAGATGGTTTGGGATGAGTTGGACCACATAGTGAATATGTTTAAGACCGCTAAATAAGAACCATCAATCAATTAGATGTATTGTCAGGTAGAGATACCTAAGCAACTGCTCTCTATCCCTCGTGTCTATCGCTCTTCCTCTCCTTGTCTTTCTGCTGGACCCACAGGCTTGCCTGGGGCAAGAACCAATGAGAACAGGCAGCTGGAGGCACATTGGATTCTGGTCATTGTAGTTAATTGCAACGTTTTCTGTGCTTAACTATGATGAGTTGGACAACATGAAATCTTTATAGAGATATAGCACATCGAGCTCAGAAAAAAATATAAAACAAATGGAATTCAAATAATTGAACCAATGTCGGTCAATTAGTTATTTAAAAAACGTAAATAAACACATTTCAGTTAATCGCTCAGCACTAAGGATAATGGGTTAAGGGGAAGGGGAAGGGCATAGGGGTTAGGAGGTAGACAGGACTTACTGGGCTGGGGATAGCGTCTGGATCTATTCTATGTCTCGATTTCTGCACAGCCGGCAGCTCAGACGCTTGCTTTACATTCACAACAGAGATTTGTCCAGCAAATTATCAAATCAAACAAAACCAACAGAAAACAGGGGACAGAGAGAAGAGGACGTAAATAACTCAGTAGCAGGATTATTAGCTCCCTGACTGATTCTGTGATTATTGGTTATAGATTAGTCAGTCCTCAGAGAGAAGGCAAGCAAATCATCTGTGTTTGATGCACATGCTCAACAGACTGGGTTAAACTGTTAGACTGCGCGCACACACACACACACACACACAACATACAGTCCAATACCTAACATCATTATCACCAATACACTATCACAAGATAAAGTGAGCATGTGTTACCAGGACGGGTTGTGTGTGTGCCTTACCGGGCTGGGGATGGAATCAGGGTCCAGTCTCTTCTGTGCAGGGGGAGCGGGTGCAGGGGCAGGGCCTGCTCCGTAGTTCTGTTGCCCGGGATATTGCGGGCCTGCATAGCCGGGCTGGGGCCCTCTAGGCTGCCCAAACGCACCTGAGGAAGAAAGTATTGATCGATTATAAACTCAGGGTGGGCTTACGTTCATTAGCTGGCAGACGTGACGTCCCAGACACCCTGGACCCACTCTCTAATTCGCATACCGCCCCAACAGAGCCACAGCTGATATTGCACTCCACACTGCCCTCACCCACATGGACAAAAGGAATACCTACGTAAATGCTGTTCATTGACTACAGCTCAGAGTTCAACACCATAGTCGCCTCCAAACTCATCACTAAGCTCAGGACCCTGGGACTTATCACCTCCCTCTGCAACTGGATCCTGGACTTCCTGATGGGCCGCCCCCCAGGAGGCAAGGCTAGGCAACAACACATCCGCCACACTGACCTCAGGGGTGTGCTTAGGCCCCTCCTGTGTGCCTGGTTCACCGACGACTGCGTGGCCGTGCACGGCTCCAACACAACATCATTAAGTTTGCTGACGATAACGGTTGTAGGACTGACTGATCACCGACGGCGATAAGGCAGCATATAAGGAAAAAAACCTGGCAGTGTGGTGCCACGACAACAACCTCTCCCTCAATGTCAGGAAGACAAAGAAGCTGATCGTGGACTACATGAAACAGAGCACACCCCCACCCACATTGATGGGGCAGTAGTGGAGCGGGTTGAGAGCTTCAAGTTCTATCCATGTCAACATAACTAAGGAACTACCATGGTCCACACACAGTTGTGAAGAGGGCACGACAGCACCGCTTTGCCATCAGGAGGCTGAAAACATTTGCCATGGGTCATCAGATCCTCAAAAAGTTCTACAGCTGCACCGTTGAGAGCATCTTGAAGGGCTGCGTCACCACTTCGTACGGCAACTGCAAAGCACCCGACTGCAAGGCGCTACAGGGGGTGGTGAGTAAGATCCAGAACATCACTGGGGCCGAGCTCCCTGCCATCCAGGACCTCTATACCAGGCGTTGTCAGAGGAAGGTCCGAACGTTTGGCCCGCGGGTGGTTTATTTGGCCCCCAAATTTGAGCAAAAATAATAAATATTTATTCATTTTATTATTGTTGAACAAAGACTAAAAACACCAGGAAATCAGCTCCAAGTGACTTCAATTTAAGAAATCTGTTCCCAAGAATTCCCACGCATAATAGAGAGACGTGATCATATACAAATGTAAGAACAGTTTTAAATTATTATGATTTAGGGAAACATCTCTGTTTGGGCTTCTTGCGGTCAATTTGCAGTCTACAAACTATTTGTAATTATATTCCTAGTCACTTTACCCCTACCTATTTGTACATATATACTTGAATTACCTAGTACTCCAGCACATTGACTTGGTACTGGTATACTGTATATAGCCATGTTCTTTTTTACTCGTGTTATTCACCATGTATTTATTCATAGTGTCACTATTTCTATGTTTTATTTTATATCTTTAACTCCGCATTGTTGGAAATGATCCTGTAAGTAAAACACTTCACTGTTCGTCTACACCAGTTGTTTACGAAGCACGTGACAAATAACATTAGATTTGATTGATTTGACTAGAATGACATTAGATTTGATTGATTTGACTAGAATGACATTTGACTTCCACATCCATTCTGACTGCCAAATACATTCTATTACAAAAACTCCAGACTTGCCAAAAGCAAGCTAGTGGTCTAGCAGAAGATGAACAGGGGTTTGAACATGGTGTACTCACCATTTTGCTGGGTTGGGTATCCTCCCTGCATGCCAGGCTGAGGAGGCTGCTGTTGCTGCATGGGGCCGGGGGGCAGGTGATTGGCCTGCTGCTGGGACATGGAGGGGGGTGGAACGGGGCCTCGAGGAGAGGGCCCAGAGTGGAAGGGAGGGGGTCCGGGTTGGGACTGGGGCTGTGGACCTGGGTACTGGGAAGGGGATATAGAGATGGGTGGGAAGGGGCCAGATTGGGAGGAGGGAGGGAAAGAGTGCTGGGTGAGAGGAGGGGGACCAGAGTAGGAGGCCTGGGAGACTGGAGGAGGGGCAGAGTTGGGGAAGGGTTGCTGAGCAGGGGGGCCAGGTGGGAAGGACTGCTGTTGGGAGACTGGAGGGGCCTGAGGTTGGCTGGGAGGGCCCAAGTATGGAGAGGAGGAGACGAAGGGTTGGGAGGGATGGTGGGCAGAGGGGAATGGTTGTTGTTGGGGGGGAGGGGGGCCACCATAGTAAGGCTGGGAGGCTGCAGGTTCACTGGGAGGGGGAGGCTGGGAGGGGGCAGCAGACAATGGGGGAGGAGCTTGCGTATAGGAGTGTGGGGCTGCAGAGGAGTATGCAGCACTGATTGGAGGCTGGGAGCTGGGATGGTGAACTGGAGAAAGAAAATTCAGGTAACTAGGATTGTGTTTAGCAGGCGCAAAGTTTGGCACGAAATTCATCAGTCAATCCATTTCTTACCATATCCCGGCCCAACAGAGGTGGGGGGACTGGACCCGATCTGCATCCCTGACATCTGATTGGTAACCTGTTGCATGGGGGGTGGAGCACCATACTGCTGGGAGTAGGAGGGGTGTGGCCCAGACAAGTTCATAGCACCTTGGCTATATGGCTGAGACACTGGCGACCTGGACACACAAACAACTTGTCACATACACACCTTCACACACACATACAACGCTGTCTATTATATATACTGTGTGTGTGTGTGTGTGTGTGTGTGTGTGTGTGTGTGTGTGTGTGTGTGTCTGTGTGTGGTCTGACCTGTGAGCTGGCTGGGCCATAGAGTGATCCATAGGTGGGGGTCCGTTCTGAGAGTCTCCCTGGGGATACTGGGAGTACGCCTGGGGGGTGGAGACTGGACGGGGGGCAGAGGTAAGGGGGCCTCTGGCAGGTCCTGAGAGAGAGGGGGGAGTTAGGCACCTGCCTGCAAATGACCACAGGTTTGAAGCACAGCGGATGGCATTCAGAACGTCCTAACGATCAGCTCGGATGACCATTACGTCATCAACGTTAAAGATATGATTAGGCCTACTCCCAGACAGAAAAACCTGCATAGATTCACACCACTCGTTGGTCAAATGAGTCATCCTGAAGCTAGTCATCTCAGGTGAGAAACCGAAACCTTAGATTTTGAACTTCAAGTGGGCCATGGGAACCCTTGCTCTCAACCAAATGATCAGCAGGCTGTAGAAGCATGTAGGTAGGGGAGAGGGGCGGCAGAGAGAGAGAGAGAGAGCGAGCGAGAGCAGTTACCTAAGTCAAGAGGAGAGGACAGGTCAGAGACAGGGTTAGCTGCCACAGCCTTAGAGGGAAAACTGGCATAGGGAGAGTAACCTGAAAGACAAGAAAGGAAAGAGACAGTGTACAGAGGCAAGAATAGGAATGTAGAAAGCCAGGGGGAATGGAGGAACACATACACGCATAATATGCTTATTCACGCAGGTCTCCACACACACACAAACAGGAGTAGGAGCAACTAGAATCCCTATGGTTGTTGATGCATTCACACTACAAGCAACCACATCCAAACACACACAAGCTGCCAGAAAACAATGGTGGGAAAGGCAGGGGGTGGACTTTGCGATGGGTTCAGAGAAAGAGGGACAGAGACAAGTTTTACCTTGCAGACTGTAAGCCAGCTCGTGGGAGGAGGGAGAGAAACAGAGACAGAGTCGCTTGCGAGACAGAAGAGGTGGGTTAGGGTTAAGGAAAGAGAGAGACTTACCTTGTGGTGGAGCCCCAGGCTGGTAGGCTGCAGCGGGCCCGTTGTAGGGTCCGTAGGGGCCAGGGTAGCCCCCTCCCAGGGGAGCGTAGCTGGGCTGGCCATAGCCAGGCTGGGGCGGGCCGTACGGAGACGCCATGGGAGTCTGCTGGTTCACATTCATTCTCAGTTCATACCTGGAGCTGGGAGAGGTTAACATGCATTTAGCACTCCAAGCAGGGTTTGATTTATACCTTTGACTTCACTGCCCTAACAATACTAGTCTGGGCCAGCGTGGATCTTTTGAAGTTCCAGGGCGTGCCCTGCTTTGTGCCCTGTCGTTGGAAGTGAACCTGGCTATCTGAGCCGAAGAATTTAAAAGTCAAGGTGGGGAGAAAAAAAAAAAGGTTGATGTAGAATCCATAAAGGTTCCCCTAGAGGGAAAATATGCCCACTCAGCACAACCAGGCCAGCCCCTGTGTACTGGAGTCAGTATAGTACTTGTAGGGCTCCGGGCCAACACCTAAGACATGGGCTCCATCTCAATAGCGTTCTCATTTCTCTCTCCATCAGTGCCGATGTGAACGATCTGAGAGCAAATTCCTAGAGAGCATCCACCTATCATGTGTCAGATCACTGCAGTGGAGAGAAAGACACTAGAGTTATAAAACATTTAAACTACTAATTGACCAACATCTGTTCAAATAGTTCCATTCAGGTCAGGTTTTTTGTGAGCCAACACCATTTCTCTAGAGAGAAATCGAATCATTCTCAAGAGAAATCAAGTCAAGAACTAAGTGGGACACTGAAAGGCGTTCTTTTCATTAAGCAAATATTCAACCTAGTTCAGTGCAGAAATGTGGTAATTAACTACAACGACCATACTCCACTGCACCTGTTTCTGGCTCGGGCAGAGACGGATCAGAGAGGAAGAAGCAATGCGAGAGGTTTAACTCTCGGCGAAATCTGTCCAAAATAAGCCCAATGCTTTTCTATGGTCTTATTTTGGACCTAATCTTGTCGCCTGCATTCCCGCCTTTGGGACAACAACTCCTATTGTTGGGGCGGAGACATGAACATCTCGTCATTTTATACAGATCTCTGGGGGGATACACTTTTATGCCTGCTACGTTGGTCTGTGTTAATCTAAACTGATTGCATGAGAGCGGAATGCATGATGAGAAGGATAGAGAGAGCTTGTGAAAGGATGCCTTATCTACTTCGAAGAACTAGTCAAATGACTGGGAGACAGCTCTGCAGCATTCTAAGGCAGGCTAGCCTTGCTAAATAGGATGACCCAAGACAGTACAGTATGGGGAGCACAGAGATAACAGATTGTCTGGCTGGCTGGCTACTACCTGAGCAGAGATGATAACTAAGGAATTCAGAATATTCAAATAAAAACCAATAATATTCACAACTGAAACATTTCATTATTTTATAGTTAAGTTCCTATTGATGTCTACCCAATGTGGACCAGACAGAGACAATGGAATGTGTTCTGTTTCGCCAATTGAATATTCACTATTTTGGGCTTTAGATTTTCCATTAAAAAGCTCTAAAATCATTTTAGTGTCATTATTTCATAATGCATTTAATGTTTAAAAAATATATATAAATCGAACCGAAACCAAACAGACCTCAAAAAGCACTAAATTGCTCAGCACCATTAGCTAAATAGTCACAGCCCCAAACCTGCACAATGTGTCCAGAAAACATTCTCTTTCTGCATATTCTAATGTCTTTTTGGTCATAACTTCTTCCTTCTGCTGCGTCTGTCCACCATCCCATTTACACACAGACAGCCATGTGTTTGACCTTAAAATTGTGACAGCAAAGCTTAGAGAAAACATGAAAACAATTTAGATATATCGTAAATTGCCTGTAAGGTTGAAAATATGATTTTAAGGCCATATCGCCCAGCCATACTTAGTACACACTTGGCCCTGCCTACATCGCCCTACTACAGGCCTGACAAGGCAATCTGATTTTGGCAAACAGGTCAGGTTTTCCCCAATTCACCTTCTTTAAAAACACACCTAACCTAATGTATCTTTATGTGAGCAAAATTCAACCCTAGCTATACAGCACAAGTAGGATCAATCGACAGACCTTGTTGACACACAATGCTCAATCAAATATCATGTGACTGGCTATAACCAAGCTGACAGCCATATGATGGATAGAATATTGTCCTGTCCTCTGTACACTGACACTAGAGGCCAAGCTACACCACCCACTTGTCAAAAAGCCGGTTAGCTAGCTATTGAGCACCCATTCACTTAGCTACCTCACCAACAACACATCTTTCTTTTAAAGATGCAATATGTTCGTTTTTGGGCAACCCAACCAAATCCACATAGAAATGTGAGTTCTAGATCTGTCGTTCTCATTGAAAGCCAGTCTAAGTGTTAGATATGATAGATATTCGGAGATGTCCACCAGCTTCAAACAGCTGAAAATAGAATATTTGTGGTTATGGAAAATATATCTCACAGCCGTTTATGACTGCTTGTTTTGTCAAATAAACTGAAATTAGGGGAACTAGTAGAATTTTTGAAACCAGGAAATGGAGGAGCGATTTCTGCATAGTGCAACTTTAAAACATCAAATGTGGTTACATGTAATCTAAATGTATTACATTTTTTCTCATGAGAGGGCCATAAAGAATAACTAGTAATGCTGCATACTCCAATAAAGTTAATCTCACCTTTCTGGTTAAAATAGTTTTGAATTGCTGGGGTGTAGCCACTTTTGGAGGACACAAGCTCAAGTACACAGTAGAAATGTGATAAAAATAAGAAATATTTGATGGCACATTTCCTATTCAACAAAACTGTTTGAATAAGGCTTGAAATGACATATGCTTTCTAAATAAAGCACAAGCAAATTATAAAGCCACCAACTATACGCTTTCTCCTCCCTTATAACTGTAAAATACACATTTACATGTTCGGTGTTAGAGAAAATGTGCTAATTCTCTAAATGTCTCTCTTGATCAAAACATCTGCCCTGACCTCTGAACGTCACACAGAGCTAGCTCTTGCCTGGCTTCCTGAACTCGTCCAGGAACTCGCCTTTCACCTAATATTAATCTTGTCCATCTCTGACAAACAGAAAGGGTTTGTTAAAAATCCATGACTTATTTTTATTCAAATAAAATTCTTTGTCACTTACCGTGAAATGCTTACTTTACAAGCCCATAACCAACAGTACAGTTAAGAAAACAGAGTCCATAAAATATGTACTAAATAATCTAAGTACTAAGTAAAGTGACTGTGCATAGATGATACAGTGAGTAGCAGCAGTTTAAAAACAAAGGGGGTGTGGTCAATGTAAATTAGTCCTGGGTGGCCATTTGATTAATTGTTCAGCAGTCTTATGGCTTTGGGGTAGAAGCTGTTAAGGAGCCTTTTGGACTTAGACTTGGCTACAAATTGATCTCTGAATGTGCTATAGTGATGAAACCACTTGACTGCTGCGCTATGGTGTAAGGATTGCAGGCATGTGCTTTGTCAGTGGCTGTGATGTAAGGTTCAGCCAGGAGTTGGACAGTCGGAAGAGCAAATTAAATGGAAGGAGGGACATCCCAGTGTTTTCATATTTCACATCCCACGTCACACAGGCACAACAAAAATATACTACTGTGTCTGTGGGAACCAGGGCTATCGCTCAATGCAAGCTGTGGTGTCCACAGATCGATTTATAAGCAAAAATGACAGTCGGAACCGGTACCAGAACCACACAGGTCCCCTAAACAGGGAACTTTACATCTAAGAGGTTAAAAATCTGGTTAAAGGCATTAACCTAGTCTGCCTAGACCTGACCTGGATGTTAACTCATTGACTTGCTGGCCTCATCTAACATAATTTGCATATATTAGCTAGCTAGCTAGCTAGCCACTGGTTAGCCACTGGTTAGCCACTGGTTAGCCCAATATTGAACTAAAGGTCCCTTAAAGTCACTCCTTAGTCCAAGGACCTTACATGTTTGATTCTCAATTGCGATGTGGTTCTAGAAACATAAATCCCTATACTTTCATATTACATGAAAAATAATTTCACAAACTACACACTTAGTGTACACCGTTTAAACACAGTTTCAGCCGACAGTATTGTTCGGTGACAACAGTCTGCATTTACACAGGTGTTCGGGGGAGGAAGCAGATAGCTAACGTTAATTACCACATGCAGTCCACTCTGTCTTTCCTAAGCAATCCTGTAACATGGAAATATATACCTGTGTGGGAACCCTAACCATATATATATTTTTTAAGTGTGTATCAATTTAACCTATTGTTTAGATTTTTTTTCTTCTTTCTTGTCAATATTAAAATATAAGGTCCTTATGCTTCTAAATCCGTACCGCAGCCTTCATCCAATGACTTGTGTAGTGTAATGGCACTGAGAGTCATTACTAGCTAGTCAAGGACTAGCCACTGCACTGGTTACCTTAGCTAACTAGCCACCTCGGCTGTAGCATTATTATATGATGACAAACACGGGTTCATTCGACACAGCTCTTTAAATAATTCAAGGTAACAGGTGCCACGGCTAGAAATACAATACCGTTGGATCTGTGTACTGTAGCTATTAACAGTTAGCGTTAGCTACCGAGCGTAACGGGCCCGTTGAAGGAAGAAACTGTCAAACGTGCTGACCTACGGCTGGCTGGCTGGCTGACTGACTGGCTAAAGTTCATTGGATAGCCTACGTCTGTTTAGCAACTGGTTATCGTTCAAACCGCTAATTTGCTTGATCTATACAGCCCGTTAAAGTGTGTTCAACTTCAATGGACAAGAGAGGAGAAGTATTTTAGGTTGTTGTCCCGTGAACTAACGTTTAACTACCAGCTAGAGACAAGCAGTCTCGTTGCGTTAACTAGCGCGGGTAACTAAGGCTAGTTCTAGTTGGCTAGCTAACCCATGTCGCATTTCACCGGGCTACGGTAGCTAAATCAATATTAATTTTTGTGATCAGAGAAACAATCAGCTTCTATACACGGCCTTGAGTAAAACACCACTAGCTAGCTAACCTTCATGTCAGTTGACGTCTTTGGGCCTACATACACGGAGTTGATTCATGACAAGAATCAGCACTCGCAGCAACTGAATCAGCTAAATAATGGAGCGTATAGCCAGTATCCTGCTGACGTTAGGTAGCTAGCTATGCTACCACCGATTTATAATGTTTTCTTTAATAAAGGAACTGAAATACTTCACCAAGATACAACTCGACACTCACCTCAAATCTGGATAAAATAACGAGTTAGCCAAGAGATCGGTTGTCCCTGCTCACAACCGGTTCCGAAGGCCAGTGGCCGTCAAACTATTGCCGATGTTCGTCCTGGGGTGTTTCGCTAATCCTTTCCTCTCTGGTTTCTCTCCAAGCGGACATTCGCACCGGAACTGTCGTAGATAGCTGTCTGCCACGTCCACATCCGGACACTGCGTCAGCTGAGCGCTCAATAACAACAGGGATGTTAAGTTAAGGTTGTGAATTATGTAAATCTATGGTTTATTACACCTTTAACAGTGTATGGAACATAAAGTTTCCTATTGCAGTTATCAATCTCCCTAAAATCTTATCTAACATATTATTGTTTTGGTCTCAGAGGTTGATTCTACTTCATCATGGTGCTGTCCTTATCTACTAAACAAAAATTGTTAAATCTTTTTCAGGCCTGCTTATTTCCGAACTGAATATGTATCTGCTGTCTGTCTTGGAAAGTTGTAACTTGTTTTGTACAGTTGGGACACTCATGTGGAGTTGAACGTCACTGGTCACATGTTTGTCAGGCCTACTCAGGTGACAAGGAAGTGATGGCACAGATGAGCAGGTGGAGTTAAAAAAAAAAATGTATTAACAACAAATCAATACATAAAGCACATGAGGGAACACAAGCATACATTGATTACAAACAATGGACAATCGAGCTAGGGGTACAATTTCACATTACAATTACACAAGGACCTTAAGGGACATACATATACTTACAATTCTAACAGCTGTTTTGTTAGTATGAGCAGGTGGAGTGTGACTTGCAGTATTGGGTGAGATGACACGAGGCGGGATAGGCGCCAGGTTCAAACCCAAACTGACGTCTGTGAAATACAAGCCAAATACTTTATCCTTTTAGTCAAATACAGGAGAGATAATTACATGTTACGGTCCTAAAAACCCTGAGCAGTCGACGGATAGTAAACTCTCGGGAAATTGAACCTGTGCAACAGGTGAGGTGAAGGCTTCTGAGCCTAACCCCAATGATCAGGAAAATGCCTGAGATTACTCTGGCCCAGTGGGAGTACGATTTATGGATAAAGTGGATCCATGCCTTTTGGTCAATGCATTTGTGGTACCAGACTGGGTAAAGGAGTTGAGTTTTGTCAAAGTATCCAGAAGGTGATTTGTGTGTCTGCTGCACAGATGGAGAGGGTACTACGTTTCGTGACGAGAGCTGTGTTCTGCTTTCCTCTCCGAAACAGAGCCACTGAAAATAGTAATAACTGGGGTGGCATTGAGTGTTCAGAGATTCAGATTCAGGGTGTTTAGTAGTCACATATACAGGGTTGCAGGTGTGGAAATCTTAGGCACAGGATGGTAAAAAACAACAATAGAAATAGCACTACATATACTGAACAAAAATATATGAGCTGAAATAAAAGATGCAAAAAAATCTTATTTCTCTATTGGCCAATCTAAAATGTTGTGCACATATGTTTACATTCCTGTTAGTTTCTCCTTTGACACGATAACCCATCCACCTGACAGCCGTGGCATATTAAGAAGCTGATTAAACAGCATGATCATTACACCTTGTGCTGGGGACAATAAAAGGCCACTCTAAAATGTGCAGTTTTATCACACAACACAATGCCACAGATGTCTCAAGTTTTGAGGGAGCGTGCAATTGGCATGCTGACTGCAGGAATGTCCACCAGAGCTGTTGCCAGATAATTGAATGTTCATTTCTTTACCATAAGCTCCTCCAACTTCATTTTAGAGAATTTGTCAGTACGTCCCACTGGCCTCACAACCGCAGACCATATGTAACCAGGACCTCCACTTCCGGCTTCTTCACCTGCGGGATCATCTGAGACCAGCCACATGGACAACTGATGAAAGTGAGGAGTATTTCTGTCTGTAATAAAGCCATTTTGTAGGGAAAAACTCATTCTGATTGGCTCAGCCTGGCCCACCAATGGCTGCGCCCTTGCCCAGTCATGCGAAATCCATAGATTTTGGCCTAATTTATTTATTCCAATCGACTGATTTCCTTATATGAACTGTAACTCAAAATCTTTGAAATTATTGCAGATTGCGTTTATATTTTTGTTCAGTATACATCATAACTAGCAGTGATGAATAAATACATGTCCATTGGGGTGAAGGCAGAGTAAAGACTGCTTAGGGGGTGTTGGGGAATGACCATAGGGGGGAGCAGCATGACCATTGAGGGGGTGTGGGGACCAAGTGAAGTAAACACTACAATTCTAATTTTAAAAATCCACAATATACATACTAACAACTGCAATAGGGATGAATGTCGTTGGGGTGGGGGCAGAGTAAAAGTAATTTGGGGAGGTGGGGGGAAAATGTCCATGGGGGAGCAGCATGTAAGGTCTACCGCTGAGGGGGTGTGGGGGGAAATGTACATAGGGGGAGTGGGGAGCAGGTAGCTGACTAGTGGTGGCTATTTGGCAGCCTGATGGTCTGAGGGTAGAAACTATTGGCCAGACTACCAGTTTTGTCCATGAAGCTCCTGTACTGCCCGCGTCTGAATTATTGAAGTGGGAAGAACAGGGCATGGCTTGGGTGGCTGGGGTCCCTGAAGATCTTGGGCTTCCTGCAGCACCTGTTGTTGTAGGTGTCCTGTAGGGCAGGCAGTGTGCACCCAATGGTGCGTTCGACTGCACGTATCACTCTCTGAAGCGCTTGCAGTCCACGGCAATGGAGTTGCCGTACCAGGCTGTGATGCAGCCTGGCAGTATACTCTCAATGGTGTTCCTGTAGACACTGTGAGGGCCCTCGGAGACAGGCCAAATTTCTTCAGCCTCCTGAAGTTGAAGAGTCACAGTCGTGCCTTCTTCACCGCAGTGTCCGTGTGGTTAACCCATTTCAGCTTCTCTGATGATGGAGTTGGAACTGTGTGAGGCTATGCAGTCGTGGGTATACAGGGAATAAAGGAGGTGACTGAGGACGCACCCGTGTTGAGAATCAGTGTCAAGGAGTTAATGTTGTTAATGTTAATCTCCACTACCTGGGGGACGCCCATCAGGAAGTCCAGGACCCAGTTGCATAAGGGAGGAGTTCAGAACCAGGGCCGTGAGCTTTGTAATGAGCTTATAGGGAACTATGGTATTGAAGGCCGAGCTGTAGTCGATAAACAGCATCCGCATATATGCAATCCTTTTGTCCAGGTAGGTAAGGGAAGTGCAATAGCAATTGCATCGTCCGTGGATCTGCCAGGCCGGAAGGCCTGAGTGTGTCGGGGAGGGAGGAGGTCATATGGTCTTTGACTAGCCTCTCGAAGCACTTCATGATGACGGAAGGGAGTGCTACTGGTCGATAGTCATTCAGTTCAGTTACTTTCCCTTCCTTTGGCACAGGCATGATAATGGACATCTTGAAGCAGGTGGGTATAGTGGCCTGAGCTAGGGAGCGATTGAAAATGTCCAAGAACACAATAGCCAGCTGGTCTGCACATGCTCTGAGGGCGCGGCTAGGGATGCCGTCTTGGCCGGCAGCCTTACGAGGGTTAACACGTTTGAATGACTTACATACGTCCACTGTGGAGACTGCGTGTGAAACCCACGTTGTCATTGGGGGCTCTCCTCGCCAGCTCAGGGTCATTGTGCTCGAATCGTGAGAAAAAGGGGCTTAGCTCCTCCAGTAGGGTGGCGTTGGTGACCGCGATGTGGCTGGCTTTCTTTTTGTAATCTGTGATCGTTAGGAGCCACATACGCCTTGTGTCCAACCTGTTAAATTGCTCCTCCACTTTGTCCCTATTCGTGTTTCGCCATCTTGATTGATCTGCGTAGGTTGTATTTATACTGTTTAACCAAACTATTGTTCCCGGTCACCTTGCCCTGTTTATAATCAGCATCTCGCTCTTTCAGTTTTCCTACAAGGCTGCTATCAATCCACGGTTTTTGATTCGAGAACAGTTTTTAAAGACATTATCAGTGCCACGTCATCTATGCATTTTTTTATGAATCAGGTGACTGAGTCAGTGTATTCATTGATATTATCTCCAGAGGTGACATGGGACATATTTCAGTCCATGTGATCAACAGTCTTGGAGCATGAATTCTGATTGGTTCGACCAACGCTGTACAGACCTGACCACCGGAACATCCATCTTGAGTTTTTGTTTGTAGGCGGGAGAAGCAAGATAGAGTCATGGACAGAAGGGGGCCTTAGACCCGTGACGAAAAGACATCTAGCAGTGGTCAAGAGCAGAATGTCCATGAGTTAGACAGTCGATGTTTTGGCAATAATTTGGGAGCACGGGTTCTCAAGTTACTTTTGTTAAATTCCCCTGCAACAATGAACACTGCCTCCAGGAATGCAGTCTCCAGGTCCAATGAAGATCTTTGAGAGCCTTTTTGGCGTCGGCTTGGGGCGGAATGTAAACAGCCATGGTGATAATCCCTGAGAGGTGGATCGACTGAAGTTGAGGATCCTCAGTGTTTTGAGTGTTTGCTGGATAATATCATACTAGAGTATATCAGTTATCCCGCAAGAGCTTTTGTTCCGAACCAACTACGGTGTTTCAGGTTCCAAGGTTATGGTCATGTTGCATCAGTATGTAGGAGGGAGATTCCGAGGTGTACGAAGTGTGCAGGGTGGCATGGGACAAAGGAATGTGTAGTTTCGGTGGAACACGTGGAGTGTTTTAATTGTGGGTGTGGCCATGATGCTGGGGATCAGTAATGTGCGAGTGAGACAGGTTGAAGTTTCAAGGGTGAGAGCAGTGTAGATAGTGTCATATGCTGAGTCAGTGAGGAAAGTACAGGATGATGGGCAAAGGGTGAGGGAGCCTGAGAGGATCCCTATGAGTAGTAGACCAGTACAGAGTGACTTGAACAGTTTGTGCTTTAGTAAGGTTGGGTTTTTGGTGTTTATTGCTATGGTCATTAATTGTACCGCACAGATGGAAAGGAAATCACAGAAGATTGAATTGGTAGTAGCAGCAGATAGCTTTTTGGGTGTCAGAGATTTTAAGTGCAGAAGAACTACAGGGGGTTTGAGAGAAGGGATTCCACCCTCCCAGGCCGACGGCTTGGTGTATGATCTGTTAGCGCCAAAGTAGTGGGAAGGGGTGTGTTGGGGATAGTGATATATATGCAGAAATATACAGTTGAAGTCGGAAGTTTATATACACTTAGGTTGGAGTCATTAAAACTTGTTTTTCAACCACTCCACAAATCTCTTGTTAACATACTATAGTTTTGGCAAGTCGGTTAGGACATCTACTTTGTGCAAGTCATTTTTCCAAGAATTGTTGACAGACAGATTATTTCACTTATAATTCACTGTATCACAATTCCAGGGGGTCAGAAGTTTACATACACTAAGTTGACTGTGCCTTTAAACAGCTTGGAAAATTCCAGAAAATGATGTCATGGCTTTAGAAGTTTCTGACAGACTAATTGACATAATTTGAGTCAATTAGAGGTGTACCTGTGGATGTATTTCAAGGTCTACCTTCAAACTCAGTGCCTCTTTGCTTGACATCATGGGGAAATCAAAAGAAATCAGCCAAGACCTCAGAATTTTTTTTGTAGACCTCCACAAGTCTGGTTCATCCTTGGGAGCAATTTCCAAACACCTGAAGGTACCACGTTCATCTGTACAAACAATAGTACGCAAGTACAAACGCCATGGGACCACACAGCCGTCATACCGCTCAGGAAGGAGACGCGTTCTGTCTCCTAGAGATGAACATACTTTGGTGCGAAAAGTGCAAATCAATCCCAGAACAACAGCAAAGGACCTTGTGAAGATGCTGGAGGAAACAGGTTCAAAAGTAACTATATCCACAGTAAAACGTGTCCAATATCGACATAACCTGAAAGGCCGCTCAGCAAGGAAGAAGCCACTGCTCCAAAACCGCCATAAAAAAGCCAGACTACGGTTTGCAACTGCACATGGGGACAAAGATCGCACTTTTTGGAGGAATGCCCTCACGTCTGATGAAACAAAAATAGAACTGTTTGGCCATAATGACCACCGTTATGTTTGGAGGAAAAGGGGGGAAGCTTTCAAGCTGAAGAACACCATCCCAACCGTGAAGCATTGGGGTGGCAGCATCATGTTGTGGGGGTGCTTTGCTGCAGGAGGGACTGGTGCACTTCACAGAATAGATGGCATCATGAGGCAGGAAAATTATGTGGATATATTGAAGCAACATCTCAAAACATCAGTCAGGAAGTTAAAGCTTGGTCGCAAATCAGTCTTCCAAATGGACAATAACCCCAAGCATACTTCCAACGTTGTGGCAAAATGGCTTAAGGACAACAAAGTCAAGGTATTGGAGTGGCCATCATAAAGCCCTGACGTCAATCCTATAGAAGATTTGTGGGGAGAACTGAAAGTGTGTGCGAGCCAGGAGGCCTACAAACCTGACTCAGTTACACCAGCTCTGTCAGGAGGAATGGGCCTAAATTCACCCAACGTATTGTGTGAAGCTTGTGAAAGGCTCCCCAAAACATTTGAACAATTTAAAAATTTAACTGCAATGCTGCCAAATACTAATTGAGTGTATGTAAACTTCTGACCCACTGGGAATGTGATGAAAGAAAAAAAGCTGAAATAAATCACTCTCTACTATTATTCAGACATTTCACATTGTTACAATAAAGTGGTGATCCTCACTGACCTAAGACAGGGAATTTTTACTAGGATTAAATGTCAGGATTAGTGAAAAACTGATTTGAATTGTATTTGGCTAAGGTGTATGTAAACTTCCGACTTCAACTGTACAACAAAGTGTCTTGTCTGCCGGAAAACCACACAAAGAAGTAGGTGAGCAGCATCTGCAGTGACTTGAAGGCATCTTCATCAAAAAACTGCATGACCTTTCATCATATGGTTTTTGCAAAGTTCACACTTTAAAAGTCGGTGACCAATGATGGTCACTGACTAGACAAATATGTTTCCGCTTGAATGTGCCCTCAGTTAAGCTCTGGCCTGTCTGCTGATGAATTCCTCTCCTGTAGGCAACAACATCTTTGTAGCTGAGATCTGTCAGTTACTAGTGGAGGGTGTGAAGCAGAGCACTGAGAGGATGGCCTATATCAGGGGTAGTCTACTCAACTACTATTGGAGAAGGTCCTAGGTGGAAAAGGTCCGGATGGATATTGTAATTTATCGTCATAACAAACCCCCACCGCTCAACCCCAAACTGTTCACACCCCTGTTGTTGGTGGAAAGAAAATGTTTATGTTTTTAAGATAATTTCTTGCAATTATACACATTTTGCCATGAGGCTGAGATAACATTTTGCTATTTTAAAGCTAATCTCCTGAAATTCTCTACATGTTGTCATGTCTTATGTGTGTATAATACCTGAGTGACTCAACAAAATCAATCGGGGCCCCCATGCGCCCATAATCTGGCCACAATAAGATTTAGATAGCTAGTTAGCCTAATTTACCAACCTTCACATCTGTCAGTAAATGACCACTGCCCATGCACTACCAAACTGCCCATGCACTACCACATTTCGAAATGGCACCTTGTGCATTCTATTATTGCAACTCTCAACAGCATTATATTGAAAGCCTGACTAAGTAACATTTTAAAATAAATTGGGGTATTGACCCTGTTCTGGTTGCAGATCCGGACTGCAGTCCGCCAGTTGAGTATGGCTGGTTTATGTTCTGATGGACAAGGTTCAGACCTGTTCACAACTTCCTCCTGAGAGTGCGGACGCCACTCCAACTCAGCCCATGTCTAACCGAGCTTGGCGTATTTGGGGCCAACATCAAGTACATTCATAGACCCATCTGTATATATTCCTTTCTTGACAACTTTACAGAGAGATGGCTATACAAGTACAAAAAAATATATCCTGAGGTGTTCATTTCTTGGTCTGACGAGAGAAAATCTAAACTATTGTTACTAAGCCCTTGCAGAGAAACCACATGACCAAAATCACATAACTGGTGTTACATCATAGAGAGGGCAGAGCAAGCCTTAAACAGGAAGCTCACCACGCAAAGCACATGGTAAGATCAGTGACATAGCTTTTTTTCTTTTTTTGATGTTAAGGTTATAAAACTGTCAAATAATACACTGTCCCAAATTGTGATGTAATGCATAAATAATAAAGTTGCCCATTTTTTGTTGTTGATGTCCCACTTTACCAATCATACTGTAGCTAGCTAAAGTAGGACAGCTTGGAGTAGCTAAAGTTGGACAGTCTTATAGGCTTTTCCAATGGAGGAAAGAGATCCAGTTTACAATAGGGACCCCCTGTGCAATAGTATCTAATAATTCACAACAATACACACAAATCTAAAAAATAAAATGGAATTACGAAATATATAAATATTAGATTGAGCAATTGACTAAAATACAGTAGAATAGAATACAGTATATACATATGAGATGTGTAAAGCAGTATGTAAACATTATTAAAGTGACTAGTGTTCCTTTATTAAAGTGGCCAGTGATTCCAAGTCTATGTATGTAGGGCAGCAGCCTCTAAGGTGCAGGGTTGCGTAACTGGGTGGAAGCTGGCTAGTGATGGCTATTTAACAGTCTGATGGCTTGAGATAGAAGCTGTTTTTCAGTCTCTCGGTCCCAGCTTTGATGCACCTGTACTGACCTCGTCTTCTGGATGATAGCGGGGTGATTTATGTCCTTGATGATATGTATTCCTCTTGTTCAAATGGAATAGGGCAGTGTGCAGTGCGGTGAAATGGGTCTAGGGTGTCAGGTAAGGTAGTGATATGATTCTTAACTAGCCTCTCAAAGCACTTCATGATGACAGAAGTGAGTGCTACGGGGCGATAGTCATTTAGTTCAGTTACCTTTGCTTTCTTGGGTACAGGAACAATGGTGGACATCTTGAAGCAAGTGGGGACAGCAGACTGGTATAGGGAGAGATTGAATATGTCAGTAAACACTCCAGCCATCTGGTCTGCGCATGCTCTGAGGAAGCAGCTAGGGATGCCGTCTGGGCTGGCAGCCTTGCAATGGTTAACACACTTAAATATCTTACTCACGTTGGCCACAGAGACGGAGAGCCCACAGTTCTTGGTAGCCGGCCACGTAGGTGGTACTGTGTTATCCTCAAAGCAGGCAAAGAAGGTGTTTAGCTTGTCTGGAAGCAAGACGGCGGTATCCGTGACATGGCTGGTTTTCCCTTTGTAGTCCGTGGTTGACTGTAGACCTTTTCACATACAGTATGTCTTGTGTCTGAGCCATTGAATTGCAACTCCACTTTGTCTCAGTACTGATGTTTTGTCTGTTGCCTTACGGAGGGAATAACTACACTGTTTGTATTCGGCCATATTAAATGAGGTGGTTTGTGCTTTCAGTTTTGCGCGAATGCTGCCATCTATCCACGGTTTCTGGTTTGTGTAGGTTTTAATAGTCACAGTGGGTACAATATGTCCTACACACAGTGATGTAAAGTAATTAAGTAAAAATACTTTAAAGTACTAACCTACTTATGTAGTTTTTGGGGGTATCTGTACTTTACTAATAATATTTTTGACAACTTTTACTTTAACTCCACTACATTCCTAAAGAAATAATGTACTTTTTACTCCTTACATTTTCCCTGGCACCCAAAAGTACTCGTTACATTTTGAATGCTAAGCAGGACAGGAAATGTGTCCAGTTCACACACTTATCAAGAGAACATCCCTGGTCATCCCTACTGCCTCTGATCTGGCAGACTCATTAAACACAAATGCTTAGTTTGTAAATTATGTCTGAGTGTTGAACTGTGCCCCTGGCTATCCGTAAATTTAAAAAACAAGAAAATTGTGTCTTCTGGTTTGCTTAATATAAGGAATTTTAAATGATTTATACTTTTACTTTTGATACATACAGTAAGTACATTTAAAACCAAATACTTTTAGACTTAAATAGTATTTTACTGGATGACTCACTTTTTTTTGTCATTTTCATTTTAAGGTATCTTTATTTTTACTCAAGTATGAAAATTGGGTACTTTTCCCACCACTGCATACATTTCCTGATGAACTCAGTCACCGTACACGTGTATTCCTCAATGTTATTCTCAGAGGCTACCCGGAACATATCCCAGTCCGCGTGGTCAAAACAATCTTGAAGCATGGATTCCGATTAGTCAGACCAGGGTTGAATAGACCATAGCATGGGCACTTCCTGTTTGAGTTTCTGTCCATAGGAAGGGAGGAGCAAAATTGAGTCGTGATCAGATTTGCCAATGGGAGGACATTTTGAAAAGTTGAGTAGCAGTGGTCCAATGTTTTTCCAGAGCGAGTACTACAGTCAGTGTGTTTGGTAGAACTTCGGTAGCGCTATTCCTCAAATTTACTTTGTTAAAATCCCCAGCTACAATAAATGTGGCCTCAGGATATGTGGTTTCCAATTTGCATAAAGTCCAGTGTAGTTCTATGAGGATCGTTGTGGTATCTGCTTGAGGGGGAATATACAGTACATGGCTGTGACTATAACCAAAGAGTATTCTATTGGGAGGTAATACGGTCGGCATTTGATTGTGAGGTATTTTAGGTCGGGTGAAAAAAAAGGAATTGAGTTTCTGTATGTTATCACAATCACACCATGAGTAGTTCATGAAACATACACTCCCTCCTTTCTTCTTCCCAGAGAGTTCTTTATTACTGTCTGTGCGATGTACTGAGAACCCAGATGGCTGTATGGACGGGGACAGTATATCCAGAGAGAGCCATGTTTCCGTGAAACAGAGTATGTTACAATCCCCGATGTCTCTCTGGAAGGAGATCTTCGCCTTGAGCTCGTCTACTTTATTATTCAGAGACTGAACATTTGCAAGTAATATGCTTGGAAGCGGTGGATGGTGTTCACACCTCCTGAGTTGGACTAGAAGTCCACTCCGAATACCTCTTCTCCGCCGCCAGTGTTTTGGAGCAGCCTCTGTAATAAGTTCAATTGCCCTGGGGGGTACAAACAAAGGATCCATTTCGGGAAAGTCATATTCCTGGTTCGAAGTGCTGTTGAGTTACGCGCCGCTCTGATATCCAAAAGTTCTTTCCAGCTGTATGTAATAACACACAACAATTCTGGACATGGTGCTAAATGAGTATGATGGATAGACATCTGCTGAGGACCAAGAGTGATGAGCTCAGAATCACATTAGTGGAAAGCAAGACTGTTCTCCAGTGGTGTAAAGTACTTAAGTACGAAATACTTTAAAGTACTACTACCCTGGTCATCCCTACTGCCTCTGATCTGGCAGACTCACTAAACAGGTGCTTCGTTTGTAAATGATGTCTGAGTGTTGGAGCGTGCCCCCTGGCTATCCATATATAAATATAAAAAAAACATGAAAATGGTGCCACCTGGTTCGCTTAATATAAGGAATTTGAAATTATTTATACTTTACTTTTGATGCTTAAGTATATTTGAGCAATTACATTTACTTTTGATACTTAAGGATATTTAAAACCAAATACTTTAGAAATTTTACTCAAGTAAGATTTTACTGGGTGACTTTCGCTTTTACTTGAGTCATTTTCTGTTGAGGTATCTTTACTTTTACTCAAATGACAATTGGGTACTTTTTCTACCACTGCTGTTCTCAGGGAAGGCCTGGTTGTAGCTAGACATGTTTGAGTCGCTTCAGGGACAATTTATTTTGCATTTTAGCTAGCCCTAACTCTTTTCCTAACCTTAACCCAATTATCCTAATGGAGGTGTGGCGGAGAGAGTGGCAGTGCAAGACAATCCACTCCTCATCTGACCTGCACTGCCCTCTGTCACATTACTAGAGGAACTGCACAGGACGGTAACGATAAGTGCCCTTTGACCACAGAGAAAATTGCTGCTCCCCAGCTAAAGTAGATTTTTTATTTTACCTGGTTTTGACTGTAGAATCAAACATGTGCTCTTATTGCTTGTGTAGATCAAGAATGAGCCTGATGGAGGAAGGAAAGCAGCGAGCGGTTTGCTGATGTCAACGTTGTGAACAGAGTGCCATATGGTGGCAGTGGGGTTATGGTATGGGCAGGCATAAGGTGCAGACAACGAACACAATTGCATTTTATCGATGGCAGTTTGAATGCACAGAGATACCATGACTAGATCCTGCAATTCATCTGCCGCCATCACCTCATGTTTCAGCATGATAATGCACTGCCCCATGTTGCAAGATCTGTACACAATTCCTGCAAGCTGAAAATGTCCCTGTTGTTCCATGGCCTGTATACTCACCAGACATGCCACCCATTGAGCATGTTTGGGATGCTCTGGATCGACGTGTACGACAGCGTGTTCCAGTTCCCGCCAATATCCAGCAACTTTGCACAGTCATTGAAGAGGAGTCGGACAACATTTCACAGGCCGCAATCAACAGCCTGATCAACCCTATGCGAAGGAGATGTATCGCACTGGATGAGGCAAATGGTGGTCACACCAGATACTGACTGGTTTCTTGATCCATGCCCCTACTTTTCTTTTAAGGTAGGCCTATCTGTGACCAAAAAAATGCATTCTGTATTTCCAGTCATGTGAAATCCACAGATTCCTAATGAATTTATTTCAATTGACTGATTTCCTCATATGAACTGTAACTTAGTAAAATCTTGGGAATTGTTGTGTTCATATTTTTATCGGTATACTTTCAATCTGTTTGTCTGCATATTTCAAGACATGGCATAAATATGAGGATGATTCTCTTTATTTTTGGGGGGACCAAAGACGTGGAAATTAATCAATCCGTCATCACTAACACAGTGTAAAAATCAAATAGTTTATTATTGAAATAGCATGAGCGACCGAGAAAAATACATGTATACAATATTTAAGGCCAAGTGGCAAACAATAATGCAGGCACTAGGGATGGGGGTGTGAGCATGTGGGTCTGGGTAGATGAGATGTAGTCACTGATTGTGTGAGTCTGTAAGTTGTTGTTCGCATGTAGAAGTTAGCATATGGAATTAATAAAAAACTGAAAAATTAAATATGATCAAATAAAGTAATGAGCCTAACAGAGTGTTACTACTGCAATACATTTGGATCACTGCCAGTTCCACTAAGTGATTTCATCACAAAATAATAGAACAATTGCAGTATGTGAACTCTCTAAAGCTGTCACGTGTGATATTTTAACATGATATTATAAGGGTCTAGTCTAAAGTCTAAAGAGGAAGACCTAATATTTGTAAAGTAGATAGTAATATAAAGATACACAAGTTAAATTGTTCACGTTTTTAAAATGCATGGCTGTTATGTAGTCTAATATGACTGGCCTTCAAATACATTGGTGCAACTTTGGTTTTAGAAGTGGGAGGGACATTATTATTATTATTTATCCAGTCAGATAATCACTCCAAACAGCCTACCCGGTCGCTCTGAGGCGGCCGCATGGTCCTAAAGCACATTGTTGACTAGTTTTTAAAAAAAAATCACATTCCAATGATACAACTGGGGTGGGGTGGGGTGTGGTGGGGGGCAAAAATCCTACTCCAATATACCGTTGGGATTTGATGCAAAAAATCAAGTTCTATTTCATGAACACCAGATGAGACATGAAAGGAACGCAATGCAAAAAATATTGATTTGTATTTACAGATTTTCATGCGAATATTCTAAACTCCGCATTAAAACAATATGCGCATTTTCCCACAGAGATGTTTCCATCAAATTGACTTGTTGCAGATTAATGACTGTGCGTGAATACGAGGTGCACATTAAAATACATTTTGCAGTTAAATGCCCATGTACTGAATACAAAATACAAGTTAATTTGTTTTCCATCGCATTTTCAACTCTACTGATGGTTTTCCTACAAAAAAATGTGTGCCCACTCAGGTATTGGCACGTGCGCTCTAGCCAATAGCGCGCAGATTACATGTACTGTACGGTATAATCTCCATGATGAGATTATTTTTATTTGTCAAACGGCAGCCCAGCATCGATGATCATGTCACCAGAATAAGACCCTCGATATTTATTGGAAAGGAGCATCAAGTTTATCAACGTTCACTTTCACCGCCCTGTGAAGTTCATCATAATCAGCATGATTTCCTGACAAGTCGTAGTGCGAGGACCACACGTCATCGTGTCACTCCAAGTTGAATTCGATATGATTGTTATTATATCCACCGACATTTCTCGCATAATTCGTTTTACCGACACAAAAAGATTCCACCTTGTCTAGCGTATTTTGTTTTGTCGACATTTTGAAAGTTTACTGAACATTTTTCTGTTTCCATCAGGCCTGGCCTGTCATTACATTCGTTTCATCCGACATGCATATACTCGCATAACAATGTTGGATGGAAACCTGGTTAATCACATAGCATTTGACCCCAGGTTTTTAAATCCGAAAAACGTGTGGCCAGTTTAATGTGGCCACGAGTTGCTGACGTCACGGTAAAAAAATATGATCAGTAGGCTACTGTTATTACCAAAACTGGTACGCTTCAGACACAAATCTCTGGTGTTATCATAACAGCAGTGTAATAGCACCCCCTAGCAACACTGACCCGCTATGACAGGCGGGCCTTAGCTCACTGTGAATGTGGATCACAATATGTAGACCTATGTTCTGCTCTTAAAATACCCCTCACCCTCTCCTTTCCAACCTCACTCTGTCCTCTTCACTCAGGGCAGTTGGACACAAAGCCTCGGAGAGGGCTGGTTTGGGGGTCGGGGCAGTATGTGTGATGGGGTCAGGGGGTTATTTTGGGAGGATCTATCAGCATCCTGCAGAGTGACATGACACGTGTGGTGGATATAAAACACACACACACACACACACACACACACACACACACACACACACACACACACACACACACACACACACCCTGTGCCCCCGCTGACAGTCGACACAGCATTCCACTGTTAGCAGACGGAAACCAGTTCCTCCCTCTCTCTCTCTCTCTCTCGCTCTCTCTCTCTCTTTCTTTCTCTCTAACCCCTTCCCTTTCAACCCCCCCCCCCCCCCCCTCTCTGGGTGGAGTGGGCTGGGTCACAGAGGAACTATGTCAGACCAGAGAGACAGCAAATACACAGAGCAGTCGGAAGAACCAGAGAGACATACTCCCTGTGTGCAGTGTGACTCAGCGTGTGTGTGTGTTACTGAGTCGTGATGGTAGCAGAGGAGGTGGTGGTCACTCTCTCAGGAGGGGCTCCATGGGGCTTCAGACTGCAAGGAGGAGTTGAGCATCAAACACCACTGCAGGTGTCCAAGGTACGACTTGTGTGTGGGGTAGAGTGGGGTAGGTGGAACAACAGGCTGTGTGTCTGTTGTACGGTGGGCTGTGGGCTGTAGAATGGTATGAGTATGTGTGGAAAAGAGTGGAGCACGGGGGGGGGGGGGGGGCAGATCATGGAGTAACAGTTGCAGGAGAGGGCTAGGGAACAGCAGGTGTATATTGATGGCGGGCTCAGGCCGTCAGAGTTCTGCCCTCCTCTGTGTCCTGCGCTGCCTGCCTGGTCATGAGTGGTACGATAACTGAACCCTCTGGCACAAAAATGACTGCTGGGGCATCAGCCAGGTGGGTGCTACAAGTTCCCCCTTCCCCTCCCATGTAATGTAAAGCACGTTGAGCTGCTGGGCAAGTTCTGTATGGAGTCGTTATATTCATGACTTAGCTGTGCAACCCTTCCTAAATAACAGAGTCTGTTTGCTTGTCATGGTGATTGGATTTTAGGCACCGTGGGTCATGGGCTGACCCTGATGGACACATGCTCTATGAGCTTTCTTGGTGTTTAAGTGTGTTTCATCTCTATGTATTAATGTGTGTGTGTGTGTGTGTTTGAGATGGTGTGTGATCGGAATTATCTCTGTCGGTGTCGTGTGCTAGCAAGACACGAGCACAGGAATTGAGGGCATGCTCTCTTAAGTGGACACACACACACACACACACACACACACACACACACACGCAAACACATTGGTGTTGACAGAGCAGAATGCATTTAATCTAACCAGAAAATATATTGTGAAAAGATGGGCCATGAACTGACTCTGCTTGGCATAGATGTTCGTACTGGGTTCTACTTTATTCTATTCTATAAACCAGGGGTGGCCAACCCTCCCCATGGGAGAGATGCAGGAAATGCAGGCTTTTTCTCCATCACACCTTTCAGCTAAACAAGGTCCTGATGAGCAGCTAACCACTGTTCTGTTGCCAAGGTCACCTCCAGTTTTATCTGTAGTTGTGTGTGTGTGTGTGTGAGTGAGAGAGAGAGAGAGGCCTTTTTTTCCATGGCCTGCTCCAGCTCCTCTTAAATGAGCTATTCTGATCCTACGGACCTCTCTACTCCTAGCTGGGCTTATCTGAGGCACGTCTGCCCTCCACATACACACACACACACACACACACTCTGTCTGGTGTTGTTGACCGGTAGAGGTGAAAGGCGGTGAGTAAGGTAAATGCTAACCAGGCTCATTTGAAAAGTAGGTCGACATCATTCACCATATAAAGTGTGTTAAAAGGCTACATCCCTGGTTAGCTGCTCTGTGGGTCCGTCTAGACATGTGGCTGGTTCCTCTGCTGGGGTTTATTTTGGGGTGTATGGGGAACACATGGTGAATGTGATGCTTGCCCTCTGCCCAGGGCCTGCAATGTGTGTATGGAAAGGGGGGGGGGGGGGGTGCATCTGTCTAATAGCCCCTCTTTCACTGTGTTTTCCCACAGTGGCTGGGTGTGTGTGTGTGTGTGTGTGTGTGTGTGTGTCAATGGGGTAGAGGTGTCTTATTGGAGGGTCTGTGTAGTACCATATTTTGTGTGAAGAGACTGTGCTCAACAGGTGCTTGTGTGTGGTTGGTTTGAGAGTCTTATCCCTTAGATATTTGGCTGTTTAGCATGACATGTCTCTGCTATCTGTCGTCTGTCACCTGCTCTTTCTTTCCCTCCCTCTCTCTTTCTCTCTCCCCCTTTCTTTCCACACCCCATCTCTCTCCCTGTATCTCTCTTAACCAGCTCGCTCTATCCTCCTCATTTCTCTCTCTCCTTCTTCCCCTTTCTCTGCACCTCTATTCACCCCTTCATTCTCTCTCTCTTTCTCTCACTCTCTCGCTCGCTCTCTCGCTCGCTCTCTTGCTTGCTCTTTTGCGCTCTCTCTCGCTCTCTCTCGCTCTCTCTCGCTCTCTCTCGCTCTCGCTCGCTCTCTCTCGCTCTCTCTCTCTCTCCATGTCTATAGAGCTCTGCTCCCACCCCCCAACCCCCCTTCAGTAAAGATAGGTTTATGACATCATTGCCTAAATTGTACCACCCTTCAGCCCCCCCTCCCCCTCCCCATGTCCCAGAAGCGATAATGACCTCACACCCCATAACCTCGTAACTGAGTTGTCCCCCCATGTGATTCCATGCTACTGGATTGAGGCTGTGTGTGTGTATATATTAATGTGTGTGTTTCAGGTGCGACGGCGCAGTAAGGCATGCAGGGCTGGCCTGAGGGAGGAGGATGAGTTGGTTGCCATTGGCGACCGTGTGTGTGCCGAGCTCAGCCACGCCCAGGCCATGACCCTCATCGACTCCCACCGGCACACACTCAACCTCAGGATCAAGAGGTCAGAGCACACACACAGACGCACGCACGCACACACATGCAAGCAAATACACACATACACTAGACTGATACAGGTATATAATAAACAAAGCAGATACATACATGAACACACACACACACACACACACACACACACACACACACACACACACACACAGCCTGACTATCTTTCTCCATTTCTTTCTGTCTCCAGGTTTAGGTCTGGGGTCCACACTGTGGCCCTGTCAGGTCGTACACCTACACATATAGCTACACACACACACACACCCACACACCCCGTTCTCTCCCCCACTGACGGGCCAGCCTGCCTCACCATCACCTCCCCCCCTGACAGCGAGGCCTACTATGGAGAGACGGACAGTGACGCGGACACACACACACACACACACCGCCGCCAGCGACGCACACCTCCGCACACGCGCTCTCCAGGCCGCCAGCAGCAGGAGGAGGAGACCTCGGAGTTGAGCGGGTACGAGACAATAATCATCCCCAACCTTGTTTCCTGGTTTGTATTATGACAGCTTGACCTATCCAATCCCTCTCTCTCTCTTCCTCCAGGTATGAGAGCGCTCCAGATGGAGGGGTTTCCCTGCAGGGGCCCTGGGAGCAACTACCCACATTTGGAAACGGTGTGATCCAACAGTGGGAGCAACCAACAGGATTGGGAACAGGGGGGTTTCAACCTGGAGTACCACGCAGGGAGGTGGTCTACCAACCCCAACCCCCCCAGTCCCAGCCAGAGTGGACCCACCCAGCCCAGCACGTCCCACATCCTGAGCAGGGGGAGCCGACGGGGGGAAGAGAGGCGGAGGGAGAGGGAGACAGTGGTTTCCAGGAGGCAGGGTTGTGTGTGGGTCTGGCCTGCTCACCCCTGGTGTCTCCAGAGCGGGCTAAAGGAGCCATGATGCTGGGCTCCAGCCGACAGATGGTTCCCATGGTGGGCGCCCAGCTGACCCCACTCAGTGATGATCTATCTACTACGTACAAGGACAAGGCCAGGCAAGCCAGTGAGTGCACTATACCAGATACCCTACACACTATACACACTACCGCCGACACGTGAACAATTCAGCTGCTTTGAACGGTCTCCGTGAAGCCTGTGGATTGTCTGAGTGTTACGGGTGTGTGGGCGTAAAGGTCTCTGAGCTGTGATAGGACTCCCTCTGGTGTTGTTCTGCTGTAGGTTCAGCCTCTCACCTTGTGGTCAGCTAGGAGGGGGTTGTTAGAGAGAGAGAGAGGGGGAGGGAGGGAGGGGGAGGGAGGGAGGGGGGAGGGGGGGGGGGGGGGAGGAAGGGAGGGAAGAGAGGAAGAGATATTTCCAGTTGCTGTCTATCCTATGAATCAAAGCCTTCATCTCCTATTTTCATCTCCTATTTCTGCCCCTTCGTCTCTCCAGTCGGTATTCTAAGCCCTGGTCTCTTCCAGAGTATTTATAGTTGGGCAGCTAGCATTCCCATCTGGTGTTGATGGACACACGGACACAACTGACCTCACATTTAGTGATACACACAGCTGAATGTGCAATGGGGGAGGGGGCAGCATACATGATCAATGAGATATACCCTATTTATATGATCAATGATATATACCCTATTTATATGATCAATGATATATACCCTATTTATATGATCAATGAGATATACCCTATTTATATGATCAATGAGATATACCCTATTTATATGATCAATGAGATATACCCTATTTATATGATCAATGAGATATACCCTATTTATATGATCAATGAGATATACCCTATTTATATGATCAATGAGATATACCCTATTTATATGATCAATGATATATACCCTATTTACATGATCAATGAGATATACCCTATTTATATGATCAATGAGATATACCCTATTTATATGATCAATGAGATATACCCTATTTATATGATCAATGAGATATACCCTATTTATATGATCAATGAGATATACCCTATTTATATGATCAATGAGATATACCCTATTTATATGATCAATGAGATATACCCTATTTATATGATCAATGAGATATACCCTATTTATATGATCAATGATATATACCCTATTTATATGATCAATGATATATACTCTATTTATATGATCAATAATATACACCCTATTTATATGATCAATGATATATATATATACCCTATTTATTTGAATCTGTAAATAAGGTTTCAAGGATACTTTATGTGAAAACAACATTCTTCCCATGAAGTTAGACATACGTACTGCATGTCTGACCTGCATAGATGACTATATGAATGTCTCACAGCTGTCTACCTCACCCTGAACTATAGCAGTTGGTTGGGACTCACTGATTTTCATCCCAAGCACCGGTTTAGCCTGCTGAGCTAAAGCCTAGGCATTCGTTTGAGGCGCTCATGCAAGTAGTCAGGTTTCAGGCAAGGTTACCTCTTGGACAGAGACAATAGTGGCAGACTGTTGATTGAGGGGACAAGTGACCTGCCCTTTCTCATAATACACACACAGCTAAGAGTAATGAGTAAATTGTTCTTGACGACCTAGAACAACACACACACACACACCTTTTACAAGGTTGTTGCGCGTATGTGAGGTGGGTGAAGTAAGGGGGAGAATCCGATAGACTGTGTGTGTGTGTGTGTGCATGCGCGTGCCCAGACAGGTGTGCAAAGGACGTTTCCCCATAATGAAAGGGGGGGCCATGACTGAAAAAGGTTTGGTAAGTGCTGATCTAGTTAATGGTTAGCACAAATACCGATGAGGAACCCCATGCTCCAGTCTATGTATTTATCAACACTATGCTGCATCAGCAGTACAGCAGCCTGATAATATCGACCAATATGTCGTTAGGCTCATTTCTGGACATTCATTTTGAAGTAAAAGTTGCCAGAAGTAACTTTCTCACAGTCATTCTACAGACATAATTACATGCCAGGCGTGGTGAAGGGTACACAAATAAGCATGAAGCGGTCAAGGCTTTTACAGGGGTACGGTGGTGACTCTCTGAACTCATTTGGATAGTTTTCCCAATTATTGGCAAAAAAACTCTGAATTGGGCAGACTGTGAAAACACAGCCTTAGAGTTAGACCTACAGTTCAAAAGTAATACGGACATTATTGGTATTTCCGATGAGATTGGGATATATTGACCAACTTATCATGAATATTTTGTATTTTCTCCGCAAAATTCACCAGGAACAAGCATTTCACAGCCATTTTTTAAAAAGTCTCCTGGGGGGGGGGGGGCATGTCCTCGAACCCCCCTAGAAAGGTGTTGACCCCGGAACCCATTAACCCTGACCACTAAATATGTAACACAAAGTTACGCCCTTGCAGACAGGGATGTGGATACTGACAGACAGTCTAACAGGTTGCTGCTCAACTGGGGAGGAGGGGGAATTTAGAGCTTTGAGCCCCCCCCCCCCCCCCCCCCCCCCCCCCACCAGCACACTCTCCTGTCTGTCAGGGTTGAGCCCCTCCCCACTTGTTGATGGTGTCACCTATCATGGTGTCGTCATGGAATTGAGTGACATTCCAGATGCTATGATGTCATTCTGTTGATCACAGACATAATTCTAACCAGACCTTTCTTATTCATTTCAGTTACTTATTTAATCAGGGGCATCATTTCAGCTAAACCTTGTGTACGGCAAAGTGACGGGGATTTCTTCAAAAAGTGACTGAATTTACTGCTTATCTACAAAATGTACAAACTCTAAAATGCAATTTGGAGAACGGCAAAAACAAGCAAAATGTGCTACTTAACATTCGATGCACTAGCTCAGCACCGGGATTAAAACTCCAGTTTAGTTTCATGTTAAGTCAGATGTCTTTGGCAGTTACCTAGCCAAAGCCACCTACTACTACAGCCATCTTCACCTCTGCCATGTGTTGAGGAAAAAGTCCCGCTGTTCCCTGCGGCTGCCATCTCTCGAAGCGAGAGGTTTCATTCCCGTCAAAATCTGTCCAAAATAAACCCAATCCGTTTCTATGGGCTTATTTTGACTTGGGCTTGTTAGGGCGGAGACATGAGTATCTCATCATTCATTATAGATCTCTGCTCTATATAAAGCCAGACATACAAACAAAAACCTCTAAACTGCATTTGCATTTTAATTGAGATTGGAATGATTTTAATCGCCTGTTTTAAATCATTGGTGGTGAGCTATGATATGGCGACTGCCATACCCAATTGACACTCCTGTATTTAATCCTCTGTTCTCTCTTACTTGCTCTCCCTCTCCCCCCTCCTCACATCCCTCCCCGTGTCTCCCAGAGCTGCAGAGAGGAGAGAGTGTGGTAGACAGGCAGGTGAAAGAGGCTCGTACTAAATGTCGTTCCATCGCCTCCCTGCTCACCGACGCTCCGTACTCCAACTCCAAAGGAGTTCTCATGTTCAAGAAGAGACGCCAGCGTGCCAAGAAGTTCACCCTCACCTGTTTCGGCCGCGCGGAGGGGGAGGTGGGTGCTGAGACGGGGGGAGAGACGGAGGGGGAGGTGGGTGCTGAGACTGGGGGAGAGACGGAGGGAGAGGAGGAGGAGGGGAGTTCCTTCCCCTCGGGTTCAGAGGTGGATGAAGAGGGCTTCGCTGGAACCTTTGACCCCACCTGGGACAGCGGATACCTGGACCTGCTGGATAGGAGGAGCTCCGCCTGTCCGTCCACATATAACTCAAGGTCCCAAACACCAACCAATCAGAGCTCAGGGTTGGATTCCTCGGCTTATCAGAGCCCAGAGATTAATGTGTCAATCAATCAGGGCTCTGTGGCGAATGCCCCAGCCTATCAGAGCCCAGGGCTGGACTCCATTGCCTATCAGGGGAAAGAGACGGAGCAGTCTGAGCAGCAAAGGAAAAGGGTCACCCATGTCGCCTATAACCCCGCCCCTAACCCCTCCCCGGCCGCAGGTTTGTCAAACGGGGGCCCTGTAGGGGTGAGTCGGGCCAGTGTGGTTCTGACCCCCCCCTCTCACACACCTAACCTCCAGCCTGACCTAAACCCTAACCCTAACCCGCCTGGAGGGATCCATAACCGCACGGCATGCCCCTTCACCTCAGGCCTCGCCCCATCTCGCCCTCCAGTCACCCCTGTCATCTTTCGACCCGTCCAGCCCACTCCTGCCGTAACTATGGTTTCCAAACCCACCGCTGCGGTATCCATGGTGACCATTGCCCCTCCTCGCCCTTCAGGGGGACCCCAGGCAAGGAGAGCAGTCTCCAGTACCTCTCTCTATATCCCCCCTAGACCTGCAGCAGCCATCCTCTTTCCTCCCACTGCCCTCCCTCGTCCTCCGGTTCTATCTCCTCCCTCTCTGGCCTCAGCTCCCTTCTCTCTTACCTACACTCCCTCTCAACCTTTCATTCCTCCCTCTGTCCATACTGCCACCTTCTCTCCCTCTTCTGCCCCCTATTCTCTTCCGAATCATCCTCCTCAACCCACCCAACACTTCTGCTCCTTGACTGCTCCTCAACCTTTCTCTCCACCTCCTCCTGCCCCCACTCAACACTTCTCTGCTCCTCCTCGACAACCTTTCTCCCCTCCTCCTGACGCCCCAGTCTATCCATCCTCTGCTGTGGCTGCCCAGTCCTTCTCTGCTCCTCCTCGACAACCTTTCTCCCCTCCTCCTGACGCCCCAGTCTATCCATCCTCTGCTGTGGCTGCCCAGTCCTTCTCTGCTCCTCCTTCTATTAATCAATCCTTCCCTCCTTCCTATCCCACACCTTACTCTCACCCACCCCCCCTTGCTCAGACCCAACCCCCTCCTCCCCTGACCTTCAACCCCTATGTTGCCACTGCGACCCCCTCCACTGCCCAGCCCCCATCCTCTGATTCGCTGTCCTCCCGTGAGCAGCGTATCGCCGTCCCCGCCTCCAGAACAGGCATACTGGCGGAGGCACGTCGTCGCAGCAACAAGAAGCCAATGTTCCGTCCGTCTGTGGAGAACAAGAAGGACGTGTCTCCCAACCCGGCCCTGCTCGAACTGCTCCAAAACCCGGATGCACCAACCAGGATGGGTCCACGCCCCGGTTCCGGTCCCGGCTCCATGGGGCCTAGTGGAGGAGTGGGAGGTGTGGAGACTGGAGGTGAGTCTGGCCCTGAAGAGGACTGGTTGAGGCTGGGGGCCGAGGCCTGTAACTTCATGCAGGCCCGGAGAGGCCCCAAGCCCCCTCCTGTGGCCCCTAAAACGCAGGGCCCTCCACAGGTACCCCAGTTATCAGGGAAGGGGGGTCAGCTGTTCGCCCGTAGACAGAGCAGGATGGATCGCTATGTGGTGGAGAGCACCCCCTCCTCACCCCAACCCTCTCCCTGCCACCCCCGCCAGCCCTCTCCCACCCTCTCCCTCCCCTCTCAATTCAGATACTCCTCCAGCTGCAGAGCCCCCCCTCCCATCAGCTACAACCCCCTCCTCTCCCCCTCCTGCCCTCCCCAGGCCCAGCGCCAGAGGGCGGGGGTAGCAGGGCAGGGTGCGAGACCAGCGGGGCATAAAGCCGCTCCTGGGGGTCAGAAGGCTCAAGGCATCAAGGCTTTGGACTTTATGAGTCGCCAGCCCTACCAGCTAAACTCCTCCCTCTTCAGTTACGGGGGCGGGACTCCCCAGCAAGCACAGGCCTATCAACAGCAGCCGCGCATGATGGGCGGCTCCTATGGGCCCATCAAGACGCCACGTGTGTATGAGATCAAGCGCTTCTCCACGCCACCTCCCACAGGCCCCTCCCCTACGATCATTGTCCCACGGTCAGCGACCACACTGGGAGAACCGCTGTGGAGGTCTGATATCATTTCCCCTCTGCCCATAGCCACTCCCTGCTACCAATCCCCTTCTAACACCCCCTACCCGCCTCAGCCCCAGTGGGTCCCTCCTCCTCCAGCCCCCAACACCCCCCTCCCTCAGCTCCCTAGCTTCCCCTCTGCCCATGTCCCTAACCCTCACCCCTACCCCTCCGAGCCCCACGCCCCTCAACAGGGTAACATGCAGTTTAAGAGTGCCCCTGATCTCAGTCCTCTTGTCCACACCCCACCTTGCCCCGCCTCCACCAAGCCCTCCAGAGTTCCTCGCCCCAGATTCAGCACCTCTAACCTGGGTCTGCAACCCAGTGTCTGGCGCCCCGGATCCACCACGCACTGAGATTGCAGGTCATGGATTGGCACGAAACGACAGGAATATAAAACATTCTGTTGTGATTTCGTTTTTTGGTCTTTGTCACGTCTAAGAAGATGTTAGTATGGTGCATTGCAGGCTTTTATTGATTTCTTGTTTGGGCACTATTGCAACTCTTGGATCACACCACCCATTTCATAAATTGGCCACCTCTGTTTCTCTTCGTAAAAAATATTGTTTGATGTATACTTGATACGCGTTGTTGATATAGTTGATATGTATGCATATATGAATGTAAAATAAGTATTTAATGACAATCAGAAAGATAAAAAGTGATCTAAAATGAGAACGACATGGAGAGGGAGAGATAGAAAGGGACACAATGTGAAGTTTATTTAAAGCGATGGGGTCCACAGAATAAAGGTGAAAGTAATGAATGAAGTTGAGTGATAAACTGATACATGGAGGATGTGCTAAAGACAAGCCTGTGGAACGAGAGAGTAGTGGAGGATGGAGAGGAGAGATAGACTGGAAGGACAGATAGATTAGAGGAGAGATAGATTAGAGGAGAGATAGACTGGAGGCAGATAGATTAGAGGAGAGATAGATTAGAGAGATAGATTAGAGGAGAGAGACTGGAGGACAGATAGATTAGAGGAGAGATAGATTAGAGAGATAGATTAGAGGAGAGAGACTGGAGGACAGATAGATTAGAGGACAGATAGATTGGAGGAGAGATTAGAGGAGAGATAGATTAGAGGAGAGATCGACTGGAGGCAGATAGATTAGAGGAGAGATACAGTGCCTTGTGAAAGTATTCGGCCCCTTGAACTTTGCGACCTTTTGCCACATTTCAGGCTTCAAACATAAAGATATAAAACTGTATTTTTTTGTGAAGAATCAACAACAAGTGGGACACAATCATGAAGTGGAACGACATTTATTGGATATTTCAAACTTTTTTAACAAATCAAAAACGGAAAAATTGGGCGTGCAAAATTATTCAGCCCCTTTACTTTCAGTACAGCAAACTCTCTCCAGAAGTTCAGTGAGGATCTCTGAATGATCCAATGTTGACCTAAATGACTAATGATGATAAATACAATCCACCTGTGTGTAATCAAGTCTCCGTATAAATGCACCTGCACTGTGATAGTCTCAGAGGTCCGTTAAAAGCGCAGAGAGCATCATGAAGAACAAGGAACACACCAGGCAGGTCCGAGATACTGTTGTGAAGAAGTTTAAAGCCGGATTTGGATACAAAAAGATTTCCCAAGCTTTAAACATCCCAAGGAGCACTGTGCAAGCGATAATATTGAAATGGAAGGAGTATCAGACCACTGCAAATCTACCAAGACCTGGCCGTCCCTCTAAACTTTCAGCTCATACAAGGAGAAGACTGATCAGAGATGCAGCCAAGAGGCCCATGATCACTCTGGATGAACTGCAGAGATCTACAGCTGAGGTGGGAGACTCTGTCCATAGGACAACAATCAGTCGTATATTGCACAAATCTGGCCTTTATGGAAGAGTGGCAAGAAGAAAGCCATTTCTTAAAGATATCCATAAAAAGTGTTGTTTAAAGTTTGCCACAAGCCACCTGGGAGACACACCAAACATGTGGAAGAAGGTGCTCTGGTCAGATGAAACTAAAATTGAACTTTTTGGCAACAATGCAAAACGTTATGTTTGGCGTAAAAGCAACACAGCTCATCACCATGAACACACCATCCCCACTGTCAAACATGGTGGTGGCAGCATCATGGTTTGGGCCTGCTTTTCTTCAGCAGGGACAGGGAAGATGGTTAAAATTGATGGGAAGATGGATGGAGCCAAATACAGGACCATTCTGGAAGAATGATGGACCTGATGGAGTCTGCAAAAGACCTGAGACTGGGACGGAGATTTGTCTTCCAACAAGACAATGATCCAAAACATAAAGCAAAATCTACAATGGAATGGTTCAAAAATAAACATATCCAGGTGTTAGAATGGCCAAGTCAAAGTCCAGACCTGAATCCAATCGAGAATCTGTGGAAAGAACTGAAAACTGCTGTTCACAAATGCTCTCCATCCAACCTCACTGAGCTCGAGCTGTTTTGCAAGGAGGAATGGGAAAAAAATTCAGTCTCTCGATGTGCAAAACTGATAGAGACATACCCCAAGCGACTTAAAGCTGTAATCGCAGCAAAAGGTGGGGCTACAAAGTATTAACTTAAGGGGGCTGAATAATTTTGCACGCCCAATTTTTCCGTTTGTTAAAAAAGTTTGAAATATCCAATAAATGTCGTTCCACTTCATGATTGTGTCCCACTTGTTGTTGATTCTTCACAAAAAAATACAGTTTTATATCTTTATGTTTGAAGCCTGAAATGTGGCAAAAGGTCGCAAAGTTCAAGGGGGCCGAATACTTTCGCAAGGCACTTTAGATTAGAGAGATAGATTAGAGGAGAGAGACTGGAGGACAGATTAGAGGAGAGATCGACTGGAGGACAGAGATTAGAGGAGAGATAGATTAGAGGACAGATAGACTGGAGGACAGATAGATTAGAGGAGAGATAGATTAGAGGAGAGGAAATAAGAGTCCTCTCTAAGAGACAAACTGTTCGGTAATATGCTGATCTGGTAAAGACTAGGAGGGACTATATGCCTGCGGCATGCTGCCATTGTGGCTTTAACTCGGGGTAGCCCCTAACACAGTCTCGTGGAGCGATGACGGGGCACCGGTTCAAACCCCAGTTGGTCACATAAAGGCCTGAATCTGAAATAGAGATCTGACTCCGTTACAACTATATTGTACTTATTATTGTCATGATTATTGTGATTATATTCTTATTCTGAATATTATAAAATAGCCTGTTTTTTTTTGGGGGGGGGGGGGGGGGGGGGGGGGGCTTCATGTGATTGTGTCAGAGTATTGCACAGTAGTACATCAGGATGCATTTGTTAGATGTTTTCCCCACTTCATAAAGTGCACCCTTTTATTGTTATAAGGAAGGGAGGTGAGTGGTGAAGGGACTGGAGGTAGGAGGTTGTGGTGATGATTTGTCTGATTGTTGATATGCAAGCTGTTAAAAGTTGTTATTCTGTGGTACAGAGAAATAAAACTAGACGTGAAACTCTCCAGCTGTCTGTCTGTCTCTACCTATGTCACTGACATCATACCACCGTCGCGGACTCCGAAGTCTTGCTCCCAGACAAACTAAACAGCTTCTTTGCTCGCTTTGAGGACAATACAGTGCCACCAACACAGCCTGCTACCAAAACCTGCGGGCTCTCCTTCACCGCAGCCAACATGAGTAAAACATTTAAACGTGTTAACCCTCGTAAGGCTACCGACCCAGATGGCATCCCTAGCTGCGTCCTCAGAGCATGCGCAGACCAGCTGGCTGGTGTGTTTACGGACATATTCAATCAATCCGTATCCCAGTCTGCTGTTCCCACATGCTTCAAGAGGGCCACCATTGTTCCTGTTCCCAAGAAAGCTCAGGCAACTGAGCTAAACGATGTAGCACTCACTTCCCCACCATGAAGGGCTTTGAGAGACTAGTCAAGGATCATATCACCTCCACCCTACCTGACACCCTAGACCCACTCCAATTTGCTTACCGCCCCAATAGGTCCACAGACGATGCAATCACAATCACACTGCACACTGCCCTAACCCATCTGGACAAGAGGAATACCTATGTAAGAATGCTGTTCATCGTCTACAGCTCAGCATTTAACACCATAGTACCCTCCAAACTCGTCATTAAGTTTGAGACCCTGGGTCTCGACTCCGCCCTGTGCAAATGGTTACTGGACTTTCTGACAGGATGCCCCCAGGTGGTGAGGGTAGAAAACAACATCTCCACCCCGCTGATCCTCAACACTGGGGCCCCACAAGGGTGCGTTCTGAGCCCTCTCCTGTACTCCCTGTTCACCCATGACTGCGTGGCCATGCACGCCTCCAACCCAATCATCAAGTTTGCGGATGACACTACAGTGGTAGGCTTGTTTACCAACAACGACGAGACTGCCTACAGGGAGGAGGTTTAGGGCCCTCGGAGTGTGGTGTCAGGAAAGTAACCTCACACTCACACTCAGCTTCTATCTCAAGGCCATCAGACTGCTAAACAGCCAACACTAACACTGAGTGGCTGCTGCCAACATACTGAATCAAATCTCTAGCCACTTAATAATTAAAAATTGGATGTAATAAATGTATCACTAGTCACTTTAAACAATGTCACTTTATATGTTTACATACCCTACATTACTCATATCATGTGAATATACTGTACTCTTTACCATCTACTGCATCTTGCAGCCATCGCTCATCCATATATTTATATGTACATATTCTTATTCATCCCTTTACATGTGTGTATAAGGTAGTTGTTGTGAAATTGTTAGATTACTTGTTAGATATTACTGCATGGTCAGAACTAGAAGCACAAGCATTTCGCTACACTCACATTAACATCTGCTAGCCATGTGTATGTGACCAATGAAATTGGATTTGATTTTGAATATGAAGGACTGGGTAAGAGTTGTGTTATGATCATATGGGACAGTCCCTACCTTCATCCACTTGTGGTAATAACTGGTACTGAACTCAGTCCTGTGGCTCCCTTGGCGTTAGGCCCTTTTTGAATCTTCATACGCTAACTATCACGAGCGCCCCTCCTATTTTTAGTCCTGTTGATCTCCAGTCATCTGGTTGAGTGCTGAGTGCTGGACTCTAAACACTGATACATTTTACAATGTTATTAGAGTAAAGACATCAGAAGAATCATTTCGCTCTCTATCTTCCCCCCTCACTCTCTATGTCCCTCTCTATGTCCCCCCCGTCTCGCTCTCTATGTCCCCGTCTCCCCCCCCCTCACGCTCTATGTCCCCCCCACTCTCTATGTCCCCCCTCACTCTCTATGTCCCTCTCTATGTCCCCCCCTCTCGCTTTCTATGTCTCCGTCTCTTCCCCCCCTCACTCTCTATATCCCCTCACTCTCTATGTCCCCCCCCTCACGCTCTATGTCCCTCTCTCTGCCCCCCCCCCTCTCGCTCTCTATGTCCCAGTCTCCCCCGCACTCTCTGTGTCTATAAAATACATCTCTCTCTCTCTCTCTCGCTCTCTCTCGCTCTCTCTCGCTCTCTCTCGCTCTCTCTCTCTCTCTCTCGCTCTCTCGCTCTCTCTCCAGGTCTATACATAGACCTCAGGAGCATCTGAGAGATAGTATCAGTCTCCTCGTAGAGCCTTAAGAAGCTCCTAGCCCCCCCTGAACCCTTAACCTCCAGCCACCCACCCAGGCCTCCATAGCCCAGCTCCTTACTGTGCTAGGGTTTCACTCCCTCTTGGGTGTAGAGGAGGGGAGGCACTTGGACACTCTCTTGAATACTTTCAACTCTTCTCCTTCTTCCCTTCTTCTCTAATTCCTGAGGATTCTACTGAGGTAAGGCTGAGTTTGTGACATGGCTGCCCACGCAATCCCACACACACACACACAAGCAGTATATGTATGTGGCTTATGTTGTTGTGATAATAGGGAAATGAAGCAGGACTGATGATACAGGTCTGAATGTCACCAGGGTAGGGACAAGCTACCAGGCAGGGAGCGAATTGAGCAAAACACCAATTGGAGAGTTGATTGAACATGGGTTTATACCATGCAGAGCCTGCACTGTGCTAGGCTGTGCTGTGCCAGGCAGAGAAGTCCCCGTCCGTGTGAATCATGTGTCATCCACCATATGGCAGCATATCATATCACATCATAAAATGAATTAATTAATGTATCAATGGCATCGTTTCAACTCACATCTGCTAGTAGCTATATGGATCATGCAATGCTGGCAGACTGATAATCTCTTCAACACTGACTCGATACACCTTTGACAGCCCCATGTTAAATCATCGGGTACTAAGTTGAATGACTACATGGTCAGTGAATGCAAACTATGCCGTTGGCCTGCTTGTTCCCGAAACCATTCCCATTCCATGTCCATCAGACCAGAGTGAGTTAGGAATGTGAGGTTGATGGGCGGCAGGTAGCCTAGCGGTTAAGAGCGTTGGACCAGTAACTGAAAGGTCGCTGGTTTGAATCCCCAGCTGACTAGGTGAACATTTTGTCTATATAACCCCAATTCCTCCTGTAAATAGCTCTGGATAAAAACGGAGTGAGCGGAGTCTTTTGGGATTTGGGATGTTTGGGATGTTTGGGAATGTGCTGACTGACTATGTTTGTTGTCCTCCGGTGAGATTTATCTGCAGCTAAATCAGGAATGGTGAGCGGGACAGGAGTCCCTTCTGCTTGGGGTAACCAGACATTCAGGCTCACGTTCTCCTGAAGTTGGGGGACTTTTCCCAGCGCTAACTCAGCAGGAGCTCCATAAGCCTGGCGTTCTCCCACCTCAGTGGGAGCAATATTTAAATGTTGACCTGTAATTGATTGTCTTTATTGTGTACAATATAGGCGATCCATTTTATATACAGTACCAGTCAAAAGTTCGGACACAGCTACTCATAGAAGGGTTTTTCTTTACTTTTACTATTTTCTACATTGTAGAATAATAGTGAAGACATCAAAACTATGAAATAACACATATGGAATCATGCAGTAACTAAAAAAGTGTTAAACAAATCAAAATGTATTTTATATGTGAGATTCTTAAAAGTAGCCACCAGTTGCCTTGATGACAGCTTTGCACAGTCTTGGCATTCTCTTAACCAGCTTCACGAGGAATGCTTTTCCAACAGTCTTGAAGGAGTTCCCACATATGCTGAGAGCTTGTTGGCTGCTTTTCCTTCACTATGCGGTCCAACTCATCCCAAACCGTCTCAATTGGGTTGAGGTCAGGTGATTGTAGGGGCTAGGTCATCTGATGCACCACTTCATCACTCTCCTTCTTGGTCAAATAGTTTGACATACATTTTAGAGTGAAAAATCTTAGTCTCAGCATTACTCTGTCACTGTGGGATTGCCCTGTGTGTGTGTGTGTGTGTGTGTGTGTGTGTGTGTGTGTGTGTGGTGTGTGTGTGTGTGTGTGTGTGTGTGTGTGTGTGTGTGTGTGTGTGTGTGTGTGTGTGTGAGTGGTGACAGTAGCACTCAACAGAGCTGCTGTGGAACATATAGTAATAATAGCTACAGGGTGTTGGATTCCAGCAGGAGCTTCAATTACAGCAGATTAAATCAATTACACCAACTACAGTATGGAACATAGACCCACAGGCCAAGAGCCTCAGAGTAATGGTTCCCTAGACACCCAAAACCTTTCCTTATCGGGTCAGTCATGTATCATCATCATCATCATCATCATCATCATTATAATTTTCAGTCTGATTGGGATTGGTGGATGTCACCGATCGCTCTGTGATTGGCTGTTGATTTGAACTGTGTATTTCTGATTGGTGCAGGCTCTAGCCATGCCTCTCTCAACTCCCGCCCCCTCAAAGAGGAAGAAGGCCAACAAGATCATTACTGATCTGACCAACATCACTCAGGACGGTATGACGCATGCACGCGCACACACACCCACGCGCGCACACACACACAGACCACACACACACAGTCCTGATTTACAAGGTACTGCAAGCTACAGCTCTCAGCACAGGATTGCTTTGCCAGCTCCCAGCTTGTGTATGTGTGTGTGTGTGTGTGTGTGTGTGTGTGTGTGTGTTGTGTGGCTGGGCTCCAGGTGTTATGAGTGATATCAGAGAGTGTGTAGCGGATGACGAGGAGAACGTTTTACGGGGAGGAGAGCAGACCAGCCAGCCATCTGTAAAACATATTTGACACTTTTATCAGAGAGAGAGAGAGAGAGAGAAAGAGATATAGGGAATAGGGAGAGAGAGAGAGAGAGAGAGAGAGAGATAGGGAATAGGGTGAGAGAGAGAGAGAGAAAGAGATATAGGGAATAGGGAGAGAGAGAGAGAAAGAGATATAGGGAATAGGGAGAGAGAAAGAGAGAGAAAGAGATATAGGGAATAGGGAGAGCGAGAGCGAGAGAGAGAGAAAG